>NC_138768.1:584199765-584719765 GCF_965119305.1 Pelophylax lessonae | reverse complement strand
AGGAAGTGAAGGGAAATCTCCTGCAATGATATAACACTGTTACATGTTCTAGTTATGTAGCAAACTTAAGAATATACAAAGCAAACATCTTTTTTTTTCCATTTTGGCAAAATCATGGATTAATTAAAAAACTATCTTTGTTTGTCCCGTGGCTTGCAGGAAAAACATTTTGCCTTGATTCCACCATCAACACAGACAGGGGAAACCCTCCTGCGGAGCCATTGTGTTCTCCTGGTGCTGCCCCTGCCAGGAAAACACAGTGATTATTGCTAGTGGCTACAAGAGATGCTAGCGATAAGTGTGTGTAAAATCTGACAGACTGGTTGTACGTTGTCCTCCAGGTGATCGACCAATCAACTTGGGTACCTTCAGCCTGGCCATACACAGTTTAAATCTGCATCTCAAATGAAGCAATCCCATTTACATATAACACTCCATAAAGGAGAATTGAGGGGCTTATCAGGTCTGCGTTAAAAATTAACAGCCACACCCAATCAGACAGCTCGTGTTAAAAGGGACCTGAAAAGCAATCTGCATGGCTTGCTTTTCCAAGCATTGGCTAGTTTAGTGAGCCTGGACTAATAACAGTCACTGTAATGCTACCCATACTGCTGTCCTTTTAACATGGTGACAAAAGTTGATACCTATGCTACATGTGTGTAAAGTTACTTGCACCCTGCTAAATGGACAGCAATAAGGTTGTAAATACAGTGACTGCCTGTCCCCCCCTGATGGCGGCCCTGGGTGTGTCATGAAAGGCCAATTGAGAAAATGGCTATATCATGTAGAGGAAATCACCAGTGTGGGGCAACCTATGTCATGGAGGTAGATTTGGACATCGATGTATATGTATCACCAGAAATGGAATTCTTTGTTCTACAATATCTCAAAGACGACCTAGCATGTTATTTGAAGACTGTACTATTTTGGACATACTTGGACTCAAACATACACTGCTCTTTCCACAGCTCCTCCTCCTCTGGGGGTATGATAAAGTTTATACGCATCTTCACCAAAAGCACAAGATGATGTGTCGTCTCCGGATGAGGCTGCAGCGGAGATTTCAGTTCCTGCCTGATATAGTGGATCTGCAGCGGGCCTGGAGTGATGCCAAAAGGCGCTCACCCAGGCTCCTGCTAAAGGCTGTGGAGCAAATCTCCGGTAAGTAAAAATATACATTACATGTGACCAGATAGGTTACAATTTTTTGGGTAGGTGGACATGTGTTTAGCTATGCAACAACACTAATACCAACACCCCCCCCCCCTCCCTCTCGCTCCTACCTTTCCTACCTCCATCAAGTGTCTCTTCACAACCTTTAATACTACTATGTACATTCGTATTTTTTATGTTTCTTTTTTTTCTTCTGCTTCTAGCCAAAGCGGACGGACGGCACCCTCTTGTGCTTTTGGTGAAGAAGGGGAGGAGGAGGACGGCCACACTCCAATATGCATTCAGAGGCAGCGAGCCATTTGAGCAGCTGAAAATTGTGGATCGTAAGTAGAAAATAAAAATGTTAGAAATTTCTAATCTCTAATCACATTTTACAGAGCCCCCTTTACATCGGAGTCTCCAGACTTACTACACTGTAAGAGGGAAGTGTGAAGACTCTGATATAAGGAGAGTTTGGGAACCATTATTTGAGGGGGGAAGCTGGGGACTCTGGTGTAAAAGGGAACTCTGTGTTCCCCAAAGCTCCCCCATACATCTGAGCTTACAGAGACCCTCTTACACTTCCCTTCCTCAGTCCACCACAGTCAAGGGCACAACAAGACCCACTGCAGAAGGCTACCTGCTTGGACTTGTAATCCTCTCTGTAGGGGAATGAGGAAATACTGCCTGCTATGCTAAGACTTGTAGTGCCCTCTGTTAGGGACTAAGGATTCCTCAGTCCTCAACATTCTAGGGCACTATAAGTCTCAGCATAGTGGGCTGTCATACCTCAGTCCCTCACAGCTCGGGTCAAAAACAACACAGTTAAACATCTAAAGGACAACTCCAAACAAAACTACCAATAATGGACAGAGTCCATATGCTCTATAATGTCAAAGACCCGCTACCACTCACCTTCCACCTCTGGTGCTGTCATTGTGTAGGGCAAAGGGCTCCATCTACACCATGTTTGGCTTTCAGGTCAGATAGGCAGGACTTGCTCAGCTCCACTCTCTTCCTTGGCAATTGACTCTGGCGTCATTGTGGATCTTTCCTCCTCTAGAAAACACCCAGGGGCCCTCTCCTTGTCCCCCAGCCACCCAGGGCCTTCTTCTCCTCCTCCTCCACCAACCATTTTCAGACTCTTCCAACTTCCCTTGGGCAACTCAACCCCTTTGCATAGTGGACACAACAAATCTATGACCAGCCTGCAAAATATCAAGTCTGGGCCTGGTTACCTGTATGTTCCGGGTCCAGGGCGGAGCTCTCCTCCCAGAGCAACAAATGATGATAGCAGAGTGAGTTGACCGGCCAGTCACTTCCTACTGGTGCAGGTACACACCTACCGATTCCTCCACATCTTAGGATAACATGATCAGACGGCCAATCCCCAGGCAGAGAAGGAGGAGTAAGTGTCAGCGGACAACAGACACCTGGCAGACGCAGTGAAGGGACTGCAGCACACTGCTGCAACTTTTTGATCCGAGGATTGAAAGCAATCTTTTACTTGGGAGATTTCCCTGACTGCGCCCTTCGAAATGTTGGTGCTCCGCCACTGGCCGCAAGGCCCCTGTAGGTGCGAGGCCTTAGGCGCCCGCTTAATTTGCATGGTGCCCTCCTGTTTTAAAACATGGTCAATGCATCTCATTGGTGTAAGTGCACTTCTATGTTCTGAATTGTAGGGGCATTGAGTATGGTGCTAGCATGATGAGAGGTTACTGCCTATTTGTGTCCATAAATAATATATAATGTTTTTCTTTTATTTTAGAAACCAGTGATCAGGATGTGGAGGCTCAGCCTTCTCAGGCCCCCTGTAAGTAATGTGGATGTGCTGGTGTGTTGTGTATTAGGTCGAACTTGGAGGAATGATTGTTTGTTTTGTTTTCTTTTGTGGTTGATGTAACTTCAGCAAGAGAGGAGCCTCAGGCAGGGCCAAGTCGCCTGGATCCGGGCCAGGAACACATTGTTGCCCAAGAAGAGGCCAATTCGTCTGAACCGGATGAGGACCTGGGCTCTCCTCAAATGGGAAGTAAGTATTCTACATGTGTTTGTGTGTTCAATGTGTCCTGGGAAATCTAAGGGCTGTAATATCTATATTTTGCCATTGGGGTTATGTAGCAGCTGACATTGAGGATGTTAGTTGTGGAGGACTGGGGAAGAGGGGCTGCTGCTTACCCAGTCCAAAGTAACTACTACCTTCAATGTTTCCCAACTACTTTCTGTGTGCCTTTATCAAATAGCTTTGGTTAAAGGATTGTATTTGTGTCTTTGTGTTTCTAGGAGATACGACGCCATCCCCCCATGAAGGGACACCATCCCCCCATGTAGGGTCTCCCCCATCCTCCCCCACTCCAGGCTCCCCTGAACTAGTCTGTAAGTACCTAAAATTAGATTCTCACATGAATTGTGTGTGCTAGGATGATGTGTATCTAGGATAATCTAAGTTGGAGTCTAAGCAAGTGTAGTTTTGCTATATGTGACAGGAAGGTTGGTCATGAAACACTCTTGCTTAACCTTCATGTTTGCAAGGTGGTTTTGGGGAGCTTTACAGGACATGTTATCTTTTGTAAGTTATCTCAAGCCACCCTATTCTAAATTGGTGTTAGTTTCTCTACATTGGAAATGGTGTGCTTTGTACTTGTAAATTTTTTGTGGACATTGGAATTTAATCATGTCCTGATTTAGTCAACACTGAAAATGTGTGTTTGTCAATCTTTCATAAATACTCTTCCTCGGTAATGTACCACATTCCAGTTCACAATTTGTGTTCTTTTTGTGCAGTTTCTCCCGAGCCAGCCACGCCATCAACTTCGGGGGCCCAAAAAAAAACTGATGATGGTAAGTTGTGTGCTTTTCCAGTAATGTGTCTACTTAGTAAGTGGAGAAATGCTAACTGTGTATGTCCCCGCTCAGGCTTCAAGTTCCTCTAAAGGCAGCAGGTTCTTTATGTGAATGCATTCTATGCATTAGTATTCCAAGTGATAGGTGTGCATATTCCCCCTCAGACTTACTGGGACCATTTTTTACTGTCCACATTTTTGCACTAATACTTGTCTGGAACAGACTCCCCCTCCTCCTTAACTGAGGTGACAGCATGCCAATATTGCCTCCTGATGCTGTCACTCCTAATCATTGAGACCATCGGAAGGGAGGGGGGCAAGGCTGGCTCACAGTTAGGTGCCTGAACAGGCACAGGGTGCTTGGCTTCATCTCATGTGCCTCCATAGCAAGCTGCCTGCTGTGGGGTCAACCAACAGGAGGGAGGTGCCTAGAGGTGTGTACAGGGGCCATGTAAAAAGGAGGATTGTTATTTATCTTGTCCCCAAAAACCTAGAGAGTGTAAGTCTAACCTGATTAGTTTTCCACAGCCCTCCCAAAATATGTTTCCAACACTTAGAACAGGCAGGACTGAGGCACCAAAAACATCCGAAAAACACAATCAGCACAAAAGCAGGGAGTACGTATCCTTAACGCTACAAGCTTCACCCAGTAGAATGACGCTTGCACTGTACAAATCTGCATCACCACCATATCAAAGTCTAAATAAAACTTTCAGGGAAATGTGGAGGGGTAATGAGTGGGTGTTAGAGCATTTTCATGACTGCCTAACCTACAGTTAGCGTGAGTCCATTTGTTGATAAACTTTTTCTTCTCTCTTAACACAGCTGGGATGGCGGAAAGGAGATCAGGGGAGCAGACACATCTGCTCCGTCCACAACTGGCCCTCCGAATTCCAAAGGGTAAGTCTCTACTATGTGTCAGGTTCAATCTATAGACAGTAAGAGGGAGAGAGAACGCTACACAAACTCCAATGGTGATAGAGATAAATGTGTGCACATGTATCGTGTTGACCAATTGAACCCAAAACACCTTACATTCTTCTAAATGATTGCTTGTGTTGACATGAAGAAAAGCCTTTTACTTAGCTTTGGTGGAACTGCTACTAACATTCCAAGCCATCTTATGTAACCTTTTGAACAATTTGCTGTGAAAGTTTGAGTTTAAGGTTTACACCAGCAATTTAGCATATTTGCTTCAGAGTGTTGATAAAAGCCAACCAATAGACTCCTAAGCATATTTGTTGAGGCACATTAATTACAATCGTTGTTTGGATCATTTTGCATAAAACTAATTGTCATGTCTTTTTCTACCCAGGACACACGCACCTCACCTATGAGGTCCTTTTGGAATACGTAACATGGTGCATAGACCGAATCTTAGTTTTGGAAGAAACTTATGGGGCCGATCCAGCCCCTCAGGAGCCATTTGTCAGGAATGTGTCACCCTTAAAAAGATTATAGTTTTTATTTTTTAATTTGTTTGGTTAATTTTACAATGTTTTTTAACTGTCACATTTCGACATTCTAAAAAAAAATATAACAAAAAAATTTAAAAATTCAAAACCCTTTTTTTTGGGACCAAAAAAAATAAAAAAATAAAAAAACCCTCGTTTTTGGGAAACAAAAAAATTAAAAAATTAAAAACCCTTTTTTTTGGAACCAAAAAAAAAAAAATTAAAAAAACCCTCGTTTTTGGGAAACAAAAAAATTAAAAAATTAAAAACCCTTTTTTTTGGGACCAAAAAAAAAAAAAATTAAAAAAACCCTCGTTTTTGGGAAACAAAAAAATTAAAAAATTAAAAACCCTTTTTTTTGGGACCAAAAAAAAAAAAAAATTAAAAAAACCCTCGTTTTTGGGAAACAAAAAAATTAAAAAATTAAAAACCCTTTTTTTTGGGACCAAAAAAAAAAAAAAATTAAAAAAACCCTCGTTTTTGGGAAACAAAAAAATTAAAAAATTAAAAACCCTTTTTTTTGGGACCAAAAAAAAAAAAAAATTAAAAAACCCTCGTTTTTGGGAAACAAAAAAATTAAAAAATTAAAAACCCTTTTTTTTGGGACCAAAAAAAAAAAAAAATTAAAAAAACCCTCGTTTTTGGGAAACAAAAAAAATATAAAAATTTAAAAAAAACCCTTTTTTTGGGACCCAAAAAAAATAAAAAAACAAAAAAAGCCTTGTTTTTGGCAACCAAAAAAAATATAAAAATTTAAAAAAAACCCTTTTTTTGGGACCCAAAAAAAAATAAAAAAACAAAAAAAGCCTTGTTTTTGGCAACCAAAAAAAATATAAAAATTTAAAAAAAACCCTTTTTTTGGGACCCAAAAAAAAATAAAAAAACAAAAAAGCCTTGTTTTTGGCAACCAAAAAAAATATAAAAATTTAAAAAAAACCCTTTTTTTGGGACCCAAAAAAAAATAAAAAAACAAAAAAAGCCTTGTTTTTGGCAACCAAAAAAAATATAAAAATTTAAAAAAAACCCTTTTTTTGGGACCCAAAAAAAAATAAAAAAACAAAAAAAGCCTTGTTTTTGGCAACCAAAAAAAAATATAAAAATTTAAAAAAAACCCTTTTTTTGGGACTCAAAAAAAAATAAAAAAACAAAAAAAGCCTTGTTTTTGGCAACCAAAAAAAAAAATGTTTACAAAAAAGCCTTGTTGTTTTTATGGCAAACGACAAAACCACAAATGTTTACAAAAAAGCCTTGTTGTTTTTATGGCAAACGACAAAACCACAAATGTTTACAAAAAAGCCTTGTTGTTTTTATGGCAACCGACAAAACCACAAATGTTTACAAAAAAGCCTTGTTGTTTTTATGGCAACCGACAAAACCACAAATGTTTACAAAAAAGCCTTGTTGTTTTTATGGCAAACGACAAAACCACAAATGTTTACAAAAAAGCCTTGTTGTTTTTATGGCAAACGACAAAACCACAAATGTTTACAAAAAAGCCTTGTTGTTTTTATGGCAAACAACAAAACCACAAATGTTTACAAAAAAGCCTTGTTGTTTTTATGGCAAACGACAAAACCACAAATGTTTACAAAAAAGCCTTGTTGTTTTTATGGCAAACGACAAAACCACAAATGTTTACAAAAAAGCCTTGTTGTTTTTATGGCAAACGACAAAACCACAAATGTTTACAAAAAAGCCTTGTTGTTTTTATGGCAACCGACAAAACCACAAATGTTTACAAAAAAGCCTTGTTGTTTTTATGGCAACCGACAAAACCACAAATGTTTACAAAAAAGCCTTGTTGTTTTTATGGCAAACGACAAAACCACAAATGTTTACAAAAAAGCCTTGTTGTTTTTATGGCAACCGACAAAACCACAAATGTTTACAAAAAAGCCTTGTTGTTTTTATGGCAACCGACAAAACCACAAATGTTTACAAAAAAGCCTTGTTGTTTTTATGGCAAACGACAAAACCACAAATGTTTACAAAAAAGCCTTGTTGTTTTTATGGCAAACGACAAAACCACAAATGTTTACAAAAAAGCCTTGTTGTTTTTATGGCAACCGACAAAACCACAAATGTTTACAAAAAAGCCTTGTTGTTTTTATGGCAACCGACAAAACCACAAATGTTTACAAAAAAGCCTTGTTGTTTTTATGGCAACCGACAAAACCACAAATGTTTACAAAAAAGACTTGTTGTTTTTGGTAACAAACTAAACCAAAAATGTTTACAAAAAAGACTTGTTGTTTTTGGTAACAAACTAAACCAAAAATGTTTACAAAAAAGACTTGTTGTTTTTGGTAACAAACTAAACCAAAAATGTTTACAAAAAAGACTTGTTTTAGTGAAAACCTCAAAAAAAATTATAAAACACATAAAATATGTTTATCTAAATAAAATTAAAGTATGTTGCTCTTTGCAACACAAATGTTACATTGGCAATTTAGTTCATTCTATTATATATTGTAATATATTTTTTGTACGCTACAGTTGGTAGACACCCACATGTGTTATTAAAACATTTATTTTATTACCCAAGTTTTCTTTTTGGTGTACACATCGAATGTCTTTTGTGTTGTATTTGTTTAGTCGAGTGGTGTGGTCTGTAATTGTTAGTATGTTGGCTTTGGTTTATGTTAGCCTTGAGACTTGTTTTGAAGCTACATTTGAAGGGAGACCTTTTCTTGGGTCGTTATGTGAACATTGAGTTATCTAAATTTACATGAAATCATATGTTTGGAGATCGAGAAGCACGTGTGTATAAATGCCTACATTAACCAGGGCCATTACTTGGCCACCAACACTCCTAAAAAACCAAAGAGCAAACACAAACTAATCATTTTGCATAAAATTTTATTTCATCCCCAAAAAAAGCACTATAATAAATCATATTGTGCCACCCTCAAATTAAAAAAAAAATGGCCCCACAAATTGGCCAATGTAACAATCATTAACAAAAATAAACCAAAAAAAAAAAATAAAAAGAAATTAAGTTGGTGGTGGTGGTGGTGACTGAAGCAGTGTGGTGAGCAATGGAAAGGTTCCTGCCATCAAATGGTGGGCCAATAGTCCCATCTGCTCTGGGGTTAGCCTTAGAGTTCTGGTAAAGTGGCCCATTAGGATCAGATCTTGTGTCTGAGGCTGCTGCTGATGCAGGGTGTTGAACCCTGGAAATGTCCCAGACTGAAGATCTTGTGCCAATAGTCCCATCTGCTCTGTGCTCAGCCTAAGAATTTGGGTAACGTGTGCCATTACCATGAGATGGGATCGTTGCTGCTCCAAGGCTATTTGATGCTGCTGGTGGTGCAAGGGTTGTGAAGATGTGTGGGGAGTGGTGGTTGATTGGTTGTTGTGGTCCACGGTGCGGGGGCAAACGACATGTCGCATTGGTGACAAAAAAGAAGAACGGCCTGGGGAGGAGTGAAGTGATAAAGGTGTGGAGGGAATGTAGTCAGGTGGAAGGGGTACTGTGGAACCAGTGCGCATTGAGGTTGTGCAGGAGGATTGCTCATTGAGGGGTGTGGGAGTCCGAACGGAGTGTGAAGTGCTAGGAGTCGCTACAGGAGGAATTGTCCCATCCCCAGCTGCCTGACAAGTGGCCAACACTGGCATTACCCTCCCACTACCACAACCTGCAGTGGCAGGTGAGTGAGATGTTTGGGAGGGCTCTGCCAATGGGGCATCTTCAGATCCAAACAGGCATTGGCGTGTGGCCAGCACCTGAGTGTCAACACTTTGCCGATCCCGTTGATGCTGGTCTGCTAAACTTACCAAGCTGTTACGCATATCCTGTTGAACCTGTAACATATCCTGGTGAACCTGTACCATTGTTGCTACAGATTCCTGTATGAGCCCGAGCAGACGTACTGCCTCAGTAGATTGCTGAGTACGCCTCCTTAACTCATTTTGGACCTGATACTCATCAAGCAGCCTCTCGGCTACATCCAGCATAGATGGACGAAGTTGGGTAGGTGACAATCCCTCTGCATCTAAGGCTACCTGAAAGCAGAAGAAATAGACCAAATCATTATCAAACATCATGACTAAATATTTCAGATTAGTTTGACAACTTAACACCCCAAGCAGAACGTTGAAAAGTTTGATGTGCTTCTAATGAGTACTTGTTCATTGTAAGATTATCCAAGCTAGCAACACTTCTGATAATGGGTACATATTATATTGGTAGGACTAATATGACAAAGGCAAAAAAGATTCAACATGAAGGTGTTCCCAATTAACCCTGGTGTGGTAGGTTGTTTATGCTTTTGGTAAATCTGTTACTACACCAATGACTTTATACATCTACGTATGTTGTCTAAAATCTTGCCATCAATCGGCTAGAGGACAACCCAACCAAACGATACCCATGAATTTGGACCTGGAAAATCAAAGACGGGCCGGACTTTAAAGATCCTGGATGTTTTTGGAACATTAGTGGCACACCAAATTATAACATAATTCCCTGATGTTCAAGATAGAACTCTTGTTGTGCTGGTGCATCGTCAGAATGTCATAGCACTAATTTAACACACACAATGTAAGCCACATCTAGTCCAAAATCAATGCTACCATTGAAATGTTACATGTGCACCTTGTTCCCTTATATCACATACCACAGCACTGGATGCAGAATCGTCGCCAGCTCCTGATCCAACTCCAGCTGCAACGTCAAGAGGGGCCTGATGTTCTTTTAAAAACAAAAAAAAAAAAACATGTTTAGTACATAACCTTAGTCAGTAATGATTATGGCCAGATTGCCCTCCTAGCTTCATGAATGAAGCATTGAGGCCAAACATTCAAAAGTGCTTTCCTGGGCTCATAGGACACTTGCTAAACCCTCCCAAAGGTTAAGAAGGCTTGGTCTGCCTACTAATGACGGCACCCATTAATGCTGTCAACTGTGTTTTGCAGGGTAAACATCTAAAAGGCAACACTCTTTCATAAGAAAAAACATGTGTGTTAATGGGGTTAATAAGATTCCAAAAAACATTATTTGACTAGACATACCAACACCTTCCTCCAGGCCTAGCTGCACTGGGTGTGTTCCCTGCTGCGGATCTTCTGTAAAGGACATAGCAATATGAGCTTTCTTGGAAAAAAAAAAACATCTACATTGTTTGGCACAGTATGATATTGGACCTACCAGGAGGAGGGTCAGCACTGATGTCAACACCTGTGAGTCCGTCTGGTTCGCCAAGCTGCATGGGCTGTGGAGGGGCTGAGATCCGTGCTACAGATGAACAAATTGCAGGTTGGGGAAAACAAAAAAAGGACAATTGGAAGGGCAAGTATCAAATTCTATTAATGTCACACATAGGATAGTAGTTAATCTTTTCCAAACAACTCACACAATTGACATCCAAGATAATATCCTACCTCGGTGCAAAGCATCCGAATCTAAGTCCTCTCTGGTAAAGATGGTATCAGGTCCTATGATGTTCAAGAAAGGTAATTGATAATCCCAGAGAGAACTTCGTGCACGTTCATCCAGCCGACCTTGTCGGTCATAAAGACCCTCCGCAGCCCATGCAATTAGCTTCTTCCGAACGGACCCACAGATGTCGTTGACCTTCTTCCGCACACTGTCACGGTGGCGAGGTGCTTCACCCAGTGCATTTACAGCATCCCGGATTTCATCCCACAATCTGTTCTTCTCTGTTACTGAGTAAGACGCGGCCCTGGTCCCATGTATCGCCTGATATCTGGCCATATAGGCGTGGACCAGGGCACAGCACTGATTGTGGTTGAAACGGGGAAGCCGGGATAATGTGGACAAGCTGACTCTGGTGGACGGACCCGCTCCAGGACTACTGTCAGAAGAGCCAGCTTGTCCACTTGGTGTGTTACCACCTCCCCCGGCTTCCTCCTCCGGGATGGGGATGGTGGACTCCCTCATGGATACAGCTGGAGCCTCCCTCACACCAGAGCCAGACGATCTGCCCACCCTGCCCCCCCTGCCCCCCCTGCCCCCCCTGGCCACCCTGGCCACCCTGGCCACCCTGGCCACCCTGCCCCTTCTCATCCTTCCAGTGGGTGGGGCCATGGGAGCACGAGGTGGGCAGAGAATCTGGCTGTCCAGCAGCAGCAAAGAGCCCCAAACTCCTAAATCTGAAATGACAAAAGAGAAAACAGAAAAAACAGGATTTGCAGATTGCTCTTCATATACAGTATAATTAGTGAACAGTTACAGAACACACTTACCTAATGGCACAAACAGACTTGGTGGTGGTGGTGGTGGTAGTAGTGGGCAAAGAGCAGAAGAGGCTGCAAAGAAAAAGGAAAAAAAAAACACATAAGAGATCGCATATGGGTACAAATCACACGAGGCCCTCCAAACACTTACCTAATGGCACAAACACGGTGGTGGTGGTGGTGGCAAAAAAAGCAGAAGAGGTTGCAAAGAAATGGAACAAAAAAACACATAAGAAATCGCATATGGGTACAAATCACACGAGGCCCTCCAAACACTTACCTAATGGCACAAACACAGTGGTGGTGGTGGTGGTGGTGGTGGTGGCAAAGAGCAGAAGAGGCTGCAAAGAAATGGAAAAAAAAAACACATAAGAAATCGCATATGGGTACAAATCACACAAGGCCCTCCAAACACTTACCTAATGGCACAAACACGGTGGTGGTGGTGGTGGTGGTGGTGGTGGTGGTGGCAAAGAGCAGAAGAGGCTGCAAAGAAATGAAAAAAAAAAACACATAAGAAATCGCATATGGGTACAAATCACACGAGGCCCTCCAAACACTTACCTAATGGCACAAACACAGTGGTGGTGGTGGTGGTGGTGGTGGTGGCAAAGAGCAGAAGAGGCTGCAAAGAAATGGAAAAAAAAAACACATAAGAAATCGCATATGGGTACAAATCACACAAGGCCCTCCAAACACTTACCTAATGGCACAAACACAGTGGTGGTGGTGGTGGTGGTGGTGGTGGCAAAGAGCAGAAGAGGCTGCAAAGAAATGGAAAAAAAAAACACATAAGAAAACGCATATGGGTACAAATCACACAAGGCCCTCCAAACACTTACCTAATGGCACAAACACAGTGGTGGTGGTGGTGGTGGTGGTGGTGGCAAAGAGCAGAAGAGGCTGCAAAGAAATGGAAAAAAAAAACACATAAGAAAACGCATATGGGTACAAATCACACAAGGCCCTCCAAACACTTACCTAATGGCACAAACAGACTTGGTGGAGGGGGGGTGGTGTAATCCTTTATAGGCAAAAGGAGGCTGCAAACATTAAACATACATGAGAAATCGCATGACCTACATACGTGCACATAATAAATTACAGTTATCAGGAAAGCAAAAATGGTGTCTTTGGAAGCTGGGAAGGTAAGGGGGCAGGTTTAGATGCCAAATCTAGACTGCACACCTTTAACAAACATGAGAAAACACATGTCCAAACCACATGCACATGGGGCCAACTGCCAATGATTAAAAGACACTTGAGGGGTTCCCAAACTATTGTGGGTTGGAGGGGATTCACCATAGACAACTTAAGCACACCCAAGATAAGTACAAATTCTCTCCTTCCTTTTTTTTGGGAGAGAGAGATACAATTGTCTTACCTCCAGATAATGTAGGTTGTGGGTCACAGGGTCTTGCTAGCACATAAGAAACATCGATCTATAACATCCAGCAGCCATATTGGCCATGTGCTCCTTTTATAGCTGGCTCACAGGTGTGATAATTAGCGGCCGTTTCTATATATATCTGCGCATTCGCGAATTTGCGCGTTCAAAATGGAGGACGATATCCCAGACGCATTAGATGGTGCAATGCTGGCATTTATCGGTGCCTTGTTTGAGGAGGCCCTGGCACAGGAGGCAGCAGAAGGTGGGGAAGCTGCAGCAGCAGCAGCAGCACCTCCAGTCCGTGTGCCCTTACCTCGCCAGCCACGCATTTTTGCTCCAAGGATCTATTTGGACAAGCTGCGGGATTCTGATGTCAGGAGGAAGTTCCGGCTCGAGCGAGGAACTATTCTACACCTCTACCAGCTCATAGCAGAGAAAATTGACCCGGACACACAGCGCGGCCATGCGGTGCCCGGCATGGCCAGATTGCTGGCCACTTTGTATATTTTAGGGCGTGGCAGCTTCCAAGCCACTTCGGGAAGTATCATGGGCATTAGCCAGCCCACAGTTTCAAGGGTGTTCATGTTGGTCATTAATGCCATAGTGGATATAGTGCCCAATTTTATCCACTGGCCACAGAATGAAAATGAGTGGAATGAAGTCAAGTTGGGTTTCTACCGGCGGGCACACATGCCGCAAATCCTAGGGGCAATCGATGGCACCCACATAGCCATTAGGCCCCCAAGGAGCCACGAAAGTGAATACCGGAACCGCAAGCAGTACCACTCCGTGAACGTCCAATTAGTGTGTGACGCCAAACAGCGCATCATGAGTGTCAACACTGGTCACCCAGGGTCGTGCCATGATTCCAGTATGTTAAGAACAAGTACTCTGTACGAGGTGTTTGAAAGTGGACAAATGCCCGAAGGGTGGCTTATTGGTAAAGTATTTTGTCTTAACAACATAAACTGTAAGATTACATAGACATAGGAATAAGCTACATCGGTGTACACCCTGATTTAAGCAAAGCCTACCTAAAATGGATGTGTTAGGAGTTGTCAGGCTGTTCACACACAACCAGATCAGCAGCTTAGCAGCTCACAAAAGAAAGATTTGCAAAGTTGTCTTTGAGTCCAATGAAGGTGGTTAACCAATGTGTAAATTGTGTCCTCTAGCCACCCAAAGAAAACCTACAAATGATTCCAATGGTATTGCCATATCCCCAAAGTACTTTGCATAAGTGAGTCAATATTGGTTTCCTCACTCTAGTTGCAGATATATTCCAGAAGTAAGACCTAGGCTAATGTAATAGGAACAAAATAGGGGCCAAGTTGGAACTTGCAAGAGAAACCCACCACTTTGTGTGTCCTTTTTCCCATTTGTATTAGTGATTTAGGCAGTTAGACAGAGTTGAGATGTTTCATATGATTTTTTGCAAACAGACGAGCAGGTTGTTTAGTAAAATGCCTAATTGTCTCCCATTTTGAGGAGTCATCTAAAGTCACATGATATGAATAACTAATGTATATTTTTCTTATTTTTCAGGGGATGCTGGTTACCCGCAGCTGACGTGGCTGATGGCTCCAATCAGGTACCCCCAGGGCCCAGCAGAGAGGAATTACAACAGGGCCTTGCGGAGAAGCCGGAGTATCATTGAGTTGACCATAGGTCTTCTCAAGTCCCGGTTTCTCTGCTTGGCCCGGCCTGGGGGTGAACTCCTGTACTCTCCTACAAAGGCTTCCAAGATCATCCTGGCGTGCTGCGTGTTGCACAACATGTGCGTTGCCCGGGATGATTCTTGGGAGCTGACGGAGGAGAGGGAGCCAGAGGTCCGTCAGCCGGCGGCCCCCAGGCGGCGGAGCACCGCTGCCGGTATGGCCACCCGGAATACCCTGGTTGCTAGCCACTTTACATGTAAGTACTGTAACCGGTCAAGATAGGGCATGTGTATTAATTAGCTAGTTAGCAGAGGTGCCACTCACAGGGAGACAGAGGGTGATTATCATCTGCCAATGACACTTGCCATTGTAGATAAAGTGTAGTCAACATTGGTAAAATTGTGTTACTTGAGCAAAAACATGCACCTCTAACCATAAACATGTTGGTATTGTGAATAGTGTAAAGGGCTGAGAAGAGCTGGCAGGTGTTTATTTGTGTCTATGCCACCTGTGTAGTTATTGATAACATGAACGGCTGCTTGGTATCTTATGGTGTTGTAATTTTCCAGAACATCAACATCTTGGAATCATGGCACGTACCATGGGAAGCCTGTGGTGATGGGCTGTCTGGCGTCACAGGTGTGTATTCAAATGTTTACATTAATGATTTCTGGTTTGTGTAAGTTGGCATAAAATGTGTTATTTCACTCGTGATGTCGAAATTAAATGAAGTTCAGAATGAAGCAAACAGGCATTAAGATGTGATTTTCATTATGAAATGTCTTATCCTTTGTTTTATTTTTCCAGGAGTGGTACTGCTTGTGGGTGTAGGTGGTAGAAACCCACCTTGATGGACTCCACTCATTTTCTTTTGTGGTCAGTGGATATTTGGTAAGGCACATGGCCAATGACCAACATGAACACCCTGGAACTTCGAAAGTGGCTTGGAAGCTGCCCAGCAACCTTGCCATGCCTGTCCCCTATGAGCTGGTAGAGGTGCAGAATGGATTCTGAACTCTGCCGGAAGTTGTGGAAGACATCAGAATCCCGTAGCCATGGAGCAAAGATCGTGGTCTGGCGCTGTAAAGGCACACGGACTGGAGAGTGACAATATTCTTTTGCTGCATCCCTCCTTCTGCTGTCATTCTCAAATAAATAAATACATTAGAATTGAACATGTGTTTTTTTGTTTTGTGTGGGTGCCTACAGACAAAAGGGCCATCCACACTGTAAGATTTAGAGAAGACTTTATCCTTCCGATTGACATTTTCTATGTAGTGCAAGGGCCTGCCTGATTGCATCCAAATTGAAAGTGTTGAGGTTTGAGCTTATATTATATGGTTTGGTTAAGTCTACAGGAAAAAGTCTAGACAAATTGTTAGTGTATGGCCCATTAAGCTGCCAAGGCCGGAGTTTTGCACTTTGCATGCTGCTTGTACTGGTGATGTGAGGGGTTGTAATGTAGAGTAGGGATGTGACAGTGTTGTGTTGAGGTGTGAGGCAAATGTAGTGTTGGACTATGAGGGTCTGTGTTGTTGAAATATGGAGAGAGTCCAATATCAGACACCTATGTTTATTGGTCAAGAAATTGTAAGAACCATGGTAAATATGTAAAGAATTGCATCTCGATAAAACTAGGACCACACTCATAAAATCAAAATTGTGTTGTTTCCATTGATGTGCTTGAAATTTGGGTAGGACACCCCCCTCCCCCCCCAAATTCAAGATAGTTTAAAAAAACTGTTTAAAAAAATGAGAGTGAAAAGAGATCCCAAGTGTAGTGATGTGATTTGAACCCATGACGTTGTGAACTGCAGTGAAGTTGCAAAGCACTTAGCTATTGTGCAGAATAAAGCTGTATGGTGGAAAAAAAGGAGTGTGTTAAGGCTAAAAAGCACATATAGCTAAAGAACTAAACATTGTATGGAATGTGGGAAGAAGACCATGGTAAAATTGTGAGGTTTCATCTTGCCCTGAAGTAGGGTAGGGGTTTGGTCACTTGCCTTTGGTACTTTCCTTCATAAGATCGATTCGACACACAGACAAGATCAAAAAAACACTTAAAATGGTGTAAGCTTGCAAGCGCTTCTGAGTGTAACATTATTTAGCAATATATATGATGTAATCCGTTACATTTTAGCAATATAAACAAAAAAAGAAAATAAAAAAAGTAGGTGGAGATGGTAAGCCTCGAACCTACAGCAGAGGGAGATGAATTACAGACATGTGATGTGTGCACTAATCCACTACCCCACATCGCTATGTGAAACTGCTATAAGCACGAAGACATAAGTTTGCGAATTGGCGAAGCCGCGATCGTAAGTGAATCCCGCTGACGGCGGAATTCATTATTGCTGTTTTACTCGCCAATTCGCCGCAGCGCCAGTTAATTGATTTGAACGCGGCGAAACTGAAACACGTCATAGATGTTTGAAGCTGCAGTTTCTTTAAATCCGGCCCCCCGTAACTATGTAAGTATGTTACCATTAAGAAGGTGGCCACAAGACATGATGTGCACTCATCCAAACAAACAAAAATTAAGTGCAGCACTCACTAATGTTGAAAATGTAATATGTACTCAATAAATGAAGAATCACCTTAGTGAGAAATATACATCCTTGCAATCACACCACAATGATGAATGAAAATCATAAATGTCCTACTCTTTAGAATGATAAGTTATTATCCTCTTTTAAAATGTGACTCAAGTGTATGCAATGTGCTCTTCAGTACTCAGGCTTAGGGATAACCTTGCCAGGATTAGGGATAACTGCAAAAAAAAAAAAAAAGGCTATCTTTAAGGCTAAATCCAGGGAGCCCTCCTCCTGCAGAGAATTAAAAAGGGAGTCAAGTATGGGGATAAGGTGGCAGCAAATGTCTTATAGTTGACAGCAGAGAAGCAGCCTGGCCCCCAGAACCTCACCTCCTGAAATAGGAGCCTCCAACCGAGCACAGTGTGGTGTGGTCAACTTAGATAAGTAGAGGTCATTCAAAAAAGAGTCTACATCCCTTGGGGTCCCCAAGGAGTCTGACTGGTAGAGCCGAGAGTAGAAAGCCTGGAATTCTGCCATGATTTTTTGTGGATTTTGAGTGTATCCCCTTGTAGTGGAATGCAGCTTTGGCAGTGCATAGGAACAAACTTTAGGGGTTAATTTGCTAGTCAACATAGGAAGAATCCTATCAAGCTGAAAATAAAAATGGGCACCACTCCATCCCAAACTCTTCTCGACTTTAGTAGCCAGAGCCAAATTGAGCATCAACCTAGAGGACTCAATTTTAGCTACGGTTGGGTTTAAGTTTATGTGCCTTACTAGTCTCTCCAGATCAATGTGATGCTCTCTCCTAATTGGAGTCGATATTTGAATAATTTTCCCCCATATGGTGGCTTTATGTGCCGCCCATAACGTAGTGTGGTTCACATTCACAGTGTCATTTTGTTGGAAGTATTCGTACAAAGCGTGGCCAATTTCAGTGCACCTAATTGGGTCACTGAGCAAAGATTAATTCAGCAGCCATCTTAAAGGGCCCAGCAGATGTGGAGGTTGAGAGAGCACCAGACAAACCACAGAGTGATCAGACCAAGCTGTCTCTCTAATATGTGTCTTATGTACCAAAAGAGGATGGTACTACTACTAGAAATAAAGAATGTGAACGATTCTGGCGTATGTGGCATGAGGGACAGAATAATGAGTGTATTCCCTACCCGTAGGGTGGGTTTCCCTCCATATGTCAACCAGAACTAGGAAATGGATCATTTTTGTAAGGTGTAGACTCCTCTTAAACTGGGCAGTGGTAGGCCTAGATTTATCCAAGCCAGGTCTAGAGCAAGGTTGAAATCACCCCCCAAAAAAAAATTAGATCCTTAAACATTGAGGAGAAAAAAGACAACTGACCCTGGTTAAGGGCATAGTAAGAAATAAAAGAATAAAGTTGCCCATCAATAGTGCCCTTTAGAAATAAATAACACCCATCAGGGTCCTGAATTTCTTGCAGGGGGGCAAACGCGATACGCTTCAAAAAAAAGCCGGCGACACCTTTCGCCAAAAAAAATTTGGGAAATTTGTAGTGGACAAAAGAGGGATCACTAGTGCGAGGGAAATATGTTTCGTGAAGAAACGCTACATCAGCCTTCTGTGACTGGCAATACTGTAAAACCTTGAGACGTTTCACAGGTAAGTTCAGTCCCTGAGTGTTATGACTGAAAATCCATAAAACTGAAGAATTAACAGGGGCCATGACTGCAGATAGAGGTGAGGAGGAATGAACAACCAATAGGCTACCACTTATCACACCACAGATAGGACAAGGCAGAGCCCCCAACAAGTTACCCCAGACTCCAAAATTCCTAGCAGGGAACAGAAGAGCTGACTCTGGAACCGACCTAAGAGAACAGACTGCTGTTCTGCCAGTTATGAACACAGGGATCTTATGGATCTTATGTTCCTCCTATTTAGGAGCACAGTTCCCTGTGTTCATTCAGTAAATACATTCCCCCCACAGTTAGAAAGCACCCCCTAGGGACACATTTGACCCTTTGATTGCCCCTGGTGTTAGCCCCTTCCCTACCAATGCTATTAGTACAGTAACAGTGCATATTTTTAGCACTGATTACTGTGGTAATATCACTGGTTCCCTCAAAAGTGTAAAAAATGTCAGTTAGGTGTCCGTTTTGTCTGCCACAATGTCGCAGTCCCACTAAAAATCGCTGATCGCCACCATTACTAGTAAAAAAATGAAATAAATAAAAATGACATTTCCCCTAGTTTGTAGACGTGATGACTTTTGCTAAAACCAATCAATATACACTTATTGGTATTTTCTTTACCAAAAATATGTAGCATAATACAAATTGGCCTAAAATGATGAAGACATTTTTTAACATTTTTTATTGGGAATGTTATATAGCAGAAAGTAAAAAATATTGTTTTTTTTCAGAATTTTCTCTCTTTTATTATTAGTAGTGCAAAAAATAAAAACCACAGAGGTGATCAAAAACCACCAAAAGAAAGCTCTGTTTGTAAGAAAAAAAGGACATCAATTTTATTTGGGTACAGCATCGCACAACCGTGCAATTGTCAGTTAAAGTAACACAGTGAAAGAGTATAGTCACAAGAAAAAAGGGCCTAACTATAGTGCTTACTGAGAGTGGGTGTTGTACTGGGAAGTGTTTATTCAGTGCAGATAATTACAATATGATGTTGAGGTAGGTCTTAGATACTGTTACCAGAAGAATGCTAATATTGCACAAAATCTCTGGTGGTGCGCCAGATAAAAATAGGAAAGGAACAGTGTATATCAATACTAATGTTCACAACATATATAGTGCACAATCCAAAAACATTATATAATTCTTAAATAAGTGTCCATATAAGAGTGCAACCATCCAGATTGTCCTTATATAATAAATCAAAAGTGCAACTTTCCAAAGTGTCCAAACAAATGATCCAGTGCTTCTTAGTATATACCTCTGTGGGTGATACACAATCCCATCACCATGTGAAGTGGTCTCTCACCTCCACTAAAGACCCAATCACGAGTCAGTATCAGCTTGTAGCTTTACACAGAGATCCATGAACCAAGGGGGCTATGTCCCGCCCCTCACCTCCGGATCGAATGTGGCATATACAGGGGAATAAATAAACACAAATCTAGTGCTCTCTGCTTCAAATGTTTGTGCAGTTTATTAAAACATAAACGACTGTACTCACAATGCGGGCGCTTGATAGCGCATAGCAGTCAGCATATACAGCCCCAGGAAGAGAGACAGCATCCAGTACGCAGGCTCCGCCTCCTATACGCGTTACGTCGGTGCTTCAACAGCGTTGACATCCTCAGTGGGGGTGGACACGTCATGCCTCACATTAAAAGGCCGAGCTGATCCAAAACTAGGAAGCTGATTGGACCATTAACCCAATGTCCGCCCCAATCTTTTATAGAGACGCGGGACACCGGATCCACACAATCCTCATTGAATCCATGGTGTCCCCCTGCATCAATGTGCAATGGAGGGATTTAATCCTAAATAAAGGCAAGAAATATATAAAACAGTGCGAGCAGCACTAAATAATTTTCCAGAGACTGCATACCCTAGCCGATCTCTTCCCAGCATCATGCATAGCAATTTAATCATACCTAAAAAACATTTTATTTCTAAAATAATAAATAAGCCTTGTTAAAAGCCTAATTAAAATTGCATACAATTTCAGCTAATTAATACATAAAAACATATATAAAATCTATATAAAAATCAATCAGATAAATATACCCATGCAATATATCCCAGAAAGAATCCTTACTTATTGGGTCAAAGGTAAAAAATGATCTATCACTAGAGTTGAGCGGACACCTGGATGTCCATGTTCGGCGGGTTTGGCCGAACTTGAAAAAAAAGCCCGGGTCCGTGTCCCGGACTTTTTTCGAACTTTACCCGGACACCGAACCCCATTGAAGTCAATGGGGACCCGAACTTTCAGGCACTAAAATGGCTCTACAAAAACAATGGAAAGGGCTAGAGTGCTGCAAATGGCAGCAAAATGTAGTTAAGAGCATGGCAAGTGCTTTAAAAAAAAAAATTCCCCTTTAAATTTGTAATTTTTAAATAACAGATTAGAACAGCAATCTGTAGTAAAATATAGCTGAACGCTGCACACAACAGACTGATAAAAATAGATTTGTTTCTCCCTCCTCCTCCTCCTCCTCAGTAGGCTCAAGTGAGGGCAAAAAGATTGTTCACTGCACCACCCCCCACACAGCAAAATCAATGTAGATCGCTAACGGACGATGGTTCTGTCCTGTGTCTCCTAATCTCTCCCTGCCTAATCTCTCCAGCCTGTCCCTAAAATGCTCAAATATCTTTCCCTGTCTACACTCCGACCTGTTCCTGCATTCTTTTCAGGCACAATGTTGTTTTTCCCTGTCTGTCCCTAATCAGCAGCGCTCTGTCCCTACACTACAGCAGACTGACACACCGCGCTGTGTCTCTCGAGCTTATAAAGACCTGGGTCACATGCTTCAGCTGGCCAATCACAGCTCCTAATACATTAGTAGGCATGGCTGTGATGGCGCACACCAGTTAAACGCTTGTTGATTGGCTGTTGAAAGCCCACCATTAAAAGCGCGCCATTACATACGAAACAGGAAATAAAATTACCGAACACGGATTTTAAACCCGAACATACAGTAAAGTTTTCGAGTCCGTGTCTGGGTAGCAAAAATCCAATTATCCGGTACGGACCCGAATAATACAGTCCGTGTTCGCTCACCACTATCTATCACTAATGAAGCAGTTGAGATCATACCTTGGCTTCATATACCCAAAAGGACTCTCTTCTGCTCAACTGTCTAATATAGTTACCTCCCCTCCAGTGTTTGGATACATGTTCAATCCCCCAAAATTGCAAAGAGTCAGGCTTCTTATCGTGTGTCTCTCTAAAATGTCTGGGCACATAATGCGAAATTTCACCTTTTTTAATGTTTTATTTTTTTTACCAGACATATTAGAGAGACACACGATAGGAAGCCTGACTCCTTGCAATTTTGGGGGATTGAACATGTATCCAAACACTGGAGGGGAGGTAACTATATTAGACAGTTGAGCAAAAGAGGGTCCTTTTGGGTATATAAAGCCAAGGTATTAGCGCCAAGAGGGCTGAATATTGACTTTGATCTAAACTGCTTCATTAGTGATAGATAATTTTTTACCTTTGACCCAATAAGTAAGGAATCTTTCTGGGATATATTGCATGGGTGTATTTATCTGATTGATTTTTATATAGATTTTTATATATGTTTTTATGTATTAATTAGCTGAAATTGTATGTAATTTTAATTAGGCTTTTAACAAGCCTTATTTATTACTTTAGAAATAAAATGTTTTTTAGGTATGATTAAATTGCTATGCATGATGCTGGGAAGAGATCGGCTAGGGTATGCAGTCTCTGGAATATTATATAGTGCTGCTCGCACTGTTTTATATATTTCTTGCCTTTATTTAGGATTAAATCCCTCCATTGCACATTGATGCATAGGGACACCATGGATTCAATGAGGATTGTGTGGATCCGGTGTCCCGCGTCTCTATAAAAGATTGGGGTGGGCATTGGGTTAATGGTCCAATCGGCTTCCTAGTTTTGGATCAGCTCGGCCTTTTAATGTGAGGCATGATGTGCAGACTCCACCCCCACTGAGGAAGTCAACGCTGTTGAAGCACCGACGTAATGCGTATAGGAGGCGGAGCCTGCGTACTGGATGCCGTCTCTCTTCCTGGGGCTGTATATGCTGACTGCTATGCGCTATCGAGCGCCCGCATTGTGAGTACAGTCGTTTATGTTTTAATAAACTGCAGAAACATTTGAAGCAGAGAGCACTAGATTCGTGTTTATTTATTCCCCTGTATATGCCACATTCGATCCGGAGGTGAGGTGCGGGACATAGCCCCCTTGGTTCGTGGATCTCTGTGTAAAGCTACAAGCTAATACTAACCCGTGATTGGGTCTTTAGTGGAGGTGAGAGACCACTTCACATGGTGATGGGATTGTGTATCACTCACAGAGGTATATACTAAGAAGCACTGGATCATTTGTTTGGACACTTTGGAAAATTGCACTTTTGATTTATTATATAAGGACAATCTGGATGGTTGCACTCTTATATGGACACTTATTTAAGAATTATATAATGTTTTTGGATTGTGCACTATATATGTTGTGAACATTAGTATTGATATACACTGTTCCTTTCCTATTTTTATCTGGCGCACCACTATTTTTTGGTATTAGTTTATGTTGTGAGGTGTTGGCACAATTAAGTGTGTGCTGCCGGTTTATGTATTTAGTCACTATTGATTTTTTGCACTATTGATTTATTGCACTATTGATTTATTACAATATTGATTTTGGCACATTATATATTTATTATATAATTTGTGCACTATTGAATTTTATGCAGTAATCACTTTTTGTTTAGCTTTTTGATAGCCCTTGACTCACATTAGGTCTTAGATAGTGTTACCAGAAGAATGCTAATATTGCACAAAATCTCTAAAATTGCTTGATGCGCTAATAGTGATAAAATTATAAAAAAAATATTGTGTTATCTGTAACCAGAATCACAGCACAAAAATTATATGTACTGTTACCCCTAAAATACTATTTGAGGTGTTGGTGTACTGTAAATAATAATAAATAATAATACATTCCTATACAATTAATTTTTAAAAAAAATATAAATTATGTACAAACAATGGGATTCAATTACAAGTTTGGTAGGAGTCAATTAGTGATAGGAAGTGCAGTCCTTTTTGTGATGATTCAATCAAAATGGTGCTCAAATATAAATAAATAATTCAAAAATAATTAAAAATGTTTTTTTAAAAAACAGTTCATAGGTGACTTGTAGTGCAAATATGGAAATATTCCTTGAAGATGTCAACGACTTGACGAAATGCATATAAGGTGGAACGCACGCTTTCTATGTCACTGGAGCCGAGTGGAACGCAAGCCGTTCTCCACTCGCGGGCTCCATTTTAGCTGACATTTTTACTATTTTCTACTATTTTACCTATCGTGTATTGTACCTAAGTTTATTAAAAGTTTTTTTTAACGGTACTACACCATCTGGAGCTCTTTTTATTCCCACTAACCTGTTCGGATCCGCAGAAGGAGGCCATCCAGGAGAGGGCAATCCGGAGCATTGGGGCACTACATTGCCCAGCAGTATCTCCCCTGGCCCAGATGGCCAAACAAGCGTAAACAGGTCTTTATACTATAAGGTATTTAGGACCCACTTCATCTGGTGATTGTGTTGTTTTACTATCTCCCACGATGACATCAAGTACCAGCACCAGACCCTTTGAAGATTGAGCACAGAGCACCTGCACTTTATATTCACTTTGCACTCAAGGATATTTTGCATATTTGCACTGCAAGTCACCTATGAACTGTTTTTTATGAAGACATTTTTAATTATTTTTGGATTATTTATTTATTTATATTTGAGAACCATTTTCATTGAATCATTCACAAAAAGGACTGCACTTCGTATTACTAATGGACTCCTACCAAACTTGTAATTGAATCCCATTGTTTGTACATAATTTATATTTATATATTTTTTAAATTAATTGTATAGGAATGTATTATTGTTTATTATTATTTACAGTACACCAACACCTCAAATAGTATTTTAGGGGTAACAGTACATATCATTTTTTGTGCTGTAATTCTGGTTACAGATAACACAAACTTTTTTTTATAATTTTAGCACTATTAGCACATCAAGCAATTTTAGAGATTTTGTGCAATATTAGCATTCTTCTGGTAACAGTATCTAAGACCTACCTCAACATCATATTGTAATTATCTGCACTGATTAAACACTTCCCAGTACAACACCCACTCTCAGTAAGCACGATAGTTAGGCCCTTTTTTCTTGTGGCTATACTCTTTCACTGTGTTACTTTAACTGACAATTGCACGGTTGTGCGATGTTGTACCCAAATAAAATTGATGTCCTTTTTTTCTTACAAACAGAGCTTTCTTTTGGCTATACTCTTTCATTCTTTACCCTTCCTATAGCAGCTGCAATTGTAATTTAACTATCACATTTGAATAAGATCTCTGACCCCCACCCTTTGGCGCGAGGGATATACTTTTTAAGTATACAAACTCTTAAAGTAACACAGTGCCTTATCGCAAAAAATGGCCTGGTCATTAAGGGGGTAAATCCTTCCAGTCCAGAAGTGGTTAAAGGTAGCTTCTCAAAGCGCTTTACAAGGAAAACACAAGAAATGTCCAGGATAACATAAAGGAAAAAAGAGACAATTATGTCAAAACTTGTCTAAAGAAAAAGTTTGATCTAATGCCCCGTACACACGTGCAGATTATCTGCAGACTTTTGTCTGCAGACTTACCAAAACCATATAATATGAGGTCAAACCTAAATACTTTCAATTTGTATGCAATCCGGCAGGCCCTTGCACTACATAGAAAAGGTAAGTCTGCAGACAAAAGTCTGCAGATAATCTGCACGTGTGTATGGGGCATTAATATGTTTAGACAAGATGACTCTCTTATGTTTGGAGCATAGCAGGAGAAGGCTCTGTCTCCCATCAAGTGTAGGTGAGTAAAGAGGAACACACAGAAGACTAGAATTGGAGGAGTAGAGGTTAGGAGGGGTGGAGTAAGTTATTAAAAGTTCAGAGAGTTAATGGGGTGCCAAGCCATGAGGAGTCTTATAGGTGAGCAAGAGGATCTTAAAAGTCTATGCAAAACCTGATGGATAGCCAGTGCTAGGGGTAATATTACCACTTGTACCAGACTAGTCACAATTCTGGCTGCATAATTTTGAACATATTGAAGTTGAATAATAGTGGAGGTACACCAACGTAGAGCATTGCAGTAGTCAAGTCATGTGAACACAAATGTAGGTATCAGCTTTTCAGCTACAGTGTATGATAAAATAAGATGCAGTCAAGCAATGTTTCTCAAGTGGAAAAAAAATGTTCTGACAACATTTTGTACATGTGGATAAAAAGTTAAACTAGCATCAAATACTACCCCTACGTTTTTCAGTTTAGACTGAAACTCAAGTGCAGTGTCATCTATAGATAAGCTATTAGGAATGGCCATACATAACTGATGGGTAGTGCCAATAAACACAACTTCAGTCTTGTCAAAGTTTAACTGAAGGACATTGTGGGCCATCCAATTTTTTAAAATATCATAAATACAGTTAGATAGGAAAGAAGCAACCAAAGTAGAATTTGCTTTAGTTTGGACGTACAGTATTTCTTAGTGTCCTCAGCATAGAAGTAATAATTGAGACCTGATTGAGCCCTGTGGAACACAAATACACTTGGAGAGAGTGAAGAATGTGGGACTGTGATACAGATCCAAGGAAATATTATTGCTTTCTATAAGGAAAATAAACATTTCTCCATGATGCTCTTGAGTGATTTAAGGGTCTTATACAAAAATGCACATTACTAAAAATAAGGACATTGTTATATAATAGACATTACTTCACCCAGAGAAATGTATACACTTCTATATCAGTAAAACCCGGAAACAGTTCCTAATACCAGAGTTTCATTCTAAATAGGGCACCCAAACTCACATGATAATTACCCAAGCATACATTCCTGCAGACAGTTTGGTAATTGCTGCACATTATGCTCAATCAGCATAAAACCACACCAAAAACCCTTAGATAATTCAAGAGCATCATGGAGACATTTTTCTTTTCTTCATAAAAGGCAATAATAATTTCCTTGGATCCGTATGACAGTCTCACATTCCTCATTCTCTCCATGTGTATTTGTGTCAAATAAATGTCTGTCTTTCTTTCTCCTCACCCTCCCCCCATTCTCAGCCCATCTCTTCACTTTCATAAGACAGGCTTTCTGGATGCAGCAAAACCGCAATGTGTGAGAAGATTTTAGTCAGCTCACTGTAGTAATCCTGACAAGGACAATACAATCAGCTATGTTGACATTTATTAGATGCTCAACTGGTCAGCACTTTGAAGGTTCATCAGCTCAGATCATGGATTGCAAGGGAAAAAGGAGCACTATATGGATTTCCTCCTTGGTTTCATCTTAAATTGTTTGGGAAATTAAACAAACAGTTTGACTTTTATTCTCATTTTCTTGTCTTATGTGGTTATAAATGAGCCTTTTAAAGTTGAGTAGATAAAAAGATTGAGTAGATAAAAGTGTATACCCTGGCATGACCTAAATGTACCCCAAACTTCCTTTTCCTCCTCTAGAGAACGTGCCCACATTTTATTACATTTTACATTTACCTGTAATGAAAAACAACTCTTAATGTTCCCTGTAACATCATCACCAGGCTTGAAAGATTTTTGCATGGGCAGCTGCTGGGAGATCAGTTATTACTGATGTAGGCACACCTCTAGAACTACTGTACATCTCCTAAGAGCCCTTTACATGTTCACAAATTGCAAAGCTACACTGAACCTTTTTTTTTTTATATATACGCACCCTGACATACACTTTAACCTCTTGACCTCCAGAAGGTTTTACCCCCTTCATGACAAGGTCATTATTTGATAATCAGCACTGTGCTACTTTCACTGGAAATTGTACTGCATGCAAACAAATTGATATTTTTTTCACACAAATAGATCTTTCTTTTGCTGGTATTTGATCACCACTGGGTTTTTTTATTTTTTTGCTAAATAAACAAAAAAAAGAGAGAAAAAAAAATAATACTTCCTAATTTACTTTATAAAACATGTTCAATTAAATCTAATTTCTTCATAAATTTAGATTAAAATGTATTCTGCTACATGTCTTTGGCAAAAAAAAATCCCAACAAGTGTATATTAATTGATTTGTCTAAAAGTTCTAGCATTAACAAACTATGGTATATTTTTTTGGAAAATTAATCAATCCTGTTGTACTAATGACCTATCTCATTTCTTGAAGCCCTTTAATTGTCAGGACATATACATAACCCCCTGTTGCCTTAGGAGTTTAGGTGGAATCTCCCTTATCGTGTTGTGATGATGAGGAGTTATGTATAAAACTCCATCAGTTTGTGTAAATATATTAATGAAAGTAAATGTACACATTTTTGATTGCAAACTCATACTTGGGAATTTATTGTAGATGTATAATTTGCGTAAGCCAGACGGACCGGTTTTAGTAATCAATGAATCCAGTGTAACACGTCCCTTTGAAAGGCCAGCTGGCTATTTACATGTAAACACATAAAGCGAACACCTTTCAACTAGTCTGTTTGAATTTGAGCTGTCGGGTAGCCAGGAGGGAGCCAGTTGATGTGCCTCATGGTGTCACCCTGCGATTACATCTCTGGGAGCTAGGCTTTCTGGGGCCAATGAATCTAGGATGAATAGACTGACATGCCCGCCCTGATTTGTATCCTCCATATCAAAAAAACTCTCATTAAGATATGCAATGAGGATAAGCCATCTGTTGAGGGGTGGGCCACAAGCCTCAAGGATAAATCTTGCATATCTTAAGTAGCAATTTTCAGAGCTACTCCACAGTTATAAATAAATCCCCCCCCCCCCAACAGAGAGGAGTGGTTAGAAAGAGGCTTCATTTTGGGAGGAGGAAGTGGTCCAATCCTGGAGGAGATACGCCCAGAGGAGGAATAGGGCGGGATAGCTTACCCAATGAGAATAGCCCTATACAAGGCTATGGGATATGGGTCTATATTAGCAGAGGTGAAATAGAGGGACTTCCTGTTTGGCATGGGAGAGCTGGAGGAAGCACTAAGGGTAATTATGAAGGAGTAAGGTTTACATTGTATATTCTCTTTGTGTCGATCGTAGTGTGTTTGTATATGAGTATATACTCTATACACTGTATTTGTTCAGTTAAATTAGGAATATTTTACATGTACAATAGTTAGATTGTTGTATATCTAACTATATACCGATAAATAATTGCTGTTTTAAAGCTTTTCATTCATAGTCAAAGAACTCTCATTTTTAACCCAAATATTGTCTGAGATAAATTAAATCTCATATTGTTCGGGTAACACCCCAAATTATCGCTTTTGTTTTACTTGTTTTTTTTTTTTTATATATATATTTTTATCAGGGTATGTCAGTGACACCATAGTAGCATGTTACTACTCTGGGGGGTGGGGGTGCAGGTGTGATCAGGGTTTTTTTTTTCTTAACACTCACACTAATGATCACTGTAACAGCAATTTTTTGAACTGCCATGAATGGGTTACATTCATTACAGCTGTGATTACCATTGTGTGCCATAGTACTATGTGATTGTCCCACAGCTATCACAGCATTACAATAATAAGCACAGCTGTTATGAACAAAACCTATTCATTATAGTTGTGTTTACATTGTAATCATGTGGTCTCATAACAATCACATGATACCATGGCCACTCAAAGCAGCCAAGTACAAGGAGCCACAATCCATTGTGTCCACTTGGAGGCACTGCATGCATGCCCATAAGCTGATTATGTATGTAGCATTTCCTTCTTGGGGACTGCTGGGTTCCACACTTATGGGTCCCCCTGGGTTACCATTAGCAACCTCAACATTAACAGTCTCTCGCTTTCTGGCCTGTTCCATTTGGGCGGTGGACTTCTACACAATCTATGTGAATGGCCTGCCCTGGATTCCAGTTTGCCTTCACAGAACAAAAGGTGTTCCACAACTCAGGCCTCGCCTTGTTCCGATACGGCTTTGGGATGTATAGAAACTCCTAAGTTGCCTCGTCACACCACACCTCTCTCTTGGCCTCGACTTCCTGCATGATCTCCCGAAGAGAGTAGGGGTAGCCGTACCCATACTCCAGGGCCACCTTTCTCTGGACTAGGCGCTGGCATCTTTAGAACCTAGGAAGGGTCTGCCTGTTCCCTCTCCCAGGTGGGGAGTATAGGGTCTCCTCCCTCCTGATGAGTTTCGCATAAGCCTTGTTCTGATCCCGAGCCCGGGTGTAGGTACGAGGTGGGGACAAATCTGGGACCCTCGTGGCATAGGCCCCACAGAACCCCAAGTTCTTGGCACACTGCATGTGCACCACAGCCTCCTTTGTTTCCTCATCAGGTAAACTAGGACTTGCAGAGCTGCTCCCCTCCTCTGATACTCATTCCCATTCTGTCTCCTCTTCAGACTTCCACACATCTATTTCTTCTTCCAAGGAACCAAATCGACCCTATTCACATTCCAAGGGTACTTGTGTTCCTTTTTGCCTGGGTACTTGTTTTCAAACCATTGTACTTGTTTTCTAACCATTGTACTGGTTTTTCATACTCTGTTTGTACTTTTAAAATTAATAAAAATCATTGAAATAAAAAGAAATTGAACATGTATGGCCAGCCTAAGGCTGCATTCACACCTCATCGTTTTGACAAATTACAGAGCACACATTTGAGATGCCTAAAATCGCAGAGAAGTTCTGCCACATATGTTGTGTGATAAATCGCTCTTCAATCTTCAACCCGCATCACATGAAGCATGTCGTCCAAAAGTAGCTCCCAAACTCTTTTGGGTGACATGCTTCACGTGATGTGGTTTGCTGCACAATTTATCGCGTGACAATCACTGCAGAGCCACACCACAATTTTAGGTGTCAATCAAATGAATGCCATCTCAAATGTGCGTTCTGTGATTTTTCATTTACACCTCGACGCTTTGAAATTGCGGGCAGAATTGCGTTAAGTTTGCCCATTATTCAAAGTGCTGAGGTGTGAATGCAGCCTAAAGTAAGTGGCTGTTGATCTTATGAGTTTTTTTGTGTGGTTAAATGTTTGAAACACAGGGGTGTGTGCAGCTCAAATTCAAAATAAAAGGATGTTTTTGCTGCACAGGGATACTATATATATATATATATATATATATATATATATATATACATAATAACATATAATATTATACTGAATCGCAATGTGCTGCGACATATTTGGCATTTCAGTAAAGTCCTGAAAAAAATAAAAAATGAAAGAGTGCAATGCTATCTATCATCATGTTTCTATCATGACAGTTGCTGATTTGTTCCTATATACGGTACATATAAAATATACCATATACGTACATTGTCTTCAATATGAAAGCAGATGCAGTCATTAGAAAATATTGTTTAGGTGCTTTCAGATTAAAGCTTCTAGCATTTGGGACACATTTTCAAAGACTTCCTTTCAGTGTTTGATGTAGCAGCCGTAAGGAGGGTGAGCTCTAACACTGCTGGTACTCACTTCCGGCACTTGGCTCCAGTGACTGGCTTGCAGCTTGTGCTTGTGTTTCGGGTCCCACACATTGTAATCTCTTACCCCTTTCTCCTCCTTCTGCCTCACACTAACACTCACGGACTGAAGCCCCCTCCCTCCCTCCTCGGCTCAGATATTTTCCTATACACAGACAGGAGGAGGGATGAGAATGGACACCGCTTCAACTGGACTTGCTGATCTGAGGTTGTTTTCTGGTTCTGAAATATACAACATGACAATTGCAGGGGAAGGGACAAGTTGCCAAAAAAGGATGCTCACAGTGATTAGGGGGTGGGGGGTAAGAGGATGCTGTATGTGCTAGGGGGAACTTTGGGAGGGGAGAGGATTTGTGCTAGAAGGGAGGTTAAATATAAACTTCAGCCCCCACCCCTTCAGCACAAGTTCTCTCCCCTCTCAAAGTGCCCCCTAGCACATACAACATCCTCTTATCCCCCCAAATCACTGTGAGCATCCTTTTTTGACAACTTGTCCCTCTTCTTTAAAAAGATGCTGGCTACTATTGAAGAGACAATCGTGGTGTCTGGGATCCCGAGCACCTCGCTATAGATTCAGGGCAATCGCCCCAGGTGCCTACATTATTGTCCCCCTGTCAGGCAAGTTAGTGGAGCCAAGTGCTGGAACTTTTTTCAGCACTGGGCTCCAGGACTGAGGGCCAGTTCACACCACGAAACACAAAGGAACGCACTGTGTGTTTCTGTGCGATTTACATGCTGGGCATCTTCATCAAGATGCTCTACTTTACAAAACACACAGCAACTGTATCGCACAGTACTTCTGATCATACGATCTGGTGCAGGCAAACACTGCGTTTGCGACCTGCATATGGGGAGTCATTAAGTTGACACACCTGCGGCAGAAACACACACAAAATGCATTTTCCCTCATGGCATTCTGGCATGAACAGACCCTTAGTCTGGATACACAGGATTTCATTTGTATCTCAGGAAGGTCCCACCAAACTAGGACAGTTGGGAAGTATGGATTTGTATTAGAAGGGGAAAGGATTTGTGTATTGGGGAGAGTATTTTTTGCCCGAGAGGGGGGTAGGGTGGGGGTGGAATTGTTCTGGGGGGATTTGAAAAAAACGTCCTATACATTGCAACCCATCACAAATATGGGCGCAATGTGATAGAGGTCCCAGCGCAGCTTTAGACAGTGGAGGGGGGGTTGCATTGTGGAGAGGTGTGGTGTGGGGGGGCACCGAAATGCACTTGTACCTGCGTAGACAAAAATCCCTGCAGCAGTCCTGCTGGTACTGATAACCACCACCTGACTTGGTCCCCCCCATGGCTCCCCATCGCTGCTAGCCCAGTACTGCCAGTCTATTCATCCATTAGCGTCCCCAGCATGAGCAACTTGCTGTCAGAACTCTCCTCCTGCACCACTGCAGCCCATATTCCTGAGGTTGGCAGTTGTATGATAGTTGTCCTGTCATTAGTGATCTGCTCAGGGTCCACTCACTGATCCAATCAGTACCATCCTGTTTAAAAGCCTTTTCGGAAGATGGGAGTGCAGATCTTATGTGTCAGTAAAATCTATAACATTTATAGCAGTACCTAAATACAGGTGGAACACAGTGGCAAAACTACCAGGGTCACAAAGGTTGCACTTGTGACTGGACCCTGGCATTCTACCAACGTGGGGGGGGGAGCCCCAAGATGGCAGGAAGGGGGCTTCTGTAGTACCGTAATAAAGTGCCCCACAACAGAAGTAAAGGGCCCCTGGCCCAGAGGTAGTGGCCACAGGACCAGAGGTGGTGGGCCCTTAATGGCGTCTTGTATCGGTGCCCTGAAGGTTGTAGTAACGCCTCTAAGGTGTTTATTAACTTTCCTAGGGATCACAGTACTCCCCATGACAGTGTCTTTATCTTTTCTCTCTAGATTCTAAAAGGATTGGGATACAGGACTCAGTTCACTAAAGAGTATCTCATAGAATAATTGAATCACGTGACTCATTGTTTCCAATTACCAGTATCTCATGAAATGCTGAATATATCAATTCATGTACAAGTTATTTACCTCACAAACAAGGTAAATAACTCATAAAATGGCATTAAAATAAATTCACTAAATAAATAAATGCATGAGTTAAATAAGTAGTGGTCCAGGCATGAGGTATTTAAGGAATGTAAAAATATAATAGCCAGTTTGGAGGAGTCTCTACCCTTTTGGATCAGTTTCTTAACAGTAAAACTAAAGGCAATTTTTTTTTCTTTAGTTTTGCATGGAGTGGAGCTGTATTAGACTCCTTGTCAGGTTTTTAGGTCAGGTTGTCTGTGTCCCTGTTATAGAGATTGATCCTCTCGATTTGTCCTGTTTACCATTATCATTGAAGTGAAAGAAAATACCAAATATTGGGTTGCCCCAGAAAAATAATAGAGGTGAAATCTTCCAATGGGGATATTGGTTCTGATGACCTGGGGGGCAAATAATTCTTTTAATTTATAGGGATTTCCTCTAAATTCTGGTTTTGGCTATGGGACAGGAAGTAAAGGGAGATCTTCCCAATAACACAAAGTTGTCTTTTTTATTGGTAGAAGAAGGGTATTTATATATGTGTGTGATTTTTGATACTATTTATAGAGATATTTTGTGTTTAAATCTAACATTGTTTTTGATACACCACGTGTGTCTTGTGAAAGCAGCTTCTTTCTGATTGGTATTCTAGTCACCTTTTATATTTTGTATTAATATATATGCTGCAGGGACCGCACTGACTTAGTGAGTTGACAGATTTCTATGGTTTAAACCATTTTACCTCTTTATTAGCAATAACAATTGACAGGGGTTATAAACCTTCTCCACTGTATCCTTTCCACTGGATATCACATCATGAGAAAAATACCTCACGTTTCGATGAAATAATGCTTTATTTTAGTAGTTTTTTTTTTGTGACTTGCAAAACAATTTTTGAAAAAAAGCTATGAGTTATTTTATCTCAGATTTCAAGAGAAAAATAACTCACAAAAAATAGCCCACACCCTCAAAAATTACAGTCTTGTAAATATCTGTGCCTATTATGTTCTTGGCCGTGTACACAAAAATATGACACAGATCACTCCCTAATGCAGCCTCTCACCTTATGATTTGCTACCTTAAAACTGGGTTTTTACGTCCCAGGTGCATTATCTTGCACTTGTCCACATTAAATTTCAGTTGCCAGAGTTCTGACCATTCTTCTAGTTTTCCTAAATCCTTTTCCATTTGGCGTTTCCCTCCAGGAACATCAACCCTGTTACATATCTTTGTGTCATCAGCAAAAAGACAAACCTTACCATCGAGGCCTTTTGCAATATCACTTATGAAGATATTAAACAAAATTGGTCCCAGTACAGATCCCTAAGGTCATGTTACCAGTGGGGTACCTCAGGGATCTGTACTGGGACCAATTTTGTTTAATATCTTCATAAGTGATATTGCGAAAGGCCTCGATGGTAAGGTTTGTCTTTTTGCTGATGACACAAAGATATGTAACAGGGTTGATGTTCCTGGAGGGAAACGCCAAATGGAAAAGGATTTAGGAAAACTAGAAGAATGGTCAGAACTCTGGCAACTGAAATTTAATGTGGATAAGTGCAAGATAATGCACCTGGGACGTAAAAACCCAAGGGCAGAATATAGAATATTTGACACAGTCCTGACCTCAGTATCTGAGGAAAGGGATTTAGGAGTAATTATTTCAGAAGACTTAAAGGTGGGAAGACAATGTAATAGAGCAGCACGAAATGCCAGCAGAATGCTTGGATGTATAGGGAGAGGTATAAGCAGTAGAAAGAGAGAAGTGCTTATGCCGCTGTACAGAGCACTGGTGAGACCTCACTTGGAGTATTGTGCGCAGTACTGGAGGCCATATCTCCAGAAGGATATAGATACTCTAGAGAGAGTTCAGAGAAGAGCTACTAAACTAGTACATGGATTGCAGGAAAAAACTTACCAGGAAAGGTTAAAGGACCTTAACATGTATAGCTTGGAAGAAAGAAGAGACAGAGGGGATATGATAGAAACTTTTAAATACATAAAGGGAATCAACTCGGTAAAGGAGGAGAGCATATTTAAAAGAAGAAAAACTACCACAAGAGGACACAGTTTTAAATTAGAGGGGCAAAGGTTTAAAAGTAATATGAGGAAGTATTACTTTACTGAGAGAGTAGTGGATGCATGGAATAACCTTCCTGCAGAAGTGCTAGCTGCAAATACAGTGAAGGAGTTTAAGCATGCATGGGATAGGCATAAGGCTATCCTTCATATAAGATAGGGCCAGGGACTATTCATAGGATTCAGATATATTGGGCAGACTAGATGGGCCAAATGGTTCTTATCTGCCGACACATTCTATGTTTCTATGTTTCTATGGAGGAGACCGATCATATCCAAGGCAAATTCAATTGATTACCTGTTAATGATCAAAGCTTTTAGAAAATTATACTGTTATTAACTTAATATAAATATTAAATAAATAAAATATACTGAAAGATCCATTTCTAAGGAAATCTGTGTACGTAGTTGTAGTGAAGTCAGAATTTATAATGTAAATACTTCAGTAATTAACCACTTAAGCCCCGGAAGATTTTACCCCCTTCCTGACCAGGGCCTATTTTTAACAGACAATTGGGCGGTCGTGCGACGCTGTACCTAAACGAATTTGACGTCCTCTTTTTCCCACAAACAGAGCTTTCTTTTGGTGGTATTTGATCACCTGTGCGATTTTTTGATCATGCGCTATAAACAAAAAAAGTGCGTCGATTTTGCAAAAATAACAATATTTTTCACATTTTTTTATATGAAATTCCCCCCAAAAAATGTAAAAATCAAAATGTTTTAACATTTCCGGCCAATTTGTTTTATGCTACATATGTTTGGTAAAAAAAATCGCAAAAAGCGTATTTTGATTGGTTTGCGCAAAAGTTATCGCGTTTAATAACAAAGGGAAAGATTTTTGTCATTTTTGTTGTTTTTTTTTAGCGCGTAATGGCGGCAGTCTGCGATTTTTTTTGCGGGACTGCGACATTGCGGCGGACAGATCGGACCCTTGACTGACATTTTTGACACTTTTGGGGTTACCAGTGACATTTCTACAGTAATCAGTGCTATACATATGCACTGTTACTGTAAAATTACACTGGCAGTGAAGGGGTTAACTTTTTTGAGAGGGAGGGGTTATGTGTGTCCCTAGGGGCGTGATTCTAACTGTGATTGGCTGTGGCTTGAGGTGTAGGAACAGTGATCAACGGTCCTACATAGTAGAACCGTATGATCACTATTCCTACACAGGGGAGAATGACAGGCGGCTTGTTTACATCAGCCGCCTGCCTTTCTCCCTCTGCACTGACGATCGCCGAGTGACCGGCGGACATCGGGTCAGCTGGTCACACGCGCGGGGGGGTCCGTGACCGCGCGGGAGCAGGAGCGCGCCCGCTCCCCAGAGCCTCACAGGCTAGTGACGTATATATACGTCACTTTGCCTGTGAGGGGCTGACCGCCGCAGTATATGTACTTGCGGCGGTCGACAAGTGGTTAAGATGTAACTGAAGCCAGAAGGTCAGGAGCTAGCATTTTCAGAAAAACAGTAAAAATACCATCCTACAAACTTCTCTCACTATAGACTTTCTATAGTTCTTTTCCATGTGACATCAGAAGGGGGCGGTGCCACCAGGGATGTAACCGGGTGGCCCCTCCCCTTGCCTATAAAACAGCTGTCAGAGCTCAAAAGCGTCATTCGGCGGGATGCCTCAGAAGAGGCAGAAGTATCTTTGAATTTTTTTCTTTTTTTTCGGGTGGGGTGAGCGTCATGCTTGACGATAGATTTACATCGAGGGACACTATTTTTTTATTTTTATTTTTGAATAAAGGACTTGTCAAAAACTGTCTTTTGTGCTCATTTTTCTGTAAACTTTTTTGGTGAATGGGTAGGGGTACGATGTACCCGATACCCATTCACATAAGGGGGGGGCTGGGATCTGGGAGCCCCCTTGTTAAAGGGGCTACCAGATTGTGATATGCCCCCCACCCGCAGACCCCCACAACCACAGCCCAGTGTTGTCGGGAAGAGACCCTTGTCCCCATCAACATGGGGACAAGGTGCTTTGGGGGGCACCCCAAAGCACCCTCCCCATGTTGAGGGCAAGTGGTCTGATATTAGTTCAGGAGTGGGGGTGCTTGCTCATTCCCCCCCTCCATTATGGCCTGCCAGGCTGCCTGCATACCTGTTGGATCAGCTCCAGTTTGGGGGTTTAAACCCAGGTCTCTGGCGTGGAAGTGCACAGACCTAGCCATTAAGCCTTTGGAAAGATTTAGCCAATCCTTTAACCAATCATGGCTTAAGGGCTAAGCCCACTCCTCACACTATATAAGGCTGCTGCTGACACAGCAGCCATGTATTGTGTGTGATAATAGAGGTAAGGCAGGTAGTTAGTGGATAGTGAGTTGAGTTAGTTTAGTGTAGTGTTCAGGTTATACCCCACTTTTAAAATGTATAGATATGTTATAGTTCTGGGACCCCTCTCGGTGTTCCCCAAGTTTTGTGTCCCTGTCACTTATACGTAGTTTGTGAGCAGTGCTATGGCAAGCTCACCAAGATATCCCATAGATGCCAATGTTAAATATGGGGAGCAGTGCCATGTCAAGTTGACCAATATTTCCCATAGAAGTCAATGAGCACTGAAAGCTAAAAATTGGTCTAGGCAGGAAGGGGGTGAAAGTGCCCTGTATTTAAGTAGTTAAGGGGAACCCTATGGAAGAATTAAAAAAAAATGGCATGGAGTTCCCCACCCCCCCCCCCCAAAATCTATACATGGCCCTTTGGATCTGGTATAGAATTTAAGGGGAACTCCACGCCAAAATTAAAAAAAAAATGGAGTGTGTTCCCCCCCATAAATTTATTTGTGTAGCAAAAAAAGAAAAATCCTTGTGGTGATCAAATACCACCAAAAGAAAGCTCTATTTGTGGAAAAAAATGATATAAATTTGGTGTAGGTACAGTGTTGCATGACCACGCAATTGTCATTCAAAATGCAACAGTGATAAAAGCTTAAAATTGGCCTGGGCGAGAAGGGGGAAAAGTGCCCTGTATTGAAGTGGTTAAACAGATCAATCACCAAAAATTAAGTTCCAGCTGGGTTCCTGTTGTGGCACTGATCATAGTGCCTAGAAAGGTTGTGTTTCAGAAAACCCTTACGGATATTGTTGATGTGTTCATTCATTCGGGTCCGAAAGGCCCTAATGGTGCGGCCTACATAGTGTAACCCACATGGACAGGTAACCATATACACAACATTTTTGGTGAAACAGGTGGCAAAGAATTCAATGTCATAGGAAGTTTTGGTGATATTGTAGGAGAATTGGGTATATTTTCTATTCTTCAAAACATTGAGAGTGCATACCCCACACTTTAGACATGGGAAAAAGCCATCCATGTTAAAAAAAGAAAAGTAGGTCTTTTTAGGGGGTTCAATCACATTGGAACTTAAGGGGAGGAGCCCTCCTATAAATGACAGAAGGGGTATCGGGTATCACTGGACCCAAAACCCTGTCGCTTTTAAGGATGTCCCAATGTCTTGAAATAAGATTTTTAACTAGTCGATGCTGAGTGGAATATGTTGTAAAAAAGGAAAAACGGGGTGAAAATCCCTCAGATGAAGTACCAGATTGGTCACTTGAGGGCACCAAACCAGTGGGATTTAGGGTAGAGTTCCTATCCATGTTCCCCACTGACTCGTTGATATTATCTAACTCAGCATGGCTATAACCTTTGGCCATAAAGCGGGCTTTTAATATGTTAGCCTCATCACGGTAGTCTTGGAGTAGAGAGCAGTTCCTTCTCAGCCATCTAAACTGGGTCTTGGGAACACCCTTGAGCCAGGGCCTATGATGGCAGCTATTGAGGCTGATAAAGCCATTGCAATCAGTCTCTGTAAAAAAAAATTGATGTCACAATTTGGTTCTGCTGCACTCTAATTCTAAGATCTAAGAAATGAATTTCCTCACTGCTTGCCTCATATTGTAAAGATATCCCCCTGTTGTCATTCAGAGTGAAAAATACATTTTCCAAGGAGTACTTACTGCCCTTCCAAAGCAACAGTACATCGTCAATGTAATGCCCCCAGAAAAGCAATTTGGGTTTTGGTTGGGCATAGATCACCTCTTCCACCCACTCAGCCATGAAGAGGTTGGCCATGAAAGGGGCAAACTTTGCCCCCATGGCCACACCCCTGCACTGGAGATAGTAGGAACCCTGAAACCAAAAGAAGTTATGACTCATAGACGTCACTTTGAAAAAATGTTCAATGGCTTGTCTACCATGCGAGTGGGAAATGATATATAAAGAGATGTAATATTGGCAGTTGCCAATAAGTATCCCTCCTGCCATTCAATACCACCCAGGATATTTAATACCTGGGTAGTATCTTTTATGTATGATGGTGTCAAAGGGACCATTGTTTGGAGAAAATTATCTATATATCGCCCGACTCTTGATGTGATAGAGTCGATCCCACTGATTATAGGGTGACCAGGTGGGTGTATGTGATTCTTATGGACCTTGGGCAAGTAGAAAAAATTACTGGAACCCGAGGAGACACAGGTACCAGATAAGATCTTTCTTTTTTATTTAAAATATGCTTGTGGTATCCCTCCTCCACCAATTTGGTCAGTTTCTTCTTGTATAAACTAGTGGGATTTTTTTCTAAAGGGTGATAGGTGTCGGTATCCAATAGGATGTTCCTCATCTCAGTATAGTAATCCACCCTGTCCAACACTACAATCCCTCCACCTTTGTCGGCAGGACAGACCACTATATCATTCCGACTCCTGAGGGACTCCATGCCAGCTTTGAATCTAACGTCCAGATACGCTTTTTTGTTCTGAGTTTTCTCCAAATCAGCAAGAACCACCTCCTTGAAAACATTCAATGAGGGAGGAAGGTTACCTGGGGGATTAACCACTTCCATACAGAGCAGTTACACCCCCTTCCTGCCCAGACCAATTTTCAGCTTTCAGCGCTCTCACACTTTGAATGATAATTACTCATTACTCATTGGGTCGTGAAACACTGTACCCAATCAAATGTTTTATAATTTTTTTCACACAAATAGAGCTTTCTTTTGGTAGTATTTAATCACCACTGGGTTTTTAATTTTTTTGCGATATAAGTGAAAAAAGAGACAAACTTTTGGAAAAAAAATTTGTTTAAGTTTCTATTATAAACTTTTGCAAATAAGTATTTTCATTCATAAATTTGGGCCAAAATTGATTCTACTACATATCTTTGGTAAAAATAACCCAAATTAGTTAAAAATAACCCAAATTAGTGGTTATTATTTAGTTTGTGTGAAAGTTAAAAAGTCTACAAGCTATGGTGCCAATAATTGAAAATTGATCACACCTAATCACACCTGATGTACCAACGTGTCATGGTCTTACCTTCTTGCTGTTCTCCTTCGTTTGACATGTGCTGGCGGCCATCTTGGTTTCTGGGTTTCTTGTAGCCTCCCACTCTGCGGCTCCTCCTTCCCACTGGGAGGAGCTGGATGCCTAGCTCATATATATAGGAGGTCTGTGGCTTCAGTTCCTTGCTTGGTCCTCCTGTGTTCACATGCCTCTAAGACTGCTGCTGCTTCTGGTTCCTGATCCTGGCTTCGTCTGATTAACCTGCTGGTTCCTGATCCTGGCTTCGTCTGACTACCCTGCTGGTCCCTGATCCTGGCTTCGTCTGACTACCCTGCTGGTTCCTGATCCCGGCTTCGTCTGACTACCCTCCTGGCTCCTGACCTCTGGCTTCGCAAAGACTCTGCTTCGGTTTTGCCATCCGTTTGGACTTTTGCTTTACAGCTTGATTTTCAATAAAGCCTTCTTATTTTCACTTATCTGTTGTTGTACGTCTGGTTCATGGTTCCGTGACACAACGGTTTATCTCATTTCTTGAGGCCCTGAAATGTCAGGACAGTATAAGTACCTACAAATGACCCCTTTTTGGAAAGTAGACATTCCAGGGCATTTAGTAAGAGGCATGGTGAGTTTTTTGAAATTGTAATTTTTTCCAACAATTCTTGGGAATATTAAGAAATATATCTTTTTTTTGTACACAAAATTGTCATAATAACAAGTTATTTCTCACACACAGTATATGCATACTTGCAATTACACCCCAAAATACATTCTGCCACTCCTCTTGATTATGGCAATACCACATGTGTGAGACTTTTACACAGCCTGGCCACATACAGAGGCCCAACATTCAAGTAGCACCATCAGGTGTTCTAGGAGCATAAATTATACATATAATTTCCTAACGACCTATCACACTTTTGAAGGCCCTGGAGCACCAGGACAATGGAATTACCCACAAAATTACCCCATTTTGGAAAGCAAACACCCCAAATTATATTCTATGAGGCATAATGAGTATTTTGAACAAGTCATTTTTTTCCAAAGGTTTTTGGAAAATGTGGAAAGAAAATGAAAACACATTTTTTTTACACAAAGTTGTCAATTTATAAGATATTTCTAACACATAGCATGTACATAGCAAAACTAACATCCCAAATTACCGTATTTATCGGCGTATAACACGCACTTTTTCCCTCTGAAAATAGGGGGCAAATTGTGTGTGCGTGTTATACGCCGATATCATTAAAAAAAGGCAGGGTACATACACCAGAATCAGCCGAGTGGATGCCATCCGAGATTACCCGGGGGACCTGCGAGTCCCGTGCCCCCCAGACCCCGCATTGCAAGCCTCTGGCAGCCGTCCTCCTATCGGTGTGTGTTTCACAGTGTAACTCTCACGGCCGCCAGAGTGTAACCACGGTAACGCTCTGCACAGCTCGCAAGAGTTTAACCTGAGCTGAGAGGAGCAGAGAACTGCCGAACTTGTAGCAGCCAGGTACAAGTAGTTAAAGACGTGGGATAAATTAAGTCTCAGGGAGTGGTGGAGCACACAGCAATCACTCCGTGACAGGGGGGAGGGGGAGTTCCCTGCAGAGTAGCGTGTGTCTCTTTGTAAGGCAACAGTGTTCACGGTGGCCAAAGTGACAAAAGGAGTCTGCCAGGGGGGTTCAAAGAAACACACTGCCTGACACACACACACACTAGCTCCTTGTAATGTTCTGGTACCTTTGGGTACCCTAATTACTCTTTCATAAGTGTATGCGCCCCACCATTCTCTTTTGGTAAGGTGCGCATACACCTTTAAGACTGATGCTGTCATCACTGAGCGCCGGACTGGATGGCTATTTAGATCGCCGGCTCTCACTCACATGTGTTCGTTCAAACTGCTTTGTGCCTTGATGCTAACCTGTCTTGAAGCTCTCATGCTTGCAAGCATACCTTGCTGTCGGAACCACGCTGCGCTGATCCCTGTATCCCGCTACCGGATCATCCGCTCTTGCCGAACCTCTCCTCTACTACATTGCTATTAGTTATAAGTACCCCACAGGGGAAACCTCTATAACTTTCATACTAAAGCTTACACTATCTAGCTCTGCATACTAAGGACTATTACTACATCTGCATTATCTAAGATTGCTAGCTCTTGAGCCTACTACCACCTGTTCTTGCACTGGGTTGATCTCTCTTGTATGTCCACCTGCTACTCTGTCATCTGCTACCATACATGATTGCTAAACCTATCTGCATCCCATCTGCTACTATCTTACTTTCAAGAACATTTCCTTTCAAGTGTCTGTCATCTACCATCTCTACCCAACCTGTCTCTTCAGCCTATCATCACTGTGTTACTATATACATAAGTCACTCTAGGAAACATCTTATTGAGTGTGTGTATTTACTTGCTGAATTGAGATCATCCACACATGATGAGTCATTGAGAGTTGGGAATGGTGTCTCAGCGTTTCTCTACATGACTACTGAAGTGGAATATTTCTGCAGCTGAAAATCCACATCATACATAAAACGCAGGAGCGTTACACTCCTCCATTCCTGCAAAGCAGTGTGCACTGTAGAGATGTCCAGAACTTGTACCCTTTTAGGAACAAATGTTTCAAAGCAGTGAAGGGGGACAAAATTCTGAGCTACACTTATTTTTCTTCAAAGTTTTTTTTTTTTTTAAATTAATTTTTTTTCCAGAAAATTCCGTCTTAAAATTAGGTGCGTGTTATACGCCGGCGCGTGTTATACGCCGATAAATACGGTACATTCTGCTACTCCTCCTGAGTATGGCAATACCACATATGTAGGACTTTGTCACAGCATAGCCACATACAGAGGCCCAACATTCAAAGAGCACCATCAGGTGTTCTAGAGGCATAAATTATACATATAATTTCATTACAACCAATAACACTTTTGAAGGAACTGGAACACCAGGACAATGGAAACCCCCACAAAATGACCCCATTTTGGAAAGCAAACACCCCAACACATAATCTAGGAGGCATGGGCTGCAAATAGGTACTCAGGTACTCAGGTACTCTGATGGGCTGCAGACAGGTACTCAGGTACACTGATCAGCTTCAGAAATGTACTCAGGTACTCTGATGAGCTTCAGAGAGGTACTTGGGTATTCTGATGGGCTAGAGACAGGTACTCAGGCAATCTGATGGGCTGCAGATAGGTACTCAGGCACTCTGGGCTGAAGACAGGTACTCAGGTACTCTAGGCTGGAGACAGGTGCTCGGGTACTCTGGGCTGGAAATATGTACTTGGGTACTCTGGGCTGGAGACAGGTACTCTGATGGGCTACATAGAGGTACTCGGGTACTATGATGGGCTGCAGAGAGGTATTCGGGTACTCTGATGGGCTGGAGACAGGTACTTGGATACTTTGATGGGCAGAAGACAGGTACTCAGGTACTCTATAGGGCTGCAGATAGTTACTCAGATACACTGATAGGCTGGAGACAGGTACTCAGGTATTCTAAAGGGCTGCAGATAGGGACTCTGAAGGGCTGGTGACAGGTACTCGGATGAAAGGTACTTGGGTACTCTGATGGGTTGGTGACAGGTACTTGGGTACGCTGATGACATGTTCTCGGGTACTCTGATGGGCTGCAGAGAGGTACTGGGGTACTCTGATGGGCTGCAGAGAGGTACTCGGGTACTCTGGGCTGGAAACAGGTACTCTGGTACTCTGATGACAGGTACTCGGGTACTCTGGTGACAGGTACTCGGGTACTCTGATGACAGGTACTCGGGTACTCCTATAACAGGTACTCCGATGACAGGTACTTTGGTACTCTGATGACAGGTACTCAGGTACTCTAATGACAGGTACTCAAAGTACCCGAGTACCTGTCATCAGAGTACCCGAGTGCCTGTCACCAGCCCATCAGAGTACTCGAGTACCTGTCATCAGAGTACCCAAGTACCTGTCATCAGAGTACCCAAGTACCTGTCATCAGAGAACCCAAATACCTGTCACCAGCCCATCAGAGTACCTGAGTACCTGTCACCAGCCCAGCAGCGGATCCAGGCAGACGTCATATGACGTTCGCCCGGACTGACAGAATGTTTTTGCCAGCGTCATTTTACAATGGCCTGGTAAGGAAGTAGTTAAATAATGACGCATTAACCAATGCGGAATGTTTGAAGCCATCCACATTCGGAAGGGTGCTCCTAATGGGGTTGGTGATCAGGTATCTCTGTATGTTTAATTTTTCTAATACACTTATGGATGTCCATGAAAACTTCAAACTTATTGAGGTTGCGGAGAGGCACAAACTTCATACCCAAATTCAATACCAGTTTTTCTTCATCTCTCAAGATGACACTACTGAGATTGAAGATTCCTGCGTCACTCACACACGCCTTCTTTTTAGACCTCCCCCCTCTGGAGCCTCGTTTTGTTCTATGCCCCTTTTGTATTTGTTTCTTCCCTTGGGAAAAAATGTGGTCTGTTGTTGTTGGAACTATAGGACGTGCTCCCATTGTCCGGAGTATTGTTCCTATTTTCCCACTGGGAAGATCTGTTGGATCCATGAGATCTATTAGTTTGGTTAGGGGTTCTCAACTGGTCATAGTTATTCCCCCTCCATTCATTATCCTCCTGTCTTCATCGAACATACTCATCCAGATGTCGGGTGATATATCTATCATCTGAAAAGTCCTTATGTTGCGAGTGTGGAGAGTCTTTAGCTGGACACTGCTTACCTCTCTCTGCTGCCCTGTTTTTAGTTTCACATTCAAAGCAAAGACTTGGCTTAGGAAAGTCATTGTCTATTTACTTCTTTGCTTTCCAAAATGGGGTCATTTTGTGGGGCTTTCACTGGAAAAGGTCCTCTGCACTGCACTTATCTGAAGTAAAATTGTGTTGGATTCAAGGTCTGTGTCTTATTAGAGTTAAACTATTTGTGGATTCTGTCAAGTCAGAAAGGGGTCATACCCATCACACACAGATTATTCTGTGTCTAGGATATATTCCATAGCACACACGAGCATTTGAAACAGAACACTGCCAAAATAAATATACAGTATTATAAGTGCCTACCAATGACCAATCACTTTGGATGGCTTTATCATTCCTTGCTTTTTAAATCAGTTGATATAAAATAATCCTTAATTTTGCTGATAGCGTAGGTCAAAGGATCTCCTCCCTAAATTTTATTAGATTGGAGCTTGGGCCTGCAATGCATAGATTAGGCAACACAAATTAGAGTCTTTATATATTAGGTATAACAACAAAGTGCCATAGGTGATAATTAATCTCTTACAAACAGTTAACTGCTTCATCAAGACCTCTGGGATCCCCAAAGCTTTCTGTGCTGGTTCTGCACCACAAAGTGCACTGTAGCAAATATGTTTTAATTGCTCAATCACCTTTACCTCTTTCCCTTATTGTGAAAAAAAAAAAAAAACATTGCCAAGCTTTAGCTGCCTTCTCTGTGCTTTAGCACTATCCCAAGCTTCCTCTTTCATCTATCACTGCCAGTCTTCTTTTGGAAGAACGACAAACATGTCATTCTGCCCATTTCCTCTTACCCCAGCCCGGTATTTTACACATCCATCCTGGGGACCTGCCACCATCCAGGCTGGATTCATAGTACTCTATAAATGAGTTCTTCTGAGTCCTTCAAACTGCCACAGCTATTACAAAGCCAAATGATGGCCAAACAATCCTGAAAAGGATCATCTCTAATATAAAAAAACAAAATTATCAGGGAAGCCAGAATTAAAAGTGACATCTGCCTTTTGGGAAGTAGCAGAGACAAAACTACTGTGTGATCATCTTGTCACTGGAGACACTAAAAGCAGAAGAAATGTGTTGATGATGCAATCCACTTGGATCCACCCTTAACTGAAAAATCTGTCTCCATTTTACTTTGTTCTCAAGCCAAACTAGTACATTTGCACTGGAAATGGGAAAAAAAAAGCTACATTTTCTGTATGTGACCAAAGTGAACAAAAAACCTAGTAATGTAGGTTTACAACATTTTAGACAACATTTTTGAAGGAATTTAATTTTGTTGGATATGTTTCATAACAGTGCGTAGAAATTATCTTTTTTTTCCCAAAGTTTTCTGTCTTTTTTCGTTTTTATAATAAAAAATATAAAATCCAGTGGTGATAAAATACCACCAAAAGAAAGCTCTATTTTTGTGATAAAAAATATATAAATATAATTTTTGTACAGTGTTGCATGACTGAGCAATTGCCAGTTAAATTAGCACAGTGCTTCTGGTGGTCAAGTGGTTAATGAAAATACCAGAGGGGGGTCTTGTGGAGGGGGGAGACAATTGCAAAATTGGGGATGGCTGAAGTTCTACTTTAAGTTTATTCTTTTAGAACTTGTTACCGAAATATGTAATTTCTCAAAGTGGAAAATTCTGTTACAATCTTTACTTGCCACTGCAGACAATTTTCACCTCTCTGTACTGCAATCAGAGCAATGAAGTCCTTACTGATATTACTCATTGTCAGAACCTAACATTTTAACAAATGCTTTTCTTCTACAGGTGACATATAGTATGCTGTACATGACAGGATCCCAGATCTGTAATGTCCTTCTTCATCTTTAATATATCTGTTGAATACTATGGTTGTGTGAGGAAAATCTTTCCCAGACTTCTACAGGTGGTGTGCCCAGGGCTGCTGATAGAAATTGCGGGGTCCCGTACAGTGTACCTGACAGACCCCCCCCCTCCCCCCGAAGAAAATATCAAAAGCTATATTTCGATAAAAATACAATAATCATTATCGAAAGACACAAATCCAACATAACTCGCATAACTCCTGCTAAATATAAAAGATGAAACTGAGTTGATAAATCTCTGTGTGTAAGTGGGGTCTTGGGGCTCATGCACATGGGTGCTGTGGTGTGTATAGTGCAAATCAGTGGTTCATTTATGTGGTCACCTGGAGCTGTATAAACAAAGCTGAAAGGTGTGACGATGTAGGTATACAGCCTGAACACGGACAGTGTGCATTTGGGGGCCACTCACCTGCACACCTGTCACATTAGGTGCTGCATCCAGATAGAATGACAGGTGGCTGAAGCCCAAACCTCTCCTTCACACAGCCAGGGTACCTGTGTGAACAAGCCACTAATTATATTTTTCAACTTTTTTAAAAAAAAAATCCTTTTGGGAGGGGGGCAGGCTTTGGTGAAATATTGTTATCACAGACTTACCTAAAAAACAGATCTCTCCAGTGGTGTGCTGTCACTACTGAGAAGGATTCTATCTTTGTCTGGTCTTCTCTCTGGGTTCTTGGGCTCCAGTCGTTTGCCCAAACTGCGATGATGTAACTCATACGCATTCGTGTGGGTGTCATGGTCACAGCACAGCTCTCTCATTGGATGGTATGCCGTCCATTGAGACCACAGTGCACATGCATTGGTGCTCCTGCCAGATCAGTTAGTAAATTGTTAAATAGAAGGAGTTGATACACGGATGCAGAGGTAACTGACAGTGTATGGGAGAAGAAGCGAAGTTGCATAGATCAGGAAGTAGTCTGGGGGAGAGGAGTGGGAAGCCCAGTTACATAAAGCACACTAAACTGCACTGGGAAAAGATAACAGAAAACTATGGAACCAGTGTAACAGTAAATTCTTCACCCCATGGGAATGCAGCTGATCAGCTGTGACTGTGTCAGGAAGAAAAAATATACAGGCTGGGACAAGGAGTATGGGAAGAATTGCAAGGAGAGAAGTTACAGAGATAACAAACTCACCTAGCAGAGCTAACATTAGAGCCAGCGCTGAGGGGGGGGGGGATGCACACAGGGAGGGGGATTACTGGCAGACAAAAATTGTGTCTCTTTTCCTCTAACAGCTGAAAGCTGGCAGCAGGGAGAGGAGGAGAGAGCAGTTTTCATCTGATGGAAGAAGAGAGACACAATTGTTGTCTGTCAGTAGTCCCCCTCCCTGTGTGGGCCCCCCTGTGTGCTTGAGCCCCCTACAAAAGGACCGGTGGTCCCCCCTATCAGGGGCCCTGGGTGCTCACCAGTTTATGGAACTCAATAGTTAATCTTCTGCTAGACTTTTTTTCTCATCAGCAGCCAACCTGCCCTTCTTTACAGAGTGCATGTTTGTTTTAAAAGGCCACACTGCTTTGAAACCACCCTCAACAGGGCAAACTCTACCCACGGCAATGTGCAATACACATTACAGCCCTGGCAGTTCTTGGTTGTATGTGCATGTGCACTCTTTGGCAACAGGTGCTAATGTAATTCACCTTCCAAGCAGAATTGCAGCTCCTAACAGCCCACAAAATCTAATACCACTAAACCTGTTCGCTTTGGGCACCAGGAGTCCAATGCTGTTGACTTTCATTGTGGGGTTCCTGACAGAGAAAAAGAGGGTTAACAAGAAGGCCTCCCCCATTCTAAACTAAAGCCCAATACACACGATCAGATTATCGAACGATCTGTTGTCCGTTTTTTGTGGCATGCTAGTCTGATGTGGAAAGTGAAGAGGTTATTTTCATACGAATTTTCCCGTACGACAGAATTCTACTTCAGAAGTGATGTCGTGTGTTGGATTGTTTTGTATGTGTTCTTTCGTCTCTGAGCATGCCTAGTCTTGCTCTTAAGATTTTTTTCCGTTGAAAACTTTACTAATGTGACAAAAATCGGACGTTGTGTTGACGGACGATAAGATTTTATAGCCTGCACATCAGGATTTTTTCGGCCGAAAAGTCTGAGTCGGCTGTCAAAAGCACCATACTAACAATCCGAAAACCGGCAGATCAGTCGCCGGACAAAATTTCCCTTCACATTTTCTCATCATGTGGACAGGCCTTTACACTCATCAAGGGTATGCCTGTAGCTCCAACCTTGACCTTAAATCTTTCATACTTTTGATTTTAACCTTCTTACTCTTCCATGCTGGGAGCCTTGTTCAGAAGCTAAACAATCTTTTGCTGAAAAAAATCCATGCTGGGCTCCAGAGACAGAAAGCTAATGATTCACATAAAGCAAAGAAATAAAAAAATCCAAACAACAGAGACAGATCTCTTGATAAGCAGTATATTACATGGCCTAGGGTGCCAGGGGTGTCATTTAGCGAAAGCACACTGTGAGGTTTATTACACTTTTTGCTTATTGCCACTCATTATGTACTGTATATCTCCTTAAAATTCCCCATCTCTTCATCAGATAGGGCCTTAACATACTTCCTGTAAAACGCTGCTTTTTTTTATATGCCCTTCATACCACCACATGCCATGATGTTAATTGTGCACTGGAGTGAACAGGCTTAACCTGGATGGAGGCCACAGACAAATGGCAACAGAATAGGCAAGCAGGAGTGCATATTGGTTTTAAAATTGGAAAAACTGTTTTTCATATGCTCTTTCAGTTCTGCACTCGACTAGCCTGGGTAATCCTGGTAATTTCTCTATGTCCTTCAGCCTGAAGGCACTTTCTTTTCTAGATCTGTCTATTTCCTCCTCTTTCTTCTATCCTTTCCTTCCTCCCCTCCTATTTTTTTTCTTCTCATCCCCCATCTACATTTACGTTGTGATCATCCCACCTTAAGTAGGCAGGTTACTACTTCACCCTCCTCCCTTTCCCCAGCCTTTGAGTCCCCTGAACTCAGACACCCAATGTTATCCCCAGCTCCATTAGCTGGGTGTAGTTGTCTCCCAAATTATATACTTTCTAAAATTGTCTGTGCCAACATTGTGATTTATCTATTGACCTTCTGTTCATATTCCCTGTGTGGGAAGTATTTGTTATGTATGGTCTTTTGATATATTTTTTCAATAAGAATATTGTACCAGAAAAAAAAAGAAAAAGAAATGAGAGAGCTTGTTTTTTGCTGCATGGACAATGTTTCATAGCTTTTTTACTGTAACAAGTGGGTATGATGGGATATCAAAGGGGTGCCCATTAAAGGAGCTCCATAAAGGAACAAACAGCAGTATATCTGATATATTTGATAAACCGCTGTTTGTTTCTTTTTGAAGCCCCTTTGATGGGCACCTGTCACGTACCTTATCCGAGGTCGAGATGCAGAGAGGGCTCCCCTTGCGGCTGAGTGCGGCACACCCCTGGGGTTGAGACAGAGGGTGTAGCGCCCACAGAAGCACTGGTTGCCGGCAGGGTCCTGATGGTAGGCAGGCGGTCTCTAGCAGAGTGCTGGGCAGGAATACACCGGACAGTCCAAGGAGAAACCAGGAACAACCAGGCAGTAGGTGTAAGACCGGCCGGGGGTCAAACACAGGGCTCAGCAGGAAGCTGCAACAGGTGAAAGCCAAAGGTATAGCAGGAAGGCCAGAAGCAGACAAGTCTGTGGGAAAGCCAAGATCAGGTACTGGAGGGCAGGTAGACAGGAAGCAAGTCCGTGAGCCAAGCTGAGGTCAGATAACTGGAGAGCCAAACTGGAGCAGGGATGGTCAGACTAAGCCGAGGGTCAAAGCCAGGAGAGAGAGCAGACAGGTCAGGAACAAGCCGGGTCAAACTGGAATCCAGGAAGTAGCAACGCTCAGGAAACAGGAGGAGCTGAAGACAATCCAGCAATTTGATGGGCTGAGCAGAGTCCTTTTATAGGCCAGTGAATTAGTCTATGGCCTGAGTCCATTGTGGCCATGGGAAGTACTGGCAAAATTGCCAGTTGCAGCATAGCCATTTCACTGACAATGAGTCTATGGCCTGTGTCCATTGCAGCCATTGGAAGTACTGGCGGAGTTGCCAGTTGCAGCATGGCCATTTCTCTGACAATGCCCCTCCCCCCAAGGGGCAGCCTCTGGATGCCCAACCGGGCCAAGCTTCACAGGAATCACCTGTGGAATTCGTGTACCAGCCTGGGAGCATGCAGGTTACTAGCGGGTTCCCAGGAATTGTCTTCAGGGGGGTAACCTTTCCATTTAATAAGATACTGAGTTTGCCTCCTTTCTTTCAGCAATCCAGTATGGCCTTAACTTCAAATTCCGTCTCCCCTTCGATCAAGACAGGAGGTGGAGGTATCTTGTCTCTCCCAGGAAATGGACTGGGACAACTGGTTTGAGCAAAGAGAGGTGGAAAACTGGGTGTACCTTAAAGGAGTCAGGAAGTGCCAGCTCCAAAGCCACAGGATTCATCACCCTCTTGACTTAAAATGGACCGAGGAACCTTGGACCAAGCTTCCTGGATGGACATGAGAGTTTAAGGTTCAAGACTGACACCCAGACCTTGTCTCCAATCTTGAGATTCGGACCCTTCTTTCTTTTACAGTCATGAAACCTTTTATAGTCTTCCTGGGCCTTACGCATGGCCTCCTGTAGGGTTTGATAATTGGTTTTAATGAAGCTGATCTGATCTTGGACAGCAGGAACTGATGCTTCCGGAAGGGTGTTAGGCAGGAAGGAGGGAGGAAATCCATAATTTGCCCAGAAAGGGGACTGGTTGGTGGAGGCACGAAGAGAATTGTTGTAAGCAAATTCCGCACAGGGAAGGAGCGAGACCTAGTTGTCTTGGGAACAGGTGCAAAAACATTGTAAGAATTGTTCTAGAGTTTGTTTAGTCCTCTCTGTTTGCCCATTGCTCTGATGATGGTATGCAGAAGAAAGAGCAACTTCAATGGACAGGGATTTACAGAGATCCCTCCAGAACCTGGAGGTAAATTGCACTCCTCTATCTGCGATAATGTTGTCTGGAAGACCATGTAGCCTGACTATCTCCCTTATGAATATGTTGGCTGTGTCCAGGGCTGAAGATGTGCCAACCATGGTAGAAAATGGGCCATTTTGGAAAGGCAATCAACTACCACCAAGATGGTGGAAAATCCTTCTGAAGGGGGTAGTTCAACAATAAAGTCCATAGATATCTTTTTCCAGGGTTGCTCAGGAATGGGAAGTGGTCTTAGCAAACCCCAAGTCTTGGTACTTTACGTTGGCAGATGGTACAAGAGCCGATGTAATCCTTGCAATCCTGCCCAAGGTTGGGCCACCAAAAAGAGCGTTGGATAAGCTCCGAAGTCTTCCGCACTCCAAAATGCCCAGCAAGTTTACTGTCATGAAATATTTTAAGAACTTGAGGTCTTACTTGGGAAGGGACAAAGATTTTTTCCTGATGCCATAGCAACCCTTCCTGTTTTTTCAAGGAGGGTACTTCAGGGTCCAAGCAAAGGGCTGAGGCCTGTCGGATTGCTGTCATCAGGTCAGGCTGGATAAGGAGAAAATTATGGGCAGAAAGGATGGTATCAGGTTCTGCTATTTCTGGAGTATCTGGAAACATCCGGGAGAGAGCATCTGCTTTCCCATTCTTGGAGCCAGGTCGATAAGAAATATGGAAGTTAAACCTGGAGAAAAATAGCACCCATCAGGCTTGTCGGGGTCTCAAACGTTTGGCAGTCCTGAGGTACTCCAAGTTTTTGTGGTCCCTGAAAATCAAGATAGGATGGTTGGCTCCTTCCAATAGATATCTCCACTCTTCTAGTGCAAATTTAATGGCCAACAGTTCTCGGTCGCCAACGTCATAATTCTTCTCCAGAGGTGACATTTTCCTAGAAAAGAAGGCCACAGGATGGAGGAGAGATTTGAGCCCTTGACGTTGCGAAAGGATTGCCCCGGTGGCCACTTCCGAGGCATCGACCTACAACACATAGGGCAGAGCCGGATCAGGGTTTTGTAGGATGGGTGCAGAGATAAATAGCTGTTTAAGTTTGTCAAATGCCATTTGGGCCTCCTGAAACCACAGAAAGCAGGACTGATGACGGGTTAACTGGGTGATGGGGGAAATGATGGAAGAAAACAAAACGTCTGTAAAAATTAGCAAAGCCCACACCTTTCTTGTCACAAGGAGCAGGCCAATCTAGGATCGCTTTCACTTTTTGTGGGTCCATGGCGATCCCATCGGTGGAAATGATAAGTCCCAAAAACTGAATGGACACCTTTTCAAAGTCACACTTCTCAGCCTTGGCATAGAGTCTGTGTTTTCTCAAGGTAGAAAGGACTTTTTTAATGTGAACCCGATAGAGTACCAGTGAGGCAGAAAAAATGAGGATATCGTCAAGGTATACGATGACGAGATGGTCAAGAAACTCCTAAAAGATATAATTTAACAGGTGCTGGAACATGGCTGGGGCGTTACACAGGCCAAAGGGCATGACAAGGTATTCATAATTTCCGAAACGAGTTCTGAATGCGGTCTTCCACTCTTCTCCCTCCCGTATCCGTACAAGGTTATAGGCTCCCCACAGGTCTAACTTGGTAAAGAGCCGGGCAGTCCGGAACCTCTGGAAGAATTCGGGGACAAGGGGGAGCGGATACCGTTTTTTTGATAGTGACCTTATTCAGCTCTCTATAGTCCACACAGGGTCTCAAGGTGCCATCTTTCTTTTCCACAAAGAATATACCAGCACCTGCAGGAGAAGAAGATGGGCGAATAAACCCCTTTTTCAAATTCTCATCGATATAGACCCGTAGGGCCCCCAGTTCCTTTTCAGAAAGTGGGAATAGCCTTCCAAATGGGATCTCCTCCTCCCTGAAGTCCTGGTAAGCAGGTGTAATATCCAGGAGTGGCTTAGGTGTTGGTTGAACAGACAAGCAACTAGCAGGCCCACTAGGTCTTTGAGAGAAGCAATGCTGCTGACAGTAGACAGAAGAAAAGGTGAGTTCCTTCTTGGCCCAATTGATTTGGGGGTTATGAGCTTGCAGCCAAGGAAGTCCCAGGATGATGGGAAACATGGGGGAACAAAGGGCATCAAAACGGATGAACTCCTGATGACTGGAGTCTGCTGTGGTAAGGATGGGTCCAGTTTCTTGGATAACTGGTCCAAAACTGGGTAGGGACCAATCGGCGAGATGGACCTCGAGCCTTTGTGTCTTAGGGATAAGAGGAATATGGAGTCTCTTGGCCAAGGAAATGTCCAGAAAACAGATGCAGGCCGCAAAGTCAACGATGGCTCGACGTTGGACCTCCCCTTCTGCCACCTGTAAGGAGACCGGGAGAAAAAGGTGAAAGAGTGAAAGTCCAGAAACTCTGCAGTTAAATGGGGGCTGAGAATAAGGCTTACTGGGTCTCACGGGGCAGTTCCGAAGAAAATGTCCAGCCCCCCCGCAGTAGAGGCATAGGTTGGCCTGCCGACGTCGTAGTCTCACATCAGGAGTCAGGGAGGAGTGGACCAGGCCCAGCTGCATAGGTTCCCCTTCAGATGCTGCCATGAGGGAAGAGACCGGAGGTGCAGGTGGAGCAGAAGAGATTTTGGGAAGCATCCTGGTAGGCCAGAATGTTTGGGGACGCTCTGAGCGTCGCTCCCGCAGACGTCTATCAAGTTGAATGGCGAGTTATATGAGACCCTCAAGGGTAGTGGGGGTCTCCACTCGAGCCATATTATCTTTTAATGTCTCCGAAAATCATTGGCGAAACTGATACTTGAGGGCAGCCTAATTTCAATCAGTGTCAGCAGACAATTTACGGAATTCAACCGTGTAGTCCTCCACTGGGCGCTTGCCCTGTAGCAGGGTGTGTAGGGTGACCTCTGCGGTGGCCGTGCGCTGGGGATCGTTGTACAGCTGAGCCATAGCCTCAAAGAAAGTGTCCACAGAGTCCAGAACAGGGCTCTTCTGTTCCATTAAGTTATGAGCCCAGGTTTGGGGTTCTTCAGACAGCAAGGAGATGATGAACCCCACTTTCACAGAGTCCAGAGAAAAGGTCCGGGGTTGCAAGGCCAAGTATAGCAAGCAGGCATTTTTAAAGGCCCTGAACTTCTTTCAATCTAAAGGAAAATCGCTCAGGCGTGGGTACTAGTGGTTCAGGAGGCAGGACTAGCGTGTAGTGGGTGGAGCTAGCGTGTCCTTGTGGTAACGGGAGGATCTAAAATCACTAGTTTTTCTCTTTCTATATTTGAATAGAGATGATGATTATAATGAACAGGCTGATGTATTAATTGAGAAATTTAAAGAAAAAGGTTATAGGAACAAAAACCTTATAAATACCAAAAATAAAGTAAAAAATATAAAAAGGAAAGACCTGTTCACCAAAAAAAATAAAGAAAATAATGACTTAAGTATGGCATTTTTAACAGGCTTTTCAAGACAGCACTCTGAAATGGAGAAAATCATTAAAAAACATTGGCCCTTACTCCTCAAAGATAATGTCCTAAAAACTTTCCTACCTTCGAGGCCTAAGTTTATTTACACTAAACCAAAAACATTAAGATTAAAAATAGCCCATAATGTTGTCAATCCCCCTACAAAGACCTGTACCTTCCTAGACTAAGTAGGATATTTTAGTTGTGGTAATTGTATGATATGTAGAACCTCCAAATATAGAAAGAGAAAAACTAGTGATTTTAGATCCTCCTCAAATGGCAAAATTTTCCAAATAAAGAAATTCGTAACCTGCACCTCTACACACGTCACTTACCTCCTCTCATGTCCCTGTGGCCTCCAATATGTGGGGAGGACCACTAGGGAACTGAGTGTGAGGTTGAAGGAGCATGTTCTTAATATTAAAAATGTTTTAAAAATCATAGTTTATCCCACCATTTTAAATTGGCACACCATCAGGACCCTAGTGTTTTAACCTTTTGCGGCATAGATAGGGTGGAGGCACACTGGAGGGGAGGAGACCTGAATATGTCTATCTCCCAAAATGAGACACAGTGGATCCACCATTTGGATACCCTCAAACCCAAGGGGTTAAATGTAGATCTAGAGCTAAATTGTTTTTTATCCAACTGGTAAATATAACCAACCTTTTCTACTCAATTTGATAATTAAAAAAAAATTGTTAACATATTTTATGCCCAGGATATTTAATACTTTTTCAACAAAAACAATATGTGTTCATGATATGAGAGGTATACATTTATACTAAATTAATAATAATGTTTTCAAATCTCCTCCTAGATCACATCAACTAATTATTAATATTTCACTAAATTCCCCATATATCACTTTAATATCATTCAATATCAATCACTTTTAATTTATTGTCCACCAATAATATATATCACCATAACACAATAATCACCTAATAATTTATTATTTATCAATAATATTGATTATTTTCATCACTCAGCACTACAATTGCACAGTCTAAATATAATAATAATATTTATTTAAAATTCTGACACTTATTATTATTAATAATCTTATCACTAATTTTTATATATGAGATCACTATATAATTATTCACATGATTACATTTTTTAAATTAGTTTAACGCATCAATAATTTTTGTATAGCACATCATATATCCTGTGTTAATAAAGCTTGTTTTATGTAAATAGGAAGTGACACCGTATTTTACTATTTGTCTCTAGTGAATATTTTTTATTATCCCTCTGTAACCAAAGTTAGTAAATTGCCACAATATTCCATAGAGTTTGAATATGATCCATTTCCAAGTTTATATTGTACTTTCATTGCCGGAATAATATATTGTTTGATGTGCACCGGATATGATGTCCGCTCACTGCACAATATAAATTGCGTCCGCACACCGGATATGATATCTTTGAAAATGGCCAATAGGCGGACGAAATGCGTTGACACACTTCCGGTACGGCTTGGACGTAATCATCACTTCCGGCTACACTTCCTGGATCGGCTGTGGAACGCACGCCAACAGCGGCGTCCACAGTTCCTTGTAGATAATACACTGCTCGTTTACCATTCCCGTTTGTGAGTATGTTTTTTTCTCCATTTGGAGTCTAATAAATTGTTTGAAACGTACTTCACCATATGCGGTCCTTTGTTTCTAATTTGGGGTTCTTGGAGGTAACTCGGGCCATCCTCATCTAAGAAACACCTGGTACAATGTAGCATTCCATAAGATAAGTCCTTGTGTAATATCCCAGTGATTACAGGCTGTTTACATTTGCTGTTCTGGTGAGTGGGGAACCTGGAGGGGTCACCAGCACCTGGAGCACCTTATATTTTGTTTTGCACTGGAGCACTTTGAATTGGTTTGAAAGCCGTTTACATATGTGGGCGTTCCATATGCGTTTGCTTCTGCGTGCGAGCTAACGGGGACAGGGAGCTTTAATTTTTTTTCCTATTTATTTTATTTATTATTTTTTATTTTTACAGTTTAAAAAGAAATGTGATAATTTTTTTTTTTTTTTTTTATTACAAGAAATGTAAACATTCCTTGTAATAGAAATAGGCATGACAGGACCTCTTTATTGTGAGATCTGGGGTCAAAAAGACCTCAGACTTCACAAGTACACTAAAAAAGAAAAAAAAAATGTTTAAAAAAAATTGGCTCTTTAAATGCCAGGCAACGACATTGACGTCGCTCCGATCCTTCAAGACCATAGAGTCAAGTGAGGGCCATCTGTCTAAGAGAATCTGGGACCAGATCGTTTTCCCCGCTGCCGTTTTCCCCGCTCCCCGCTGCCTTGGGAAAAGGATCAGGACACGGTGGGAGGGGGGGACCTCTTCCACCACACCGTAAGGGTGATCCCGCGGTGAATCCACTGCTGGGACCACCCTTACCTGAAAGCCGATCGCCTGCCCTTTTAAAAAATACTGGGGTTATGGCAGCTATCTGCTGCCATAACCCCGGTATTTAGCGTCAAAGGGCCAAAGTAAATCGGCGGGCGGTCGGTAAGTGGTTAATTGGTTCGCGCAAAAGTTATAGCGTTTACAAACTACAGAATAGATTTTTGGACTTTTTATTTATTTATTTATTTTATTGGTAATGGCGGTGATCAGTGATTTTTAGCAGGACTGCGACATTGTGGCGGACAATTTGGATCCCTAACTGACATTTTTGACACTTTTTGGGGACCAGTGACATTAATACAGTAATCAGTGCTAAATAATATGCACTGTTACTGTATAAATTATATTGGCAGGGAAGGGGTTAACACTGGGGGTGATCAAAGGGTTAAATGTATGCCTGTTTGTGCTTACTGACTGTGGGGGGGCTCTGTGACAGGCACAGAGAGATCGGGGTTTCAGCTTAGCTTCCCTGCCAGTGTCATTTTTACAGTAACAGTGCATATGTATAGCACTGATTACTGTAGTAATGTCACTGGTAACCCCAAAAGTGTCAAAAATGTCAGTCAAGGGTCCGATCTGTCCGCTGCAGTGTCGCAGTCCCGCAAAAAAAATCGTAGATCGCCGCCATTACTCGTTAAAAAAAAAACAACAAAAATGACAAAAATCTTTCCCTTAGTTAGTAAACGCAATACGTTTTGCGCAAACCAATCAAAATACGCTTTTTGCGATTTGTTTTTACCAAACATATGTAGCATAAAACAAATTGGCCTAATATGTTAAAAATTTTTGATTTTTACATTTTTTTGGGGGAATTTCATATAAAAAAATTTGAAAAATATTGTTATTTTTGCAAAATTGACGCTCTTTTTTTGTTTATAGCGCATGATCAAAAAACCGCACAGATGATCAAATACCACCAAAAGAAAGCTCTGTTTGTGGGGAAAAAAGGGACATAAAATTAGTTTAGGTACAGCATCGCACGACTGGGCAATTGTCCGTTAAAGTCACACAGTGTCGAATCACAAAATAGGCCCTTGTCAGGAAGGGGGTAAAGCCCACAAATTCAGCCCCAGTTGTTACGTACAGTGTTACCGCTAACGGATTCCTGTTGGGATCTCCCTTTTTATGCTACTACCATATTGCTTGTTTATTGTTTCTCTATGTTGACTCTTTCTTTCCTTTTGTTCTAACTGTTTAAGGTCTAATTTAAAGACTGTGAAGTGCTCTGTTCCTATTATCAGCTCGCCTCCAATCTACTTGTCTCGACGGGCATCTCTTCCTGATCTTCCTCGCCTGGATCTGAAGCATCTGGAGTTGAATATGAGCCAGATGAGGTACTGTTCAATCCTCCCATTCATTAATACACATGGTAATTAAATTTGTTTCTTTCAATGTCAATGGGCTAAACCACCCTACTAAACGATCCGCACTCTGGAAGGAAGCCCCTAAAATAGGAGCTGAAATCCTATGCTTCCAGGAATCTCACTTCCAAGCCTCTAATTAGTGATGAGCCCAACACCCCCTGTTTGGTTCGCACAGAACATCTCGAACAGGGGAAATGTTCTTGCGAACTCCATTAAAGTCTATGGGACACGAACATGAAAAATCAAAAGTCCTAATTTTAAAGGCTTAAATGCAAGTAATTGGCCCAAAAAAGTGTATGGGGACCCGGGTACTGCCCTGGGGGACATGAATCAATGCAAAAACTTTTTTTTAAAACAATAGTTTTTACAGGAGCAGTTTTAATAATGCTTAAAGTAAACAATAAAAATGAAAAATCCCTTTAAATATCTTGCCAGGGGTGCCTGTAAAGTGGCGCATTTGTGCGATGTTTCTAGCCTGCTGCAGCAATAATGATATTTCTAAAGGAAAAAATGTAATTTAAACTTGCTCGCGGGTGTAATGTATTGTCGTCTCCCGGCAATACAGATAAAAAATTAAAAAACCAGCATGCCCCCCCCCCAAAATCCATACCAGGCCCCTCAGGTCTGGTATGGATTTTAAGGGGAACCCCGTGCCAAAATAAAGGAAAAAAATGGCGTGGGGTTCCTCCTAAAATTCAAGCCAGACCCTTATCTGAGCACACAGCCTGGCTGATCAGGATGGGGGTGGGGCGAGCGAGCGCCCCTCCTCCTGAACCATACCAGGCCACATGCCCTCAACATGGGGGGGTGGGTGCTTTGGGGCAGGGGGCTCTGCCCCCCCACTCCAAAGCACCTTTCCTCCATTTTGATGGGGACAAGGGTCTCTTCCCCACAACCCTGGGCTGTGGTTGTGGGGGTCTGTGGGGGGAGGCTTATCGGAATCTGGAAGCCAAATTAACAAGGGGACCCCCATATCCTGCCCCCTCCCTTTGTGAATGGATATTGAATACATCATACCCCTACCCATTCACCAAAAAAGTGTACTAAAATATAATGACAAAAGCCAGTTTTGAAAAAGTCTTTTATTAAAAAAATATAAAAATACTGTCCACCAATGATCAGCCGCCTGTCCGCCCGAAAAATAGAATGAGCTGTTTGATTTTGACAGCTCTTTTATAGTGACCTGACGTCACAAGATGCCCCACAATGCACTGGTATAGACTGGAGGGAGACCCCACGCCATTTTTTTAGCAATACTGACATAAACTGATAAAAAATGAAGTGCCTATATATATATATGTATATATATATATATATATATTTATATATATATATATATATATATATATATATATATATATATATATATATATATATATATATATAAAACTTTGTGGTATACGCTACACTATCTGATATCAACAAACTGTAAAAAGCAAAAATATCTCTCCCTGCTAGCAATATATTATTAATTATAAAATTAAACTTATAAATCACCCTCTGGCCAAGGGATTCGAAACCACAACCATTGCAATTGCAGCCCTGGTATTCTACCAGCTACGCCACCACCAAGTACGCTACACCACCGTCAAGTACGCTTAGGTTGAACACACTTTCTCACCCTACACACAGTGGATGAGATAAAAGTTAGGGAGAGTGTTTGGCTTAAGCAGGCTTAATGGTGGCTTAGGTGGTAGAATACCAGACTTGCAATTAGATAGCTGTGAGTTTGATTCCCCCAGCCAGCCAGTGATTTATTTATTGGAATTCAGAGGTCAGCGTCCATGATAATGCGGGAACTCGAAGTTCCTGCGAAGAAGCCCATTTGTTTGTCATTCGACGAATGAGCGAACAGCCAATGTTCGAGTTGAACGTACGTTCGATTTGAACTTGAAGCTCATCCCTACCTCTAATACCATGGCCATCAAACATAGACTATTTCCTCACATCTTTCTGGCCTCAGCACCTACCAAGCAAAGAGGAGTAGGTATAGCTGTTAAAAATTCAGTCGCTTTTAACCTTCTAGAACTTCATAAGGATCCAGAGGGCAGATTTATAATACTAATCTGCGAACCAAACAACAAACTCTACACGATAGCCAACATCTACACCCCTAATACAAGCCAACTTTAATTTATCTGGAAGCTGCTCTGCAAGATCTTTTCCCTTCAGAAGGGTGCTTTGCTTATTTGCGGAGACTTCAACACTATAGCTGACCCTTCACTTGGACACAATATCTAAGGCAAAGCAACCTACGCCTGCAATACATCCTTTCTTGAATGTCAATGACCTTTACCACATTTGGAGGTGTCATTGTGCAAATAAATGTGATTACTCATTTCATTCCTCAAGGCACAATATTTACTCTCGTTTTGATGTATTTTTGGTTGACAGAATATAATTGCACTCTGTGTCTTCCTCCTCCATTCCTCCATATCGTGGTCTGACCACTCTCCGATTTTAATTGTAGTGCAGGAGGAAAACACTGCTAACCCAACATTTGTATGGCGTGCAAACTCACAGAGCATACACACTCCTACACATGCTGTTTCATAGCACAGCAGATTACTGATTTTTTTTGCAATTACACTCCCTCTGTTTACAATCCCTCTACTTTGAGGTGTGCCCATAGGGCCTTCATCAGGGAAATATTACTACAACTCAGTTCTTGGGTTAAAAAGCATAGAATGCACAGGCTGGAACAACTGTTTTATACAACCTTTCTGAAGAAATAGGAACTATCCAACCTACTGACAGTGAAATTCAGCAATTTCTGGCTAAAACTAACTTACCCTCACTTTCTCCAAGCCAGTTGATCTTATTAAATGCACCCACGACGGTGTCTGAGATGACTAAAGTTGTTAAGACTCTACCCAATGGTAAATCTCCTGGACTGGATGGTCTAACAAATTATTATTAGAGGTATTCCAAACAAACCTCAGCCCCACTCTTGCATCTGTGTGTTCTACAATGATAACCTCTGCCTCGTTTCCATCCGAGATGCTACAAGCGTGTATTGTTACGATTCCCAAACCAGGGAAGGACCCTACAACTCCATTTAATTTCAGACCTATCTTACTACTAAAAACAGACATGAAAATCTATGCAAATATACTTGCCCTCAGGCTACTCCCTATTCTACTCTCTATAAATCCTGACCAAACTGGTTTCACCTCAGGTAGACAGGCATCATTTGCAACACAAAGAATAATAAACATAATCCACAACTCTAAAGCTCATTACACACCTTCTCTGCTCCTATCATTGGATGCGGAGAAGGAGTTTGATAGAGTCCATTGGGGTTACATGACACAAACTCTTAAAAAATGTAGTTTCTCTGGCCCTGTACTTTCGGCCATTCTAGCCTTATATTCATCCCCATCTGCACAGGTCTACACATCGATCACCCTCTCAAGACCCTTTTCTATAACTAACGGAATGAGGCAGGGGTGTCCGCTATCCCCCACTATGTTTAATCTTCTCATAGAACCCCATAAGGGTTCTTCTAGATCCCACCCAAATATCAAATATACATGGCTTCACATTTCAGGATAGATACCATACTATAAGCCTTTTTGCAGATGATGTTGTTTTATGCTTAACCAACCTGGCCTACTCCTTAACTAATGCTCACGAAGCGTTGTCCACCTTCAGTAAGATCTCATACTAAAAAGCCAATTACAGCAAATCAGTAATTCTGGGTATGAATATTCACCCCTCTCTTAAATCCAGATTCCAGATCACATTTCCCTACACTTGGAAATTTCCTATTTAGGACTCTCACTGACAGCAGACCCCTCTAAACTAGCTGATGCTAACTACATACCCCTTGATAAATAAAATATCTCAGGAAACCAAACAATTAGCCAAGGTAGAGCTAACCTGGTCAGGGCGCCTAGCTTCTTTTAAAATGCTATGTTTTCCTCAGATCTTATGCATCCTTTGTACTCTACCTATTCCCCTTAAAAAAAAACACTTAAAAGCCCTACAGAACATATTAAAACAATACCTATGGAAATCAACACAGACTGGCTGGAGGGATGGGTGGCATAGACCTTAGAGACTACTACTACGCATCTCTACTCAACCAACTTAGGCAATGGTTTTCCCACTCCACTAAAATTCTTTGGTCCTAAATAGAAATGATCCCCAGCCCTGGAATGGACCTCTGCTCATTTTCATTGTCAGATAAATGGAAACCATATCCTTTACAACAACTCCCACCCACGATCCAAGCCTCTCTGGTGGCCTGTAGAGCGTTGAGGAACACCCATCCTTCTCCAACAACCCGAGCTACTATTTCTCTACCCATTACAATACTTGAAGACCTCATTCCAAACATTTCCCTCACTCACTGGCAATGGAAAGGTAATAAAACAATCACAGACTTCTTTTCTGGCAAGAAAATCAAAACATTTGAGGAACTCATTACAGAGTTTGATCTTTCCTCCCTAGAACACTATGTATACCTTCAAAATCTCTCATCTCTTGAGATCTCTAAAATCACATGAGATTTCTCTCCCTATTTTGGCTTGGGGGTTCCTCAGTGCTCTCCCACCTCTCCCTAAGTGCATTTCTAACTTCTATAACTTATTCCAGGACAAATCTACTTACAATAAATCTGTACCATATTTAAAATGGGAAACAGACTTAGGTATATACTATACTTCCTTGCAATGGCAATTTCCATTCAAATCCATCTATAAGGCCTCACATTGTGTAAAACATTGGGAATTGTCCCATAAAGTTGCACTGTGATGGTATCTCACCCCCCTGCGTACTTCCAATGTTCTCCCATCCTCCTTGCCTCTTTTCTGGAAGGGATGTGGACATACTGGACTCCTCTTGCGTATGTTTTGGACCTTCAAAAATCTCACCTGCTTCTGGAGGAATATTTTCAGCTTTATATCTGATATCACAGGCATTCTTACTCCACCAGATTCTGGGCTTGTGATACTAAACTTAGGTATCGATAGATTTCCCCCCTCTTGCCATTCCATTATTACACATATCCTCCTGGCGGTTAGATTACTTAAAACAAGGGGGGTGGAAATCAGACAAAGCTCCAAAGCCATGCTTGCTACCAACCAACATACTAGAAAAAGTTTTGACTTACAATGGCAATCATGGACTGATAGATTCTCAGTGAATTAAAGAGATGCAGTGTTCTTTTCTGCCTGACAGTTTTACACTTTGGACCTAACCTTTTTATATTTTCCTTACTTTTTTTGTACTTTCTTTCTTTATACACGTTGTATTTACTTTGTACTGTTCATTCAATTCTGTATTTTCTAACTTTGAAAATAATAAAAAGAATGGAAAAGAAAAAAGAAAGGAAAACTGAAACACCTTGGGTGTTTTTCTACACATCAATCTATAAGATGTCATGGTATGTGAAAACATAAATGTGTATATTATAATGTATGACCTTGATGTATGAATGCCATGTTCTATTGTGGTTTCCGAACCAATAAACCACACATTTTTTTTATCACTTTAAAATATCAATAAAATACAAAATCTTTTTATCACTACCACTTAGTGGTTACCTTTAAGGCTGCATTCACATGTCAGCTTATAATCGCGGGCAGAACCGCCGCGGTTCCGCCCGCGATTCGGAGATTATTGCAAATCGCGGGATGCCTGTGCGTTGCCCGTTGATTTGCAATAGCCCCCCAAACGCCGAGCGATGTTGCCGCGATTTACGCCCGCCGAATCGCGGCAACATCGCGCAAACAAAATCGCGGGACGCAATACGCTCCAAAGAAGCTCTTGTACTTTTTTGGAGCGTATTGCGTCCCGCGATTTTGTTTGCGCGATGTTGCCGCGATTCGGCGGGCGTAAATCGCGGCAACATCGCTCGGCGTTTGGGGGGCTATTGCAAATCAACGGGCAACGCTAGGCGTCCCGCGATTTGCAATAATCTCCGAATCGCGGGCGGAACCGCGGCGGTTCTGCCCGCGATTATAAGCTGACATGTGAATGCAGCCTAAAGCCCCAAGGGGGTATTGTCTCTTTGTGTATATTATTATAGGAATGTTGGTAAACCACAAATTGTAGTGAACGCCTTCTTTTTCAATTAAAGGCTCTATTAATAAAACATATATATATATATATATATATATATATATATATATTAAAAGCTCCAAATACACCCTTTTACTCATCTTTTACAAAAGAACATAAAAGAAAAAGCAAAAAACAGATTTACATTATTAATCAGAGAAAAAAACTTTATTGATCAGAAAGTAAACCATTCAAATCAAACTCAACATTTAAGCCTGCAGTTGTGAGAACTTTGGTCTCGTAGATCCAAAAGGATTTGCCTGATGAAATTGCCCCCCCCCCCATCCCAGTGTTTATTGCATTTCTTTATACCCCATAATTTTAAAGCCCTGGGGTCCCTGTTGTGGCATAAACCTAAAATGTTTGGAGCCACTAAGTTTTTACACCCTTTTTATTGTTATTAACATGTTCTCTCAAACGTGTTTGAAGGGATCTAGATGTTCTCCCCACATATTGGAGACCGCAATCACACTCCAACATGTACACCACACCCTGTGTACGACAAGTGCTAAGGTTCTTTATTTTATAATTTTTACTAGTCACTGTGCAAACTAATTTCTTAAGTTTCCTAATAATTCTATTTTATTTTTGTATTTTTCTATTTAAGTTTTGCATGCCTTGTATTATCTTTGGCTGCCTGGTGCATCTGGACACCCATTTGTGCCACTGCATAGTCTTTGTCGGCATTGGCGACTCTCCAGTTTCCATGGCAGCAGCATTGTTATATTTATGTGTGGGTTGATGACATGGCTTCGTTCCCGTTGACAAAGTTCCACCCAGGACAAAATGCATACGGGAAGAGGAGTCATGTCTCTCACGTCTCCCACTGCTACCTTACTGATCGATGTGTACAGTTCTGCATTGAGCTCTGATATGCACTTATGATAACTGCCACAATTGTGATTTTATTAATCGTTTACAAGCAGATAGCACTATTTGTCCCTCTCCTGATTTTTCAATATCCACTTGGCATATCTGACAAATCTGAGGATTATTTAATCTGGAACAGCAGTGCTTCCATCCTAAGTGTCACTCTCAATGGGGAAAGCATGATATGAATGACAACATAGGGGGGTTAACATAGGGGTCATGTTTCTAAGGTGAGTGGCCTCGATTGATTTTGGTGATGGGATTGAGCACCTTCTGAACCTGGATGTTTACCATGTCATGTTTTTGATACGCCGCTTTACAGTATCTGTATCATTGCTGGTGATTTGTGAGGACTTTTCTATGGACTTTTAAATTTACCCAATTGCACTTTTGTGATATGATAATAAATTGATTTTAATTGCCAGAATAAATTATTGTTCTGCCCAGATAAATGAATTAACGCCCAAGCTCTTGATGTCTTTAAATGTCCCTAAAAGCTTGTAAAAGCAAAAAACTTTAAAAAAATGTCAGGCTTTTTTATGCCAAAATGCTGCTGCCAGGAGGAAAGGCTTCTAGGAAAGTTTCAAAACACCCTGTGTGCATGAAGCCTTATAATTATCAATCAGCTGCTGCACCTTCAGGGTTCTAATGAGGAAAGTCGCAGGGTCTGCATCCCTTTAGATGTGATTTTCCCTTTGGGAGTATCTCACCAAAAAAATACATTTTTGTTGCAGGGGATGCCAATCTGGTCTGATTTGTATCTTAGTGCAGACTTCTGGGATAATCAGTGAGTCAAACACACAAACAGGAAATTACATTTTTAGTGGGTGTTCTGTATGCCATCTGTGTACAGAACTCCTCCAGGCAGCCATTGCATCATATTTTAGAGAAAATTACAGTGCTGCAGATTGAAAAGGATTTTCAAACACATTTAATTACAATATGACTTGATTCTCAATTGTACAGTATACGCTAATTTATTTTTTATTTGCTATTTTTTTTTCACTAAAGTGGAATTACCCTTTAACCCTTGATAGAGTTTTGGTGGATGGCATCTACCAGGCTGTTGTGGCTATGCCATATTAATGTATATTTTTCTTCATTGTTTAACAGTGTTGCTGAGAATGTTTACAGTTTAGTTAGTAATTATTTTTTTTTTAAATTCACCCTTGATTGTTGCTTTTCCATAACTCTGTACTGGGCCTGTTTGGAGCTTCTTGGTTCCTTAATAAACTTTAAAATATTTCAGATACAGGTATATTTACTGTGAAATTATGTGATACTTTAAACTGGTTGTAAAGGAACCTTTTTTTTTTTTAATAACAAACATGTCTATACTTACTTGCTCTGTGCAATATAATTGCTCCTCCTCTCTTGTTGGGGGAACTCTCCATGGGGGCACTCGTTCCTGGGCCCCCCTTCTTAATCTATTGACACAGATAGCAGGACTGCGCCCCCCCCGCATGCACGCGCTCCCCTGTTGTCACTGGAGTTGTTTCACAGGAGTGGGAGTCAATGGCTCCCACCAGGGAGGAGGGACAAAGTCAGGAGAGCCGCAACTCTCATGCACAGCGCTGGATCAAGATGGGGTAAGTACAAGGGGGATGAGGGGGCAAGTCTGTGACACAGAAGGTTTTTACCTTAATGCATAGACTGTAAAAAGGTAAAAAAAAAAACTTAGAGGCTTTAGAACCACTTTAATTACACATAGGAACATGTAATTAAACTAATTATGGGACTTATGAAGGCAGTTGGTTGCAATGGACCTTAATTAGGGGTTTAGCAAAGATTTATATATATATATATATATATATATATATAATCTTTTTTTTTTTTTTTTGTAGATACTTTGTAAAACTAGGTAGACTTTTTTGCTTCAGTATTATAGCTATTTTTTGTAGATCTGTGACTTAAAATCCCAATGAATCCATTTTAATTCCAGGCTATGACATTGAAAAATGTGGAAACATCCATAGTATGTATGATGCTCTCAATAGCATGATTTGCTTTGGGCAGCTACTAGCAGATTTACATTCACATGCCAAACCTTTATAGTGAACTGTCCATTCACTGGTTATCTACAGGTACATTTTACATGCTAAGCTTCTTCTACTTTTTGCATCTAATCCTTAAGGATAAGAAATTTTCCCATAATCGAAAATAAATCCAGGCTGAATGCCATTGTACAATATTTGGATTAGAAGACAATCTATTGAAAACTAAAAAAAGATGCAAATATTTTATCTAGAGAAAAAAAAGTTGCTTTTCTCTGCAGTTCTGGCAGTAAAATACCTTTCCCAGCTATTGTTGTAAACAACTTCAGCATTATTCATGAGGCTGTATTATGTGTTATCATTCTCATTTCAGCTGTAACACCCATGTTACTCAACTGGAGTTATGGCCACAATGGTTTTTGCCTTCTCTTCTTAATTATTCCCCCTTGGATCTGATTATGCAGAATTTTGCTAGGATGAGAAAATAAAGCATGCTGTAAACCATTGGTGATGTATAGTCGAGGAGTGCAGATGCATTATCACTGAGACGCAGCTTTATGTAAGTTAAGAAGATTAAATGAAATTCATTTTAAAATGTGACATTATTACCTAAAGGATAACACACTGATGCTCTTAGCAGTTACAGTGCTGTTTTTGAGCAAATCAAACTAATACAGTACAATCCACCATGTTTATCTAATTATATTTGTGAAAATATATATGTGAAACCATCACATATTTTAAGTAACTGTTGAATCCCCTAAGCTAAGTGAAAAGGCAAGATTTGTTTTGTATATATATTGTGTGTAGTTGTTTGCAGACTATTTTCTATGATATTTTGGTATCTAGTGCATTGATAAGTGCCTTTGCTACCAAGAGTGCAAATTCTTCACTAGGATACTGTAGGTAATGTGTTTCAGACTTCCTCTTAGCATAACCCTCTCCTACAGAATACTTAATGACAATACTGCACTGCATTACTGGATGTGAAGGGCACAGAAACCCCATTTACAAATAGATGCAAACATTAAGCTTACTATCAGATAAATTCAAAGGATACAAAAAAAAATAGTTGTGACTATTAAAGTATATTCATTTCCAGTCTGAATTTAAAAGTAAAAAGCTTGTTAGCCCTTTTCAGAGAACTCTGGGAAACAAACTACACACTTTGCCATATTCCCTATTGCTCCCTTAATTCTAACTATTGCCTTTTATTCCCAAAAAAACTTCAAAAGCAGCCAAAAATGACTAATTTAGATACCTGTGATGCCACAAATGGACATTTTTTTAAATGATCTCCCCAGGTTATCTAGCCATGTGCATGTCATCTTTCTCATCTTTCCACAGAAAAGGAACTACTCATCCCATCAAGCATTGGGATTTTAGCTCCTGTGTGGGTATTGCTTGTTCAGGTCTGTATAAGGTGTCAAGGAAGTGATTTTGCTCACTCTCCGTACATCTCTGTCTCTGGTTACAAACAGTGAAAAGGCTCAGTTGACAAAATGGGGTTGAGGGAGCTGATGAGCAGTGGGCAAAACAGTGCAGAGATAAGAGCAATGCCATGAAGTACCTGATGAATTACATTTGCAATGCACATTGATCTTTCGTGCTGATGTCATGAAATCAAATGAATAGCCACTTGAACTGCACAAAGACAATGAAGGAACCAATAATATGAGAGAGGAGCCACTAATGTCTGGCCCCCTGTACATGAAACTGCACATTTAGAGCTTCTGAGCAATGCCTTCAACAATGATCTTACAAGAAAATAGCTCTTGAGGGATAAATACAGCAAATATTACTAGTCTGTACAAGTGTGTCTACCAGATTTGTGAAGATGGATTTGGTCTAGAGCAGGGATCCTCAAACGACAGCCCTCCAGCTGTTGCAGTACTACACATCTCATGAGGCATTGTAAAACTCTTACATTCACAGACATGACTAGGCTTGATGGGAATTGTACTTCCTGAACAGCTGGAGGGCCATAGTTTGAAGACCCCTGGTTTAGAGTGAGGCCTTAAACTATTGAACTTCTTGGTAGCCTAATATTTTAGGCAGTGTCTGTTCTATAAACCAGGTCTTCTGGCTGGGAGGACACTTGGGAGGTCTGCCTGAGGTACCTGCTTCCACACTGTTCACTATCTAGCACTGTTCATGCCTTTGACTGTCTTGCGATCTAATTTTGTGACGAATATTGTTTTTTTGTATCAGTTGTAAGCTCTATAATCTTCAGTATAGATTATGTTCATTATAAGGCGCATATTTTACTGTATATTACCATATGTATCTTTTCTTTCTAGTATCCATACTTAACTGCATCTTAGAGCCCCTGAGGAAACTCATTGAGCAAAACGCGTAGGGCTGAGGCACCTCTTCTCTCCTTTTTCAATTTATGTGACACTTTACTCACTCTTTATTTGGTGTACAAGTGCATACAGGGGAGGGCCTCTTATTTGGAATTGTAAGTATTAATAATGGTTTGCAGAAACATGCTTATGTTTTTAGTGGATTTTTACCCCAAAAAATGATTTTAATAGATTTGTAATAAAGATGTATATTTTCTTAAGAATACAAGTGTACAGGTGAATTATTCTGATAGAAGGTTTCAACACCATAAAAATTCAATTTTCTTCAATTTTTTTCTACTCATTTGGTGATGTGGAGTTGATTTATACAACTGAACTCATTTTTATAATATCCACTATATCAGTGATGGCGAACCTTGGCACCCCAGATGTTTTGGAACTACATTTCCCATGATGCTCATCTACACTGCAGAGTGCATGAGCATCATCGGAAATGTAGTTCCAAAACATCTGGCGTGCCAAGGTTCGCCATCACTGCATTATATGCATATCCTCAACCCTCAATTCAAGAGAATACACTTGGATTTGTGAGGAAAATAATACCTTCGTAATGCCTTCAGTTTTAAAAAGTAAGTCATGTACTCCACAATATTTAATAACACGTTTGGTTTGTTTTGGTATTTTTTACCACAGCATGGCTATGCTGTTTTGATGTTTTCCAAGCTATAACACAGTGATGATTTCCTTATTTGAAAATTTTAAACAAACGGCTTTATAATTTCAGACTATATCTTTGCTGTAAACCAGCAGATTTGTATCAACAGTAGGCTAAAATGCCCTAGGAAATTAAAGCGACATTAAAGCTTTCTTTTTTTTAAATTAAAATAACAAACATGTTATACTTACCTGCTTTGTGTAATGGTTTTGCACAGAGCCGCCCCGATCCTCCTTTCTTCTTCTGGAGTTCCCAGAAGAAAGCCACTTTCCATGGGGCCACCCATGCATGCTCGCTTCCGAGCCACTCTGTCTGTGTATGTTGACACAGAGCAGGAGGCTCGGCCCTGCCCCTCGATTGCTTGGCAAAGCATTTGATTGACAGCAGCGGGAGCCAATAGCTCCCACTGCTATCATTCTACCCGGGGAGGGAGAGCCGCTGCTCTCATGCACATCGCTGTATTGGATTGAACTCAGGTAGGTACAGTATCTCGCAAAAAAGTACACCCCTCACATTTTTGTAAATATTTTTTTGTATCTTTTCATGTGACAACACTGAAGAAATGACACTTTGCTACAATGTGAAGTAGTGAGCGTACAGCTGGTATAACAGTGTAAATTTTCTGTCCTCCCAAAATAACTCAACACACACCCATTAATGTCTAAACTGCTGGCAAAAAAAGTGAGTACACCCCTAAATAAAAATGTTTAAATTGGGCCCATAGTGTTAATATTTTGCATGGCCGCCATTATTATCCAGCACTGCCTTAACCCTCTTGGGCATGGAGTTCACCAGAGCTTCACAGGTTGCCACTGGAGTCCTCTTCCACTCCTCCATGACGACATCATGGAGCTGGTGGATGTTAGAGACCTTGCGCTCTTCCACCTTCCATTTGAGGATGCCCCACAGATGCTCAATAGAGTTTAGATCTGGAGACATGCTTGGCCAGTCAATCACCTTTAACCTCAGCTTTTTTAGCAAGGCAGTGGTCATCTTGGAGGTGTGTTTGGAGTCATTATCATGTTGGAATACTGCCCTGCGGCCCAGTCTCCGAAGGAAGAGAATCATGCTCTGCTTCAGTATGTCACAGTACATGATGGTATTTATTGTTCCCTCAATGAACTGTAGCTTCCCAGTGTCGGCAGCACTCGTGTAGCCCCAGACCATGGCACTCCCACCACCATGCTTGACTGTAGGCAAGACACACTTGTCTTTGTACTCCTCACCTGGTTGCTGCCCAAGCGTGACACCATCTGAACCAAATAAGTTTATCTTGGTCTCATCAGACCACAGAACATGGTTCCAGTAATCCATGTTCTTAGTCTGCTTTCCATCTTTATCCCCCCGTGCAACTTGAGTCTCTAAATTATCCCTTCACTCCTGAAGAAATTCAAAGCAATATCAAATCCCTACTGCTAGTGAAATCCCCTGGCCCAGATGGATTCACTAACTAGTATTACAAGGGTTTTGCTGATACTCTCTCACCTCATTTAGCAAATGTTATTTACTGCAGCAGCCTCTAGTGCATCGTTCCCAGAAGAAATTCTCAATAATATCTGTCCTTATGGCTCTATATTCTAATCCACCTGCGAGGGTCTTCTCTTCAAGTTTCCTCTCCAAGCCGTTTTGGATAACTAATGGAACCTGTCAGGGATGTCCACTGTCCCCTTCCATTTTCAACCTAGTTAAAGAACCATTAGCTGAAGCAATATGTACGCACCCTGGAATATCTGGTTTCTGCTTCCACAAGCGCTTGCACGTTATTAATTTATTTGCAGATGACATTATCTTAATGCTGTCCAATCCTGCGGTATTGCTCCCAAATGCCCATCAAGTCTTGTCATCCTCATTATAAGGTAAACTGCTCAAAATCCCTAATCTAAAATTTGGGCCTGCCCACAGAGACCCACTCCATGGAAATATCATCTGTCCCATATTCTTGGGCAGATAATAGAATACCTTACTTAGGCAGAACCATGACCTATCTATCGGCTCTACTAGGTGAAGCTAATTAAGCTTACTGAATAAAACCAAATTAATGCAGCGCTAGCAACAAATTACTATAAAAAATTACAAATTATTTAAATTGAAACCAATCTATATCATGTGAATACAATATGTAATAATAAAATATATTAATCACATTAAGGTGCATAAATTTCTATAGAAATATTTTAAAGTGCATATTTAAACTAAAATATAAACATTCAAAATGTGAGATTTAAAGTGCAAAAATGGTGGGATAAAGTCCTTATTGTTGATCCAAAAAGGTGCCAAAGTGCCAAGTAAATAAAGGTGCTTGTGAGGTGAAGGTGCCCTCTTGGTTCCCCACTCACCGGAATTAGATAGTATAAAAGCCCTTGGTTTTATTGCACATTTGCCCAGGATCAGATATGGAATTCCTCCGATGTGTCCTCCGTATGGAAATCGTTCCCGATAACACCATTAAAAGAAAAGAGGGCCATACATCGTGAAGTACGTAGGTATAATTTTATTCCCCAAAATACGATTGAATACTTACAAGATCAAAGGATAAAAATGGCATATAGCATACAAAGCAAGTGGCGCCGCTCTTGGCGTGCGTTCCACATACAGGAAGTTCCCGACCGGAAATGACGTTACGTCCGCAACCGGAAGTGCGTCAACGCGTTTCGCCGTCACACACAGCGTCTTCAAAGGTCCTTTGACGACGCTGTGTGTGACGGCGAAACGCGTTGACGCACTTCCGGTTGCGGACGTAACGTCATTTCCGGTCGGGAACTTCCTGTCGGGAAAGGTCCTTTGACGACGCTGTGTGTGACGGCGAAACGCGTTGATGCACTTCCGGTTGCGGACGTAACGTCATTTCCGGTCGGGAACTTCCTGTATGTGGAACGCACGCCAAGAGCGGCGCCACTTGCTTTGTATGCTATATGCCATTTTTATCCTTTGATCTTGTAAGTATTCAATCGTATTTTGGGGAATAAAATTATACCTACGTACTTCACGATGTATGGCCCTCTTTTCTTTTAATGGTGTTATCGGGAACGATTTCCATACGGAGGACACATCGGAGGAATTCCATATCTGATCCTGGGCAAATGTGCAATAAAACCAAGGGCTTTTATACTATCTAATTCCGGTGAGTGGGGAACCAAGAGGGCACCTTCACCTCACAAGCACCTTTATTTACTTGGCACTTTGGCACCTTTTTGGATCAACAATAAGGACTTTATCCCACCATTTTTGCACTTTAAATCTCACATTTTGAATGTTTATATTTTAGTTTAAATATGCACTTTAAAATATTTCTATAGAAATGTATGCACCTTAATGTGATTAATATATTTTATTATTACATATTGTATTCACATGATATAGATTGGTTTCAATTTAAATAATTTGTAATTTTTTATAGTAATTTGTTGCTAGCGCTGCATTAATTTGGTTTTATTCATTTATTCTAAGAATTTCTTAGTGTTGCAGCAGCTGCACACCTTCACAGTTTTTTCACAGAATAACATATCACTACTGTGTAGCGCGGGTTTAAATTTGTTTTTTCATAACTAAGCTTACTGCCGAGGCTCAGCAATATGGGGTTATGCATTATCTTTGATGGGGAGACTGGCTGCGTTTAAAATGATGATTCTACCACAAGTCCTTTACAGGTTTAGAACCCTTCCCATACCATTTCACTCTTCCTCCATGAGATCCTTATCCTCATTGACTAAAAAAACAAATATGGTTGTTAAGCACAAGAAAATAGGTGGAGTTGGCCTTGTGGATTTTTCAATGTCTATTGGGTTGCCACACAAATTAAAACAATGGTTTCTTCCCTCTCCAGACAATTTGTGTATAGACATTGAGTCTTATTTATTACATAAGTAAAGAACAAAGGTGACCAGCGCTATGGAGTATGAGGTAGAACAGTGAAGAGTGGATAAAATAGGTGTAAGCAGCCAACAACCAAACCCTGAAGGGTTAAGAATAGAGTGAGTGTGCAAAGGGGTTGAGACGGCGCTACCTAAAAATTAATAAAGTGCTGCACTTTATTAATTTTTAGGTAGCGCCGTCTCAACCCCTTTGCACACTCACTTTATTTATTACATACTTCAGACCTCAAAACGATGCTCCTGGCAGACATGTGGAAATGCATTGACAGATCTAATTTTCCATCTACAATTAGATCAGCAATTTTGGCTTGGAACACTTTCACTCGACATAAAACTGAAGCCCCACAAAATTCCACAGACCAGCTCCTCTCTACCTTGGACTCTCTTATTCCTCACCTCTCTACAAGAAAATGACGGGAGGCAGATATTCAATGGATGGAGGACCTCTATCAAGGGTCTCACATCAAACTCATGGATGACTTAAACATGTTCCATATCTCCCCTAAGGACCTCTTTGCTTATATTACATTTCTCAAAGCTAATCCCAGACTTGTATAAAGTACTCGAAATTTCTACTTGAGTAAAAGTACAAGTGCTCGATCAAAAAATTACTTGAGTAGAAGTGGAAGTGCTCGCAGAAAAAGTTACTTAAGTAGAAGTACTAAAGTATTCAACATTTTTTTTACTTAAGTATTGCAAGTAGTTTTTTCAAAAAATTTGCTACTTAAGTACTAAAAGTAAAAAGTACCAGTAGTTTTGAAAAAAAAAATTCTACTCAAGTACTGAAAGTAGAAGTACAAGTACTGTGTTATGTAGTTATTAAAGAAATAAGTCAAAAGTTTGAACATCATATTGTTTTTATTATTTCAAATGATTTATTCAAATGATTAACCTGTGTTTGTTAGTAGTTTCTTGATGCACTTTAAGCGCTGTAGCACCATTTATTTGTTTGTTTCATATTTTCTTTTTATTGGAAAAATTTGGTATAGCAGCTTTTATTATACACAGCCTTTATTTTTGTATGCGCTGATTTACAAATGACATTATACACATTTTTTTGAGCTTTATGCAACCTGCCATCTACTGTTCTGGCAGTGGTAATTTTTTTAAAAGTAACGAGTAACTATGCAGCACAAAAAAAAATACTTGAGTAGAAGTATCGAAATCATCGAAAAAATGTAGTGAAGTAAAAGTAGAAGTAGGAGAAAAAAATTCTACTCTAGGAAAGTACAGATACCGCATTTCGGTACTTAAGTACAGTACTTAAGTAGTTCTACTTCGTTACTATACATCTCTGGCTAATCCCAAACCTTCCCTAAGTATACATTCTTCAGCCTGGAAGTTCCTTACATGTCCCAAACCCAAAACTAAAAGTACCTCACTGTTCTATTTCCTTCTCCAGAATAAAGGGACTTTCTCCAAGACCCCTCCTATAGATAAGTGGGAATCATACATTTCTCTGATGACCAATGGAAAATGGCTATTCATTATTCCCAAAGCGTTACCCACTGCATTAACCACTGGGAACTGTCTCAAAAGGTCTTATGTCACTGGTACCTAACTCTGCACCGTTTAGTAATATTCTCTCCTGAGAATTTCTCTCTCTGCTGGAGAGGGTGTGGAAACACGGGTACCCTCTCACACATACTTTGGGATTGTAAAGACTTAACTAGTTACTGGAATAAAGTCTTCCTACTTACAGTATATCTAGAATCACTGGGATTCTCACCAAACTTGATCCTGGTGTTGGCCTTACTGTACCTAAAACATTGAAAACATGCCCGTTTAAATCCATGACATTGTAGTAATCATTTTCATATCTGCCAAGATGCCCAATACCATTTCTGGAGGTTTACTCAAGCACCCAATGTTAGTTGCTCATATAAACCTAACTTACAGTATAACTATGAAAAGGGCATAGCTCTTCGAACAATATCTATGCACAAATTCAGTAGGACATGAAGTCCACGGAGCTCAATGATATCACCTACCACTATTTTATATACCTTCTAAGTTGATATATAGGCCACTTATTACTGTTTCCTCATGCATATCAGTAATGCTGTGCTCTATTATAAGCATTGCTCAACTGGTTTATTGTTAACTTTGTTGCTCTGTTTCCCTTACTACTGTATATGTATAACATGTATGACAGTAAACAAGCAAAACATTTTGGGGGAGCATACCCATGTATTTCTAAAGCTGGTGCAGCTATGAACCAAAAGACATGTATATTAAAAAAGAATAGCGCACACATGCAAAAGAAATTTTTACCAAATTTGAAGACAATCCATAAATAAAAATGGGGATTTGGTCCCACCATATGGCCATATAGTGCTCAAGCCCACACTGCGTCAAAGTACCCCATTATCAGTGGGTCCTACACTATCCATGAAACTATCTTCAAATTTGGTAAAAATTTATTTTGCATGTGTGCGCTATTCTTTTTTAATATGTATGACAGTAAAACTCAATAAAAAATGTATTGTTATTAAGAAAAAAAAGGATCTTTAATCAGTATACAGAGCTGTCGGGATTGCAAGTAAATTGGAGGAAATCCTTATTGACACAGGAGCCTGAGCAGTAGCGGACCCATCTTGGCCCCTAGCATGGACAGACTCCATGAGATATTTAGGTATTAATATCTCCCCTAGTGTTACTGAATATACCAAAATAATCTTTACCCCTTGCTGGTCTCAACTAAGCAGTGTCTCAAGGATTGGGATAATCTACCTCTCTCCCCCATAGGTAGAATTTGTTTAGTCAAAATGAAGGACACATTCACAGATATGGATCCCTTGACTCACTACTACGTTTTGTGGCAATCTGACTTTTTGACTTACTACTACTTTTTGTGGCAATCTGGCTACCACTGGTTCAGTAAAAAGACTTTATACAGACTTTGGACACCTCTGTGGTCCCCCCACACCCTGCTGTGGTTTAATCCTACTATCCCAGAGTCCCAATCCATTCCTGATCTGATTGTCTGGGCATCTAGGTGCATTAAGACACTATGTCATATTTGCACCCAAGGGGCTCTGGTAACATTTGATAGTCAGAAACTTTACTCTTCCCAACTTCCAATTATTCAGATATCTGCAGCTCCAACATGCAACACTCTCAATTTGGAACTTCCCACGAATTAATGTGGTAACATCTGATCTGGAAAGTATGCATCGGGACAACTCACTATCCAAGCCATTATCAGTGTTGTATAAGGGAACAGTACATGTTGCCTTCAGTACATGTTGGCATAGAACCTCTTCAGTCCATGAGGCAGATGGAATCCCTTGATTAACAAGGTGGTCCCTTTAGATAAAGCAAAAATAATAACTGGGGGGGTCGTAAAACGTTCCACAAAGTCTGTGATTTTTGGCTTGACTACAGCCACTACTGGTTACTGTTTTTTCCAAAATTACCTGAAAATGTGAGCACACTGGTTGTATTAAGATACTGAACATTTGATTTCTGTATTAAGTTAATATGGGTGCCCAATGTTCTCTTATCCTGTTTTTTGGATACCTTATTCTTCATCATGGCGGGTTACAGAGATGATCTGTCGTTTTTATGAATCCATCATCTCCTTCTTTATATAGAGCTGAGCAGTTGTATAGGTTATATATTTTTTTTTATGATTATTTTGTTGGTTTCTTCTACCTTGATCCATGGAATGCCCCAAGGCTATATTTTGTACTTCATACTTTTTTAAAAATCAATTAAAAAAAGAAAAAAAAAAGAAAAAACCTTTTACCTTGTTGTTCATTGGGGTATGAGAGGAATTAGAGATATGGTGAGCCTGGGGATCAGGGGGGAACATCTCAGTTTCCAAGATAGTGCTTCAGTGTCTAGCGGTATTTGAGATCGACTCTAGAGCAGGTCTCAAAAGGCAGGCTATATTCTAATCTCGCTGCTTGGGAGGTTCAATTTTGTTAAAGCAATGCATTACCATCTGCCCTGTCGGAGAAAGGTAAGTAAGGCTTTTTGTAAGGCCAAAACGTCTTTCTATTTCAGCAGCAACTGTGAGCTTAAGTTAAGTTTAAGCGTAGCTCCACTTTGTTGAGAAAAAAAAGTTTCCCCTCTGTTGCAGTTCCCTATCTTTTGTTATTCTGAAGAAATCCCTGCTGTTTGTCTCCGTGCTCATGTGGGGAAATGAGTCTAATGGGAGTGGTTTCATAATTATCAATCAGCTGTGCACCTGCAGAGCACTAATGAGGAAAGCTGCTGGGCCTGCAACCCTTTAGACGTGTTTCTATTAGAAATATCTCACCAAAAAGTATATTTTTGTTCCAGGGGATGCCTGAAATCTAATTTGTATCTTAGTGCAGACTTTTTGGAAAATCGGTGAGCCAATCACACAAGCAGGAAATTATGTTTCTGGGGTGTGGTCAGTATACATTCTGTGTACAGTACAGCTCCAGGTTGCCATATTGCATTGCATTTTCAGAAAACTACAGCAGCTGCAGCTTGAAAAGGAAAGGTAATTTTTAACAACATTCAATTACAATATGACTTGTGTCGCAATTCTATCGCTATGTTATTTTTTCTTTATTTACTTTCTTTTTTCTCCACGAAAGTGGAGTTACTCTTTAATAAAGAGATTATTGTGTTCAGCCAGTTTTGATGCCTTAATAAGTTACATTATTTTACGCTACTGTGAAGCTAGATCCAGCTGAGGCAATAATGGAGGTTGGTTTAGTGAGCTGGAGAATCTCACTCATTGAGAGATTTTTGTGTATGCTTCAGATATGCTTTGTATATTAGGAATATCAGTAAAGAGCCAGTATGTAAATAGAAGAATATTGTCTGAATAACACAGAGCATATTTCTATTTTTACGAAAGTATGTATAACTATCAGGTCCTGGGGCTCTAGAGTTAGTAAAGCTGGACATTGTGGTGAGTACTTTTGTTGTGGTATAGGCACTGTTTAATTAGTCCAAGGCAGGAGACATCTGAGCAAAGAGAGCTGTGATAGAAAGTTGGTCCCTTTTGTAGTGGGTTTGTAGTGGGTAAGGAGGTCTCAGTGTATAGATGTTCGTAAAGGCTCTCTCGAGGGGTAGCAACTTGATACCCTATAGGGGAGGTTGGTTTACAAATTCATGTGGGATCATGGATGCCCTTTGCTAAACGTGTTAATAGTTTCTCTGTTTTATTCCCACATTTGTAGAATTGTAGATCATGGAAGGAAGATCTGATCTGTTTATTATTTTCTAACCAGAAGTCTAAATTAAATATAGCCTTTTGGCAGGCTTGTTTGTGCTTTGTTGTTGTTGATCTATTACGGTCAAGCTTGGCCTTTTTGAGCTCAGCACTAGCATAGTGAGATTGGTTTGTTATTTTTTTTTTTTTTTTTTGTAGGCGGAGGTAAAAGATATTTTTCTGCTTCTCAGGTATGCTTTTCCAGGTTCCCAAAACAAAGTTTGATTGGAAATTTGCTCAGCGTGTTTTTCTGTTTCATGCCCTGAAAAGCGTAATTCAGGAGATAGCTAGGGAAGTGCCACAGAAAGGTATTGACCCTATAAGGAGAGTCCTGTGTTGTGAGCGAGATAAAGAAATGGTCGGATATTCACATGAGCAATGAGTGGCAGCAGATCAGGGGGTACAGAATCTATTTTTGTTAAAGATCTGTGGACCATTGAAAAATAGGTGTATTCACTATCTAAGGGATGGGTTATTCTCCATGGATCTATTAGATTCAGAATCAGAAAAAATCTATTATCATTTTACAATTATCATCATCATAAACTTAAATGCAGATGCAGTCTCCTCACATTAAAAGACATCACATACCTCACATAAAACACTTTATTCATACAAACAACACATACATAAATACATACTGCACAATTAATTTATCCCTAAAAAGCCTTGAGCATTCAAAAACCATGCTGACAGCTGAAAGAAGCTGTTTTGCAACCTGGTTGTATGGGAGAAATACTTCTAAATTGCCTGCCAAAGTTCAACGTTGTAAACAAGGCATTTTCAGGATGGGAGCTATCCTTCAGGATATTAACAGCTCTTTGAAAGCACCTCCCCTTCCCCAGTTCCTCAATACCCTGTAAATAAGCACCTTTAATAATCCTCTGTGCTGTGTTTTTTACCCTCTGTAAGGTATTTCTGTCATGTAACCTGCACATCCGTTGCCACGGAGAGATGTGATAAGTCAGGAAACTCTTAATGACAGCCTTCTGGAAGCTGAGAACCCGCTCCAAAAAGCCTGCCCTCCACAGCTTCCTCAAGAAGTACAATCTGATAAACCTTGCCCACCAGGCAAGATATGTTGTGTGCCATGTGCATGACAGATCTTCCCTAATCATTGTTCCCAAAAACTGAACTGCGGTACTCTCCCAAACTTCAACCCATCAATCCCAACTGATTACATTTAGAGCTGAGATTATGTGAGCTAAAGCAGTGCCAGAGGGGGCTGTTCGGGAGGCAGTACGCTGAGTAGAGTTTTTTTGTGAGCAACTATCTTCTCCTTTGCTCATTGTGGAGTTGAAGTCTCCCCCTATGACATGTCCAGGAGAGGAGTTGTGGAGAATTGACTACAGTGAAATGAAAGAAGTCAGAATTTGGGGTGTTAGGAACATATACATTTTTGTGATCATGATCTCCTCATTATAAACCTCTATGCAGGTTGTAACATTTTGACTGTTTTGGTTATGTATATGTGATTTTGAAACATTAGGTAGTTCTTTTGTTAAATAAGATGAATGCCCGAGGCTGTCCGCCAACTGATGTGGACCCATTACTTTGCCTTCTCATAACTTGCACATACAACGATAGTCTTTAGCTGTGACATGAGTTTCTTGTAAGAGAGCTACATCTGTATGGAGCCTTTTTAGGTGAGGTAGGAATTTTATTTTATTAGGCAACCTAAGGCCTTTAGGATTCCAAGATACTATACGCTTAAAGGTGTGCTATGTTGCTATTAAGCATTTAAAGACTCAGAGTATAGATCATACAGGCACAGATGTAAGATTGCAGTGTGCCCGCAAACAAATTGCTGGGTTCTGGATTTCACCGCATACACCAACAATGAAACAGTGGATTGATTAGGTAAATGCTATTCTAATTAGGGAAAAACTAATTTATCAGCACAGGAATGCCACTAATAAATGATTTCAAATATGACAGCGCTGGCTAGACACTCCAGGGCTGACCCACACCCAACTAGTCTTGTTTAGACTGCTACAGGTGTAAAGTCCTGGTGTCTCTAGATTTCCTACTATTAGGTACCTAAATATGTCTATATGAAATATCGCCTTACTTTTAATTGAATGTCTTTATCTCACTGGACAGTTACTTAAGATAATACCTGAAACGGTTGTTGATACTTTGTTTTGTTAGATTTGGTTTGCCTCCCCTTTGAAAGGTGGTTAGTTGAGTTTAAACTTCTTTTAGCTATACAAATTTTGTTGTGTCATCAAGTCTTTTTTGAATGCTTACATAGAGTGAAGCTTGTAATAGGTTTAGGATGCGGTATGTCAGCCGAAACAGTTTGTTCATGCTTTTGGTAATAACATGCATTTTTGGCATTTGTACCAAGCTTTTTACAGTGCATTTTCTATACAACATCTATTGACTATTTTTATGCTCATGTATACTATTGACCTTATGACACAATAAATACTTTTCTGATTAAAAAAAGATTGCAGTGTGGATATGATAGGTTGAAGCTGATAATAGAGACCAGAGCATGAACATCCTCCATTTAGTACCTAAAGCATGTCTCAATAGGTACGTAAATAAGGGGTGTAAACAATACCTGTCATGCCGTCATGGCCAACCTTAAAAAAGCAACAATAAACAAGTAACTTTGAAACCATCAAAGGGGGCAGGGGTGCCCCCTCTCTCAATTGCTGTTTGACCTGGTTTTGGACCCCTTTCTTCACACAGTCAGTGTTACTTTTTATTTTACCTCTCCACCCCTCAGATATCCTTACCCACTCAGATATTCGAAGTCCAAAAATTCAGCCTTTTATCTTACTTTAAAAAAAATGTCCTTTGCTTGGTAACCTCAGGGTGGGGTCTAATTGAATACACCGTAGTGGGACTGGTGCAAACTAAAAAACAGCCGACACAAGGCAAATAGGAAATCTTATACAATCACATTATATAAACATATCACATGAATGAAAAACTGTGCAAATCTAGCGCAAATAACACAGAAATAAACGTTTAAAAAATAATTCACATAACATGAGTCCTTATCCAAAAAGTTGTAAAGTGCAATAGTAGTCCATTATAGATAAACGGTGAAACAAGGTGCTTGTTGTGCAATCACTTTCCAAAAGTGCAAAGTGCTTAAAGGTGATCCTTAAAGACAAGTTGGCCAGTTACCCCACAGAGTGGATCTCAAATAAGCCTGTACTCCATCCAGCACTGCATGTCAACAACAAATGGTGTTTATCCAATGGCCAAGAAAAACCCTCAATCTAGTTTCAAATGCTCATCCACAATAATCATCCAAAAACAATCATGGAAAATTTCATAGTTTAATACGGCAAGCTTTTATTAAAAAACAATCTGATTCACTTACATCAAAGTAAATAAAGGCGGGCTTCAAATAATCATTATGGCTATGGCCTCAGTGTCTCACACTCCAACAGCACTTGGCAATGTCACACACACTCTCTCCTACTGATGCGTTTCCCCAAAAATGGCATCGTCTGGGACTGGAGGGTTTGTCACTAACTTTAAAAAAAACTTTGGGAAATGCGACCTTTTACCTATCCACCTTCCTCTGGCCATGGCAACGTCCCTGCAATAATCCTTCCCATTCCTTTGGCATTCTGCTTCCCTACCATATTTGGGGATTCATATCACTTCAGATCAGAAACTCCTATATAACCTTAACTATGTATCTCTACTAACAGGCATCTTAAGGGACTTGCAGGGATGGAGGGGTTATCCCTTACATGGAGAGGGAGAGTGAATGTCCTTAAAATAACCTTATTGCCCAGAATAATTTATGCATTATACGCTGTGCCTATTGCCCTCTCACAGACCTTCTTAAAGATATACGTATGGTATTCATGAATTTTGAATGGAAGGACAGATGCCCTAGATTGGCTTATGACACCCTTTGTAGATATAAACTAGATGATGGAGTTGGGCTTCCTGACATAGCTCTGTATTATAAAGCCATGTCCCTATTGCATGTTCTAAATTAGTGTCATGACTCCCCAAGCAAACTGTGGGTCCCCTTGGAGAAAATGTTGGTGGGTAGGAATTTGGTAGGGACTCCCTAGAACCTGGTCACCTCTAGGGGTCTCTCTAACTGAGTGTCCCCATTATCTTGGGCTTCCCTGGCTGTTTGGGACAGGCTAAATATTACTATGCTCCTCAAACACCCCCTCAGGCCCCCTTGGGAGGAGACCCATGGTTCTTCCCTGGGGAAGAATCTGGATTCTTTAGCTACTAATGTTCTGACGGGAACACAGCATGTCTTAGGTTTGCACGGGAGCATCCTGTCTCCCCTCTCAGAGTTGGCAATGTCTTTTGGGAATATACTCTTAGCATCCTGGAGATATCTTTAACAGATTTCACCTTGAGTGAAGCCTCTTAGTTCACTTACCGCCATTGAATCCTTATGTGTTGATCTACCAGAATCTAAGCATCTGTTATCGCAAATGTATAGACATGCTGTTAGCACCCAGTCTTCTTCAGCCCCATGCTACATATCTTACAAATTTCTTACTAGGTGGTACCGGAACCCCTTTCATTTACCACAGCTGTACCCAACAATAGATGCCCACTGCTGGAGGGGCTGTTATCACCATGGCACATTCACCTATTTATGGTGATCTTGTCCCAAGATTAAACCATTTTGGGAGGCTATCAACCCATGGATTAAACGGATGACTCTTAGACCCATTGAATTCTTTCCTATGCATATTCTTTTTCATTGGCTTCCCTCCTCCATCAAACATCATAAAAAAAGTGTTATTTCACATCTGCTGAATGTGGCCAAATCACTAATACCTAGGTTTTGGAAACAACCTAAGTGCCCTACCCTGTTAGATTTGAAGAGGGAGGTTGATGCAACTATGGAGGCTGAAAGATGGGTTCATATGGTCAAGGACCAACAAGATAATTTCAAAGACATATATTTAGGTTGGATGTATTATTCATCAGCGATTTCCACGGAATGAAAACCCTTATCCAGGGTACAGCGCCCAATCACTGTTTGAACATCCACACATTCCTCTCACAGATACACCTATTTTCTGATATTCCCTTTTTGTTTCCTAATTTCCCCCAACAGAGGTGTTGTTTTTGTTTCTTCTTTTTCTCTTATTCCTTTTGATCACTTCCCAAGATGCGTGGGTCAATTTGGGATATTATTGATACAATGTCTACATTTCATATGTCTCAGGCAGGTGTAAGTATACCTGCAGGCTCATTCCTTGTGAGATACCTTGGTCTGTCCATGTCTGCCCTGTTACAATCGTGTAGACGATGGTGTGGGGTTAGTTGGGACTACGAGGTGATCTCTTATTGCATGCTATCTATCTACTCCACATGCTTATCTCTCTGTATTGCATTTGTTGTATTTGTCCCCAGATTGTAACCTTGATACTTAATGTATTTTTCCTTCCACAAATGAGGAATGAATATATTTTGTTTACCATCTTACTGCTTGTACCTTTATGCACTGGTTGTATTTTTTAAAAATCTCAATAAAAACTTTATTATAAAAAAAAAACAACAAATAAACCAATAAAGGAAAAGAACTTAGTCCCTAATTAAAGTAATAACATTGCTATAGACACAATTCCTAAAGGGGATTTGCTTTCTTCTTCTTAGATGAAGAACAAGAGATTGTATCCCAAAAGCTGGTGAAAAAACCTGACATTCAAGTTGGTGAGAAGAAGCTTTGCAGGCAGCTTTTTTTAAAAAGAATTATAGGAGGGACGCAATCCGACATTTGCTCACATAGTCAAAAAAGGGGTAGTCCAATATCCCTGGCGAAGAGATAAAAACAAAAGAGGATTAAATGATAAAACCCCTTTAAATTCAACAAGAGGTGAGTCATACTCATCTAGGATTTGTCATTTAGTACATATAATCACAAATAGACTATACCAATCCTGATAAAGTTAATAATGATGACATTTGTAGGGTGGAATTAACATGTAGGTTCCTCCCTTCATGTTTCATATAGTTATCAGGATTGTTACAGCCTACTCTGGATGATATGTACTAAACCCGGAATTATTAGTTCTCCAGTGCATCTATAGTATGTCACTTCTGGTACATCATTTTCTGGAATTGGGATGCAGGCCTGCATATGGAACTGGAAAGTGGATGGAGCTTAAATTAAAGGGTCAAAGTTCTTTTGGCGAGCGCATATAGTAGATGTGAACACAAGGGAAATTAAGTTTAAAGGCACGAGTTGAGTGTGGAAAGAAGAGCACTTAGCACTCTTGATTTTGAGCACTGGATGGGACTTGAGTTAAATAATGCTGGACATTGTAACACTGTTTGGACTGAATTTTAGGGAGTGGTATTGAAGCACAAATAATCATTTATCTTTATAAGTTCTGGGAAAGGGCTCAATTTTAACACTGTTGGTGATTACTGTGGCAAGTACTTAACATTGGCATAGTTATTATTTTATTATTTTTTTTTTTATTATTATTACTGAGGTATTGCATATTTATATTTATTTTTGACTAGAGATCACTTGTTTAAGGGATGCACAGAGTTTGGTTGTATATAACAACCAAAGATGCTACCTCCCGAACAGCAGAAAGTTGTCACTTACTTGAGACAGTAATACTGCCATTAAATTATTGACTTCCAGATGCAGCCGAAGGTTTGCTTTTGGTTTATTGGGCAGGTCAACACCCTAGCTCGCCTGTCCACTGAACTGCTAACACCAGTTGCAAATCCTGTGCAGTGGCAAACTCATATATCATCCCTAGTCATTGCACCATTATGTAAAATGTTTAAAAGTTTGGTGTAAACTAGTGTTTCCTAAAGCATTGGCTGGGACCTAAAGTGAATCCCAGACATGTTTAGGATGGGTAGGCACTCGACTACTGAATATGTCCAAGTATGCCATCAGATCAATGGTGAGTGATAGCACATTGACTATAAATATATGACAGCCCAGACAACTATAGGGAGCTAGAGTGCACGAAAGGACGGAGGTAATTTTAATAATGCTTAAAGAAAACAAATGTAGCTAGAAACCTGTAAATTATATCTAAAATTATTTTCCCACATAGTGATTGAAAAAGATTCTGTAGAAAAAGTACATCAGAGTCATTACCTTGTTCACAGACCCTTCCTGTGACAAACACAGCAGTAACTACAGCAAATCATCTTCAGCTGGATAAAGAAGATAATACCCTTAGAAATCATCTAAATGGCAGTTAAAATTCGTGTTATTCAGCAACTTTATTTTGGCACAACCTAGTAACATATTTTCAGCTTTGCAAGTTATAAAAATTCCCAACACAACTACAAAAAAGAGCACTGGTTTTAATTTTGTAAGCAATAGAAACCGACCAATAAACCTTTAATGGAAAGAGATGATAACCAGTTCTGGACCGCAAGGATTTGCCCCCTTAATGACCAGGCCATTCTTTGGGATTCGGCATTTCAGAGAGAAGAAGGGTCAGCTGTGTTTACAACAGCTGACCGTCCTTCCCTCTCAGCGGGGAGCGATCGCGGGTGGCCAGCGGCAATCGCGGCCACCAGCCCCATGGATCAGCATCCCTGATGCCTAGTGAGGGCCAGAGCACACTCGCTCCCCAGCATGATACATGCGACCGACGTAGGGCTACGTTGTTCCGTACAGATGAGCCAGCCTGCCACAGTAAAACTGAGGCGGCAGTCTGCAAGTGGTTAAGGGTGTTTTAGATGGGTCCCATTTTCCCTACTGCTAGGCCTCCTGACCAAATCAAAACAACTTTAATTTCTAATGCTGGATGCACACAGGCTGAAATTCGATCAGCGTGTACAGCTGTCTGTCTGACAGAAGCCAGTCTATTGACTGGCTTTTGTCTAAGTGACATGCTGGAAAACCAGCATCCAATCAGCGCTTGCAGCTAATGGCTGCATTCTCTGACCAGTGTACTTTAGTGGGGGGAGTTGGAGTCCCCCTGTCAGAATACAGTAGCACAGTGGGGGAGATCCCCGCATCCACAATGCTTGTGTTGATAAGGTGATCTGTCAGTTTTTTTCATTAAAAAAAGGCCTAACAAACCTGACCACACTTGGATAGAGTTACTGTAAATGACCATAGCAGCTTTTTGTTATAAAAGTACAAAATCCTAAATAGCAATTATTTGTAAATCAGTATTTGGTTCAGGGTCCTTGAAGATACGTTCAAACATAACAAAATCTATGTGTCTGCAGAACCTAATTCCACATGTTAGTGGCTAGCCAAAGGCACCTCTTTATCCATAAAGCATCAGGTCAATACAAGTTTACACCATATCCTAGGCCAGGGCTCAAAATTTCAAGTCCTGAGCTACTAGCCAGGCCTTAAGAGTTACTCGCCACTCGTTGCCCCGCCCAAACCCTACCCTGCTCAGCCCCCAAACACGCCCTCATAAAATATCTCATAAAATTACACTGTTAAATGTTTTATTCAGAATTAAGTTACAAAAATAAATATTAACAACAACAACCGAGAGAGAGAGGGGGTTTGACAGAGAGAGACAAGGGGGGGGGGTTGACAGAGAGAGGGGGTGACAGGGAGAGAGAGGGGGCTGAAACGGGGAGAGGGGCAAAGGGGGTGACAGGGAGAGAGAGGGGGCTGACACGGATAGAGGCAAAGGGGGTGACGGGGAGAGAGAGGGGGCTGACATGGAGAGAGGCAAAGGGGGTGACAGGGAGAGAGGCAAAGGGGGTGACACGGAGAGAGGGAGAGGGAGTTGACACTGAGAGAGGGAGAGAGGGGGGGTGACACAGAGAGAGGGAGAGAGGGGGGTGACACAGAGAGAGGGAGAGAGGGGGGTGACACAGAGAGAGGGCGAGAGGGGGGTGACGCAGAGAGAGGGAGAAAGGGGGGTGACACAGAGAGAGGGAGAGAGGGGGGTGATAGAGAAAGAGGGAGAGAGGGGGTGACAGAGAGAGGGGGTGACACAGAGAGGGGGAGAGGGGGTGACACAGAGAGTGGGAGAGAGGGGGGTGACACAGAGAGAGGGAGAGAGGGGGGTGACACAGAGAGAGGGAGAGAGGAGGGTGACACAGAGAGAGGGAAAGAGGGGGGTGACACAGAGAGAGGGGTGTGACAGAGGGAGAGAGGGGGTGATACAGGGAGAGAGGGGGGTGACACGGAGAGAGAGAGAGAGGGGGTGACAGAGAGAGAGAGGGGGGTGACAGAGAGAGAGGGGGTGACACGGAGAGAGAGAGGGTGGGTGACACAGAGGGAGAAGGGGGGGTGACATGGAGGGAGAAAGGGGGGGTGACACGGAGGGAGAGAGGGGAGTGGCACAGAGGGAGAGAGGGGGGGTGACACGGAGGGAGAGAGGGGGGTGACACGGAGGGAGAGAGAGAGATAGAGATGGTGTAGAAATACCACTATAAATAGACTATAAATTATGGACTGTTGTTTGACCCTCTGCGCTTAAAGGTCAAAGAAAAAATATATAGATAAATCAATATCACAAATGCTGCTACTTAATAGCTAATATGTAGAATTGAAATTCATCAAAAAACTCTAGGTCTTTCTGACGAAAGGAGACACCGGTAACCACCTATGGTTCCACACTGGGTAGATCAGTCACTCGGGGCTCCTCTCCCTTGTTGCTAGTAAACAATGTGGACGCCCTACACTAGTGACCCTTTATGGATGAACAGTTTCCTCCTGCTCCATGTACTTCAAATTTAATGGACTTTTAATGGACTCTTTTTGATTCTATTTTTTTTTCCAAACTATTTTATTTTATGTATGCATTCATCTTATGCATTTACTTGTCTGTGAAGTTTAGATTTATAATTGTTTGGTTTATTATATTTTCATTGTGGTACATCAGCACCCGCAGTGATTCAATTGAACCTATTGTATGAATGGTAAGAGGTTAACACCATCCCTGCGCTACTGAAATTTTAGTCAGAAAGACCTAGAGTTTTTTGATGAATTTCAATTCTACAGAGATAGAGATGGGGTGACAGGGAGAGAGAGAAGGAAAGGGTGACACAGAGAGAAAGAGAGGGGGTTACAGGGAGAGTGAGATGGGGTGACAGGGAGAGTGAGAGTGGGGTGACAGGGACAGAGGGAAGATGACAGGGAAAGAGGGGGGTGACAGGGACAGAGGGGGGAGAGTACAGGGACAGAGGGGGTGACAGGGACAGAGGGGGGAGAGGACATGGACAGAGGGGGGGGGGGTGACAGGGACAGAGGGGGGAGAGGACAGGGACAGAGGGGGGAAGATGATCGGGACAGAGGGGAGAAGAAGACAGGGACAGGGGGGATGACAGGGACAGAGGGGGGTGGTGACAGGGACAGAGGGGGGGGGTGACAGGGACAGGGGGGAGGTGGAGGGGGGTGACAGGGACAGAGGGGGGAGGTGGAGGGGGGTGACAGGGACAGAGGGGGGAGGTGACAGTGACAGAGGGGGAAGATGACAGGGACAGGGGGGTGGTGACAGGGACAGAGGGGGGAGGTGACAGGCACAGAGGGGGGAAGATGACAGGGACAGAGGGGGTGGCAGGGACAGAGGGGGGGGGTGGTGACAGGGACAGAGGGGGGAGGTGGAGGGGGGTGACAGGGACAGAGGGGGGGTGACAGGGGCAGAGGGGGGAAGATGACAGGGGGAGAGGGGGGTGATGGCAGAGGGGGGGTGACAGGGTAGGGTTGAGTAAGTCCGGTCACAGTGCTCATCTTACTCACTCAGTTAGAGATGTTCACCATGTAAGTGCTGGCTGCTAATGAAACTTTCCCGCCCACACATCTCCTTCACACAGGCACGGGCTGCACTGAGTGTCTGGGCAGGCACAGGGAGAGAGAGAGAGGGGGGCGGGAGAAAGCAGAGCAGATGCAGCCTCTCCTATTCCTGGAGGGGGGGAGCTGCTCACTGGGCTATGAAACACACACACACAGCCTTGTGACAGGAGGGGCAGGCTGAACGGAGGAGCTGCATATTCTCCCTACAGTACAGTCCTGTTCTTACTCACCCTGCTCATCAATCCACTCGCAAAATGCGAGCAGGCGAGTAGAATTTTTGAGGGCCTTCCTAGGCTATTTCTTATCACTAAACTGACTTCCTTCAAAGACTTCAGCCTTCTTACCATCTGCTGTGAATTCCAAGCTTTCCATCCCATATCATCAGTTACGGGGGGTGGGAAGACCTCACAATGTATGCAGCTCTCCATCTCTTGCTGAGCATCTAACCCCCTAAAACCTCTAGAATTACCCTCTCTTAACCACTTACATTTTTGTTACCCAAACCCTTCCTTTCCACCTGGTCTTTTAGGTAAATTCAGTTATTTCTTTGATTTGCTTTGCTTGGCTCCAGGACTATCTTGATTTCTGGTGACTGTATGTTGGCTAAACACCCTTTTGTGGGACACATGCAGATACATAATTTACAATACACAAAATAACAATATATCTGGCAACCCTGTCTGGCCTGCCTGTTAGGAACAGGCAGAATGTGAAATCATGTCGTTATCCTAATTTATTTCACCTACTTTCTCTAGATATGGAAGAGGTTAACAATAATTGAAATTATCCAAATAAATATAATAATACCACAGGGGAAATAAAGTTAAATGCTATCATCCTGTGTTTTCCTTTACTTAGCTTTACCACACTAAATCTTAGCTAACAATTAAAAGGAAAACAAATTGAATGTGAACAGCAACATATTTAATACAAAATAGGAAACCTAATTATGGTGGCACGTGCAACCATAATTAAATTGCCATTTTGTATTTAATATGTTTCTATAAAAACATTACCTAGGTGGGATTTCCAGTAACCCATATAAGAAATGTATTTTTTGTGACTGTAAAGCAAGCTTATGTAGGACTCGCCAGACATTAGGACCCTTGGTGTAAGAGTTAAGCTTACATAAATTGGCCACATTAGAAACTCTTGCTTTTTTGTGTCTTCCGTGTTTTAAGAGGATTCTAAAATTTGTGTTTAAGATGTCTAGCAGTTTGCATCTTTGATGACAAGTATTGGCAGAACTAGGAGGCTGTGTTTGAGCATTTTAAAAAGCATAACTAATAACGGGACCCATCATAGCAATGAAAGTCTGCTTTGGGCGCTTAGCACAGAAAGGTGGGTTGAGATATGCACTTGTTGTAGCATATTGTATGTGTTGTCCTAATTAAAGGCAGGTTCTTTAGAAAACCCGGTTCTACAATATAGAAAATGGACACCTTGAGTATACACAGCTTACTATTTATTGGGGGCATCACAGAACTGCAGATATTAGATATTCTATTTATATTCACAACTTAAAACCTTTGTTTTACATATGCAGGGAAAAGCAATGACTTTATTGTAATGCCTGGACCAGCTCCCATTAAAAATCATCTTCCCTTCACTATTCACAGATCTGTTTGTGAATGGGAGCTGCAATAAATATTTAGAGACATACTGAATCATATGACTCACTCCCCTTCCTTCCAAGTGACAATGCTGGTGCATAGCATTTGGATGCTCAGGTATCAGTACCATCAGTGCTGCCAACTCGCCATCTTTTTAGAGAACTGTAAGGCTCGGCCTTGGGTCAGACAGAATGTGTGGTGTATATTCATTCACCTGTTGCACAAATTAAGACAGCTTGGCAGTCCACTAATCAGCTGGCTCTGGAACTGCGCATATGGAATTCAGAGCCAGCGACAAGAATTTTTTGAAAGCAATTTTCTGCCAGCCACCACCACTGGGGAAGTGAAGGAAGGAAGGTATGTGTACCATATTCTGGTGGAGGATTTTCTAAGGGGCACTCTGGAAAAGGAATTTCCAAGGGGCATTCTGCAGGATGACCATGTAAGGGGCACTCTGGAAGAGGATCATGTTAGAGAGCACTCTGGGAGAGGAATTTCCAAGGGAGTACTCTTGAGGAAGATCATCTAAGGGGTCACTCTGGAGGAGGATCAGGCGAGGGGTCACTCTGGAGGAGGATCATTTAGGAGGCACTCTAGAGGAGGATCATGTAAGGGGGCACTCTGGAAGAGGATCTTCTAAGGGGGGACTCTGGAGGAGGCTCTTCCAAGGGGGCAATCTCGGATGATGTAAGGGAGTACTTGCACTCTGGAGGAGGATGATGTAAGGGGGGCACTCTAGAGGAGGATCATGTAAGGGGGCACTCTGGAAGAGGATCTTCTAAGGGGGCAATCTCGAGGGGGGCACTCTGAAGGAAGATCATGTAAGGGGGCACTCTGGAGATCGATCATCTAAAGGGGCAGATGGAGGATCTTCTAAGGGGGACACTCTAAAGGAGAAACATCTAAGCGGACACCCTGGAGGAGGATCTTCTAAGGGGCACTGTGGAGGATGATCATCTCAGGGGGCACACTGGAAGATTTAAGGGGGCTCTCTTGAGAATATTCTAAGGTGGCACACTGGAGAATGTAAGGGGGCACTCTGGGGGCTCTGATGTATTGAGGTACTTTAGGGGCACTGATAGATAGAGGGAATACTGAGGACTTGATGTAAGTGAGGACTCTGATGTAAACATAGAGCTCAACCTGACTGCTACACTCTATATGTTGTTTTGTTACTTATTCCTGACCTCTGTTCTCTATATATTATGCTGAACATAGGCCTCACCAAGGTGTTCATTGTCTCAACAGTTGCTGGTTTTAATTAAGTTCTTCTTTAGGGAGGCTCAATAAGATTAAAATATCATTACATAAAAAAAAAATGTTACCTTGTCCTATTGTTATATTGTTTATACTGTTTAACCACTTGCCTACAGTGCACTTTCACCCCCTTCCTGCCCAGACCGATTTTCAGCTTTCAGCGCTCTCACACTTTGACTGAGAATTACTCAGTCATGCAACACTGTACCCATACAAAAATGGTGTCCTTTTTTTCACACAAATAGAGCTTTCTTTTGATGGTATTTGATCAATACTGGGTTTTTTATTTTTTGTGCTATAAATAAAAAAAGACTGAAAATATAGTGAAAAAACACATTTTTCTTTGTTTCTGTCATAAAATTTTGCAAATTAGTCATTTTTCTTCACAAATTTTGGCCAAAATTTATACTGCTACTTATCTTTGGTAAAAAAAAACCAAATAAGTGTATATTATTTGGTCTTTGTGAAAGTTATAGAGTCCACAAGTTATGGTGCTATTCATTGAAAATTGATCACACTTGATCACACCTGATGTACTGAAGGCCTATCTCATTTCTTGAGACACTAAAAGGTCAGGAAAGTACAAATACCCCACAAATGACCCCTTTTTGGAAAGTAGACATTCCAAGGTATTTAATAAGGGGCATGATGAGTTTTTTGAAGTTGTAATTTTTTCCCACAATGCTTTGCAAGATTTATTTTTTTTTTTTTTACAAATTGCCGTATTAACAGGTTATTTCTCTCACACAGCACATGTATACTTGCAACTACACCCCAAAACACATTCTACTACTCCTCCTGAGTATGGCGATACCACATGTGTGAGACTTTTTCACAGCCTGGCCACATACAGAGGCCTAACATCCAAGTAGCAGCGTCCAGCATTCTAGGAGCACAAATTACACATATCATTTCCTGACAACCTATCGTACTTTTGAAGGCCCTGGAGCACCAGGACAATGGAAACCCCCATAAAATGACCCCATTTTGGAAAGCAAACAGCCCAACGTATAATTTTTGAGTCTTTTGAATATGTCATTTTTTTCCACAAGTTTTTGGAAAATGTGGAAAGAAAATGAAAACACATTTTTTTTACACAAAGCTGTCCATTTATGCAATATTTCTAACACATCACATGTACATAGCAAAACTTGCACCCCAAAATACATTCTGCTATTCCTCCTGAGTATGGCAATACCACATGTGTAACACTTTTTCACAGCCTGGCCACATACATAGGCCTCACATCCAAGTAGCGCTTTACACAAAGTTGTCCATTTATCCACTTTAAGACTGGGCCTATTTTTGACACTTGGTGTTTACAAGCTAAAATCATTTTTTTTGCTAGAAAACTACTTTGAACCCCCAAACATTATATATTTTTTTTTAGCAGAGACCCTAGAGAATAAAATGGAGATCGTTGCAATATTTTTTATTACACCATATTTGCGCAGCAGTCTTCCAAATGCTATTTTTTTGAAAAAATTCACTTTTTTGAACTAAAAAATAAGAAAACAGCCCAATTTTTTTTCCATAATGTGAAAGATAATGTTACGCCGAGTAATTAAAAAACCAACATGTCATGCTTCAAAATTGCGCATGCTCACAGAATGGCGCCAAACATTGGTACTTAAAAATCCCCATAGGCAACATTTTAAAAATTTCTGCAGGTTACTAGCTTAGAGTTACAGAGGAGGTCTAGGGCTCAAATTATTGCACTCGCTCTAACGATCGCGGCGATACCTCACATGTATGGTTTGAACACTGTTTACATATGTGGGCGGGACTTGCGTATGCGTTTGCTTCTGCGCGCGAGCTAACGGGGACAGGGCGCTTTAATTTTTTTTTTTTCCTATTTATTTTCTTTATTATTTTTTTTATTTTTACACAGTTTAAAAAAAAAAATGTTTTGATCATTTTTATTCCTATTACAAGGAATGTAAACATCCCTTGTAATAGAAATAGGCATGACAGGTCCTCTTTATTGTGAGATCTGGGGTCAAAAAGACCTCACACCTCACAACTACACTAAAAAAGAAAAAAAAAAAAAATTGTTGAAAGAGAAAAAAAAAAAGCAAAAAAAAAAAAAGCCTCCCTTTAAACCGGTTGCTAGGCAACGTCTTTTGACGTAGCTCCGGTCCTCCAAGACCATAGAGTTGAGTGAGGGCCATCTTGCCCTCACTCGACTTCCTGTCTCTGAGGATCCGGGACCGGATAGTTTTCCCCGCTGCCGGCGGGTCCGGTAAGCTGGGAAAACGTCTGGGACGCGGCAGGAGGGGGGGGGGGCACCTCTTCCCCTGCACCATAAGGGTAATTCCGCGGCGAATCCGCCACTGGGACCACCCTTATCTGAAAGCCGACCGCCCGCCGTTTCAAAAAATACCGGGGTTATGGGGGCTATCTGCTGCCATAACCCCAGTATTTAGCTTTAAATGGCCGACGCATATAGTCGTTAGGCGGTCAGTAAGTGATTGCATGTATATGGCAAACAGGTGACGATGACTGACGGGGTGACAGGTGACGATGACTGATGGGGTGACAGGTGACGATGACTGACGGGGTGACAGGTGACGATGACTGATGGGGTGACAGGTGACAATGATTGATGAGGTGACAGGTGATGATGATTGATGAGGTGACAGGTGACGATGATTGATGGGGTGACAGGTGACGATGATTGATGGGGTGACAGATGACAATTACTGACGGGGTGACATGTGACGATGATTGATGGGGTGACAAGTGACGATCACTGATGGGGTGTCAAGTGACGATGACTGATGGGGTGACAGGTGACGATGACTGATGGGGTGACAGGTGACGGTGATTGATGGGGTGACAGGTGACGGGCGATGGTCACTGATGGGTGACAGGTGACGGGCGATGGTGCACGGCGGTACTGATGGCAGTCTCTGGTGACAGGTGCACTTTAGGCTACGTTCACATGTGAGCGTAGCGATCACGGGCAGAATCACTGCGATTCTGCCCGTGATCCAGAAATCATTGCAAATTGCGGGGCGCCTGTGCGTTGCCCGTGAATTGCAATAGCACCCCAAATGCTGTGCGATGTTGCTGCGATTTCCGCCTGCCGAATCGCGGTAACATCGCGCAAACAACGCATGACGCCCCAAAGAAACTCTTGTACCTTTTTTGGGCGTCATGCGATGTTTGCGCGATGTTACCGCGATTCGGCAGGCGGAAATGGCGGCAACATCGCACAGCGTTTGGGGTGCTATTGCAAATCAGGGGCAACGCACAGGCGTCCCGCGATTTGCAATGATTTACGGATCGCGGGCAGAATCGCTGTGATTCTGCCCGCGATCGCTGCGCTCACATGTGAACGTTATGGGTGACAATTTCTGGGCACTGATGAGGTGACTGTTGGGTGACAGGTGACATTGGGGGGGGGGCTGAGGACTTTGTGGGGACCTTTATTAGTGTGATTTTTACTTTGTGACATGTGTACAGAGCAGTAACTCACTATTTCTAGCTCTTCTCCCCTCATATTGGAAGCTGTATGAGGAGAGAAGAGCTAGTAACACTGAGTTACTGCTCTTTGTTTACATTTTGTGATCGGCTGTGAATGGATTCACAGCCGATCACATAGTAAACAGTCACTGTCAGTGACTGTTTACTACCGCCGGTGACAGCTGTGTTCCTACGGAACACAGTGCCACCGACATGACCGTGCTGCGCGCTCCCGATCGCGCATGCGCGGTCATCTGGTGGGCGCCTTCATTGTGATCGGCTGTGTCATTGGAACACAGCCGATCACGTGGGAAACAGCCACGCCCATTGGCTGTTTCCCCCCTGCCGGTGACGGGGGGTGTCCCGGGGACACCCCGACACCGGAAGTGCAGGGCGGCGCGCACGCGATCGCGCGCCTGCCCTGCTTAAAGTGCCGCCGTCATATGACGGCGGCCCAGGATAATGGTCGCTCCGCTCCGCCGTCATATGACGGCGGGCGGGCGGCAAGCGGTTAAAGGCTATGTTCACATTTAGGAACATGTTTTATGTTACATCCATATTTACTTTCAAAAGATTTTTATGTATGTAAGACACAGGAATCACAAAAGCATGTTAGATGGGTACATGTGTAGACCAGTGTTTCTCAACCTTTTTCCAGTTGTGGCACCCTTAACAATTCTGCACAGTCTCATGGCACCCTATTCTAAAAATGTAGAAAAAACAAACAAAAAACGAAAATAATAGTTTTACATGAGGCAGCAACATCCATACACATGGGCCATCCAACATTAGAAGAGATTTATTCCTCCACTATTGCAAACATGTTTCGGACTAGTAATCTAGGGTTTCTCTTCTCCCTCAGTTTCTATTCTTCTATTTGCTAATGTGACCCCAGTGCTGAAGGAGAAGGGATAAGAAGGAGTAAATAAGGATGCTGTGCAAGCACCCGTCATTCTCCTTATAAACCAGTGATGTCACTGGTTGTCAGGATGTCAGTGGCTTGATCCGCACAGTGCCCAGGGTTGTTAGGGTGCCAGTGACTTGACCTGCACAGTGCCCAGGGTTGTCAGGGTGCCAGCGGCTTGACCCGCACAGTGCCCAGGGTTGTCAGGGTGCCAGCGGCTTGACCTGCACAGTGCCCAGGGTTGTCAGGGTGCCAGCGGCTTGGCCAGCACAGAGTTCAGAGTTGTAATTCTACAAAGTAAAAACCTGTGGCAATTTGTTGCCATTTTGCCAAGGCACCCCTGAAGAACCCAGGAGGCACACCAGGGTGCCACGGCACCCCGGTTGAAAAAGGCTGGTGTAGACTATATCAGAGGACAAATTTATCCAACACCAATAAAAACAAGAGTCTGCCCATTAACATGCCAATAGGTGCTATGTACGGGCTATATAACACGGGTAACGGGGTGTCCAGATCTGTCAGTGCCCCAATTGGGAACATAACGCACCAGCAGGGAAGGTGACCCATATAGAAGGACCGCAGGAGTCCAAATATCATGGTAACAGCCATATAGTACAGGCTCCATGGAAAACATGTGGCATCAAACTATAGCAATAAGCAGAGTGTGAAACTCTCAGTGTAGATAAGATGAATATTCGTGAGAAGACAAAGGAGAGATAATGAAAGCAGGGATCAGATGAGAAAAAGGGAAAGAAAGAAAAAGGGGGGGGGAAGAAAAAGTACAGAAAAAGCAGAGAAATCCTCAAGTAGCAGCACAAGAAGCAATTAGGGAATAGAGACGTTCATAAAGCTCGCCCAAGGTTCCCAAATTGCCTCAGATTTATCACGAGTATTATCTAATTTGCTCACCAAAGCCTCTTGGGCCATGATCCAGGAGATCTTGCGCTTAGCTTTAGATAGGGGAACGTGGGGTTGTTTCCAGGCTCCAGCAATTGTGATCTTGGCACCTATCAACATAAAACGTATCAATTTCTGTACATACTTGGTAGCTGGTCTCACTGGGGCATTGAGGAGAGCAATTTGAGGAGATTTTACGAGCTGAAGGTTCTGACCCTTCGGATCATATTTAAGATTCCACTCCAAAACTTTCGGATTCTGGGGCACCCCCACCAAATATGGTGCATGTCTCCCAGAAGTCCACATCCCCTAAAGCACAGCGGGGAAGAGGAAGGATATAAATTAGCAACCCTAGATGGGACCAAGTACCAGCAGGAAAGAACTTTAAGGTTGGCCTCAGCCAAAAGTACATTAGTTATACCTTTAGTAGCCGAGACCGATGCACCGTTCCAGGCTTCAATGGACCATGTAAAGGCCAGATCGCTTTCCCAATCCAGCATATATTGAGTTTTGGACTGAGCTGTGGACTGAGCTGTCGACAGAGCACCGTAAATTATGGAGATACCCTGCCTCCTGTCGTCATCCTGGCTACACCAATTTTCATACGGTGTAACTTGTAAGGGGAAAGTTCTCGCATCCTCTAAAGAGTGTAAGAAGTGTGTCAGCTGAGTGAAGCGGAAGAGTTCAGAGTGTGGCATACCCAATTTAGCTCTGCAGTGTGACTCTGATAAAGGCCCTGTGGGGGACAGAAAGTGTCCACTCCTGAACATACCCATATTTAACCACCACTGAAAAGCTTGAATGTTTAGTCCTGGGAGGAATTTGGGGTTTCCAAAAGATATGGGCCAATGGGTGAGTGTAAGAAACCAACGTAGGGTTGCGTTTCAGTGAGTCCCACAACACAAAAGAGTGAGACAAAGTAGGGGCCAAGACGGGGGCCTAAATTTAGGTTCACTCAAAAGCAGAAAGTCAATAGTATGGTGATGTACTGTCTCTCCATATTAACCCAATCCGGCATCCCTGCTTTTTTATAGACATCAGACAATTGTGAGAGTTGAGCTGCCTGATAATACCAGGCTAGGTTAGGTAGTCCAAATCCTCCCTGTTTACGAGGTCGGTAGTCGATAAAAGTTTGGTTCAACCAGAACACCCGAACTTCCCGAAAGTTCGGGTCTGGATTCCAGAACCCCATTGAAATCAATGGGACCCGAACTTTGGTAATCAAAAAACACCATTTTGAAGCCCTAAAACCCAATAAATGCCCCTAAAAAGTGCCTAGGGTTCTGGGTCATGCCCCAGGGACTATTAATCACACAAAAAAAGTTCTTAAAAATTGTCGAACTTGTTGAATTGTTATGTCTTGTTGGTTTTTGTATGAAATGATTTAATAAAACTATATTTGAAAAAAAAATTGTCGTTTTTGATAGAAAGCCAATTATTGAAAAAATTATTGAAAAAAAAAAAATGAGACACACATTCAGGTGTAATAGGAGCAGAACCCTATCCCTGCAAATAATTTCATTAGCGCAGGCATAGGGTTCCGCTACTTTCACACCTATATGTGTGTATGTGTATATATACATATATGTGTGTGTGTATATATACCCCTATATAGAAGTTCAGATGTCATGCCTGCCTCCAAAGACGCCCAAAAAATGCCCAATAAATGCCTGCAACAAAAACGCCCTGGCGTGTTGTTGCTGGCATTTATTGGGTATTTTTTGGGCATCTTTGGAGGCAGGCATAACATCTGAACTTCTGTATAGGGGTATATATACACACACACATATATGTATATATACACATACACACATATAGGTGTGATAGGAGCGGAGCCACATCCCTGCAAATAATTTCATTAGCGCAGGCATAGGGTTCCGTTACTTTCACACCTATATGTGTGTATGTTTATATATACATATATGTGTGTGTGTATATATACCCCTACACAGAAGTTCAGATGTCATGCCTGCCTCCAAAGACGTCCACAAAAAAGCCCAATAAACGCCTGCAACAAAAACGGCCAGGTGTGAAAGTAGCGGAGCCCTATCCCTGCTCTACTGCAATTCTAAGACAAACAATCTTTTTTCTATGGCGGTCACCCTGACATGGAAGAGTTTGGTCACCCTGCCATAGCAGTCAGAGTCAGTTCACCCTACACTACACTACGGTCACCCTGACACTTAACACTTTCTCTACAGAAACTAGATTATTGAATCTAACTATAGTGGAAAATAGTACCCTAACTACACTAGATATCCCTTTCCTCACACTAATAATTGCTAAATTACACTTTTGAAGCAGGAGTAACAGAACAGCTTCCACTCTCTTCCACAGCCCCTGTATTACAGTGCTAGAGATTTGGCGGGTCTATGTTATATACTGGGGGGCTTATTTACTACTGATTGGCCTCTGGACCCCCTAGTCACTCCAATCACATTCCTAGCATCCTCCTGCCCCCTAAACAGTTTTACTAATGTGTCTGGTCCAATCACAGGCTTTTAAAGCCCAGTTCCTGTCCCATTGCATTTTGGTCGGTTCTGGTTGCCGAATTCCGAACTTTTTCCGCAAAAAGTTCGGAATTCGGCCGAATTTCGAACAGTCAATGTTCGGGTCGAACCAATGGTCGACCTGAACCGTTCGATCATCCCTACTCCCTAACCAGGAGAGAGATAATGGAGCCCATGATTCTATGTCAGAGATAAGGGATTTAAGTAGGGGGGGGGTAATTGTGTGGGAAGAGCGAGGCTATGCTGGAGGTCAAGTTGATTCCTAAATAGGGGATAGAGGTATCGGCCCAGATAAAGGGAAAGTGGGATTTGAGGATTAATACTTCCTTTGTGTCCAATGTGACATTTAAGGCCAAGGATTTATCATAATTGACCGTCAGGCCAGATGCCTTAGAGAAGTCACGTAGAAGATCACAAATACACATAAGAGAAATGAGAGGGGAAGTGAGAAACATGAGGATATTGTCTGTGAACAGGGCGCATTTGCGCATTTGTGGGAGAAAGGACCTAGTAGAAAGTAGACTCCAGAAATATCCGGATTTGCACGTATCGCGATAGCTAGGGATTCAATGGCCATAGCAAATATCAGGGGGGAGATTGGACAACTCTGCCTCATCCCGCAAGAGATAGCGAACGGCAAAGAGTAGTGACCCTGAATCCTGATCTGAGCTACTGGGTTAGAATAGAGAGCAGAGATTATGTTCATAAAAGAGGGACCAAAGCCCCAGGGGCATAAAACTTCGAAGATGTAGGGCCAGGAAACTGAATCAAATGCTTTTTGAAGGTCTAGAGAAAGAAGGAAGCCATTTTGAGGTGGAGTGCCATCCCAACCCGACCCCAAAATGGATATTATATTCACCGCTCTATGGATTTGGTCCGGGCCTTGATGGCCAGGGATAAAGCCTACCTGGTCCTTATGGACATACAGAGAAATAAAAGAAGCAATACGGTTAGAGAGGATTTTAGTTAAAAGTTTAAGGTCATCATTAATCAGGGAGATGGGTCTATAGTTACTCACCAGACTGGGGTCTTTGCTGGGCTTCGGAAGGACCATTAAAAAACTGAATTCATGGATGCCTCAAGAGGTTTACCTTGCTGCAAGGCATTAAAGAAGCGCGTCAAGAAGGGGGAGAGGGTCGTAGAGAAGGTCTTATAATAAATGGCTGAAAAGAACCTAGCCTGAAGAACCTCCTCTTCCGAGATCGCCTGTTCCATCAGGATAGCGTTTAGACGCTAAAGCAGGGAGATGAATGGAATCCAAAAATTTCCCTAACCCTAGGTTGATACAATTTAGAGTAAAATTTGCAGAAAACGTCCAAAATCCTAGAAGGGTTTTGAGAGAGTGTCCCCCCCCCCCCCAACAAGCTTAATCTTTGGGAGGGTATGTTGTCTTATTCTGGGGGAGAGTCTATGGGCACGCATAGTTCCTTGTTAATCAGAATGAGCATAAAAGCGAGCTTTAGACCAGCGTATTTGCTTTTCGGCAGTAGAGGTGAGAACTAAATTCAATTCGAGTCTAGCTTTATCTAAAGCAGCCATAGAGTCCCTGGTAGGGTTACGCTTATGAGATTTGCTCAATGCCTGAAAGACAAATTCCTGTCAAGCTCTATCCGAAGCCGTGGCCTTCTTCAGTCTGGAGGCAATTTGAATAAACTTACCACGCACGGTGGCCTTATGGGCTGCCCATAGAGTCTCCGCCGAGATGTCTGGGGAGTCATTGATAGAGAAGTATTCATGCAAGGCCACTCCAATTTCCTGTATATGGCATGGGTTATTCAGCACAGTTTTATTTAACCGCCATCTGAATTCCAACTTCCTTCCACCTAAGTTGGACAGAGTAAGGAACAAGGCCGAATGATCAGACCAGACAGAGTTCTGATTGCAGGATCGATGAGCGGAGGGGTCATTCGGAGAGGAAACCAAGAAATGATCACTTTGAGAGAAAGGTTGGTGCGGATTGGAGAAAGGGTATAACCCCCGTAAAGATGGGTTGATTTCTCTCCAGATGTCCACAAGGCCCTGTTGAGATAACAAGCGAGCAATCTCGAGACTCTGTCTGGTGGGACGTGTCAGCTGCCTACCAGGGGGATGTTTTTGTCTAGACCCTGATCAAATGCCACATTCGAGTCACCACCAAATACAATGAATCTCTCCTGAAGGGGGTTTAAAACACGGAACATAGCTTGGAAGAAGGGTTTCCGTTTGTAATTAGGGGCATAATAGGAGATGAATGAGAACAAGGGACCCTCAATCATGCCTTTAATTAGAAGATATCTACCTAATGGGTCTCTGTGTTCAGATAGAAAAGAGAAGTGACATCTACGAGAGAACAGTAGAGCTACACCCGTGGACTTTTTATCTGCGTTAGCGAAATAGTGAGTAGGGTACTTGGAGTGAAGGAATTTGGACCTATAGGAGGAGGGGAAATTAGTCTCCTGCAAAAAGAGCACATCAACCCGCTGAGAGTGGAAGTAGTTAAGGACCTTCCGTCGTTTAACCAGTGAGTTAAAACCCTGGACATTCTGGGTAGCTAGCCGCAATGGCGGCTTAGGGGAGCTAGGTGACGCCATGAGGAGAGGAAGGGAGGGCACCCACCAGGGGCAGACTGGCAACTTCCGGCCCAGGGGGGAAGTAGAAACCAGAGGCCCATGGTGCAGCAACTGAGCCCCACTCCACTCCCCCTATTCCTGTTCTCCTCCTGACCCCCATTCCAAGCTGAAGCCCTGCTCCAGATACTCTCAACTTACCGGCTGAATCCGGGTTCCTGACCTGGCCAGCAGAGGGTGGTTAGGGGGAGCTTAGACAGCTCGGTTGGGGCTGGCTGGGGGGAGAAGAGTCTCCAGTGGGGCATGGAACCAGCTTCTGCTCAGACACAGTTTACACCATCCATGCTGGGGGGGGGGGGGCTGTGCTCTGTCCTTGTCTTCAACTAGCACTCAGTAGGTCAGTGGCAGGGACTTTTTAGTTCTCTTCACCAGGAATCCTTTAGGCATGTCTGTGGCAGAAGCAGTGCAGCCTTTTTATGGGGAATTATAGCAGCCCAGGGGGCAATTGCCCCCCTGCCTCCTGGCCCAGTCCTCCCCTGGCACCCACCCCCTTAAATGCTTACCTAGCAGCAGTGCAGTCCACCCCCAACAGAGAGCCTGGAACAGTGAGCGGCCATCTAGACAGCAAAAGGAACCTCTGCAAAAAACATAAAAGAGTACAACATTAGAAAGAAGGAGATAAGAGAGAAATGTAATGGGGCAAGAGTACCGCCCCAGTCATGACGGCCCCAAAAGAGATAAAGAAAATAACAGTATATAACACCCCTCAAAAAAGGAAAGAGAAAAAAACCCCCTTCCTTCCTTTCTTTCTTCTCCCCTCTCCTAAAAAAAAGGAGAGAAAGAAGAAAAGAGGGGGGGGGGATCCGTAATAAATTGAAGAGCAGCAGTATAAATATTGTATGCCAAGGGGAGGGGGAAGGGGAAACATTTGTAATCTATCAGCAGAGCATCCATAAAAAAAGTGCTGACATCCTTTCTGGGGGGGAGAAGGGGGGAGGGGGGATCCAGCTTCAGTAATCAAATGAAATAGAGAGCAGGTAAATTAGGAAGGCTGGAAGGAAGCCTGACACCAAAGAATGGAAGTCAGAGGTTTCTTGACGGGAGGTCATCTAGGGCCTTGGTCCTCAACCCTGGCCTACAGGGCCCACTAACAGGCCAGATTTGCAAGATAACTGAAATACACCCCAGGTGATATAATTTGCTGCTCAGTGATTGCAGTACTCTAGTCTGCATCTCCCCAAGGTAATACTTAAAATCTGGCCTGTTAGTGGGCCCTGAGGACCGGAGTTGAGGACCACTGATCTAGGGTGTCCTCAATTGACACGCATTACTTCCCACGAGGAGTAAAAGGAGACCAAACGGTGTTGATTTTGGATCATCAGGTGGTTGATTCTGTCTTGGGTTTTCTGGATTTGACTTTATGCCATAGAGGAGACAAAGGACTGGCAGGTTGAGCTCATTTGGAAGAAGGTGGAAGCTGATCCAAGAGGAGATGGGGAAACATCCTGGGATGTGAAATGAAGTTTCAGCAAGAGGCGTTCACCTTCCAAAAAAGGAGACAAAGGAATAAAACTTTTGTTGAAATTCAAACTTCAGGCCAAAAGGGAACAGCCACCAATATTTAATGGCTTTTCCCAAGAGAATATTGAGCAACGGTTTGAGAGCCCTGCGTTTCTGTATGGTAGCAGAGGAGAGATCAGTGAAAATTTGGATGGGAGTGTCCTGAAAACTGATCTGATTGACAACTCTGGCCCTTCTCATGATTTCCTCCTTAATGCTGTAATAATGGGGCTTGACAATAATGTCCCTGGGAAGGCTATCTTTCCTGGAAGGTTGTAGGGCTCTGTGAGCACGGTCCAGTTCCAATTTATGCTGTGGAATATCAGGAATCAGTACTTTAATCAAGGTAATCAATTTTACTGAGAGCAGCTTCCAATTGGGTATGAAGGTCCTGGATTCTGTCTGTGTTTTGGTTGGTTCTAGTAACAGTGAGATCAAGCTTCTGCTCAATGGCTTCAATGCGAGATCCTATATTAACCAGATCTGCCTTAATGTCCCCTGTGATTTTGATAGCAGTCATTGTGAGGCCCCTGTCCAGTAAGGCTGCAAATTTAGAAAATAAAGCATCAACTGGGGAGGTTGGGGGTGAGGAAAGTCCATCTTGATGAGACAAAGCAAGGAAAGGGCCCGGGGATGTATCCTACGGCGTGGTTGCTGCCTGATCCATTCGGAGGCCCAGCAGGGATTCTGTGGAGGCCGGGGACACCGGGTTCACAGCTGGGGAGTCCGAGCCAGGTAGGGGGGATATGCCCTGGATATCAATGTGGCTGCTGCGATGCAGCGGTGGGGCCATAAGGGGGACGGGAGATGAGATCTGGGACCATGATGGTGCGTCCGGGCCTACCTGACTCCGCTGAGAATGAGTCTGCCAGGTGTCTCCGGACCATCCCAGAGGACATGGAGGGGTGCTGTAGGGGTTCCCCCAGTGATGGCTGCTCTTCGTGGTGCTGGCGTTAGCTGGATGTGGGCAATGGGGCCGGATTCTGACCGGAGCGGGACAGAACTCCTGAGCTAAGCATCCATCTCAGGGGCTGCTGCGCATGCGCCTCCGTTACATCCATATTTAGGGTGTAAGCACTCCAATCCCCACCCCCTGATCAGTGCACTCATAGTCCTTTGACACTTCCTCTGAATTTCTACCTGAAAAAGCTGGAGAATGTGTCTGCAGGAGCCTGGCATTGCACCCGTAATTCACTGAGCCACTGATTGAGAGTGCAATTCTTTGCAGGTTCCTGTGGGAAAAAATAAAAAAAATGCACATTTTTTAATGCAACAATAAGTGCATTTATTTATTTTTTTTTTCCTTAATTGCGAATTTAGCCTTTAAATATTGATTGTCTTCATTTATAATAGGAGTTTCTGTAATACTCCAGGTTGTCAGCCCTGTGTAAGCTCTAACCAACTCAAAGCTTACACAGCAGTTCCCAGCAGTAAACAGTGTAAAGGTAAGGTACATATAGGATGCCAGGGGTGGCTTTAACATAAACATGTTTCTTTACCATAACTCATGTTAAGGTCTCATTTAACATATTTGATCTTGCATATGTGAAGAGAATACACATGATAAAAAATCTTCCAATGTAGCATCTATAGTATCTCTGTTGCTTTCCCTACAGAAAGAACAGAATCTGCCCTCCAGTGGGCAAACACTAAATAGTGCTGTTTAGATCATATTGACATGGATACAGCTTTGTTTTCAGAAATAAACTGACCTATTATGTCTAAATACAGATTACCTGTGGATTTTTTCAAATAAATTATGATGCACATTGTCATGGGAACAGTCCTTCAAAAATGACTTTTTAAGCTTCCCTTCAGGGCTGTTGACTGGATTGCTTTTTAATGGACATGAATATAAATTAGATCATAATCCATATAGATGAGAATTGCATTTGAATTTCTGAATTTGTGTCTACCGTCACATATTTACATGCTAAAAGTTATTTTCTCTACCGAGAATCAATTTTATCCAAGTCAATGCAGACAAAAGTTGCGCTGAATAATCGAGCAGCCTATGCTTTTTGTTAGGTTCTGATCTCACTCTTATTCTTATTTCCAAATCCATTGGGATGCCATGACAAACTAGAATAGAAATGTTGAATAGAGTTGAGCTGAATAAAGATACTCTGGGTTAGTGGAACAAAAAGTATAATACAAAAGGAAACATGTGAGCCCCTTCTACAAACACTAATGTAACTGGTGTGAACTATTACTTACTGCATTGCAATCTGAAAGTATATTTAAACGTATCTAGAGTTATTAAAAGAACTTAATGTTCACTTGACAAGGTAGAAGCATCTGCCATAAAAAAATGAGTGCTTCCTAAACCCTATGTCTTACATGTATTAACTCTTTTGGCAACAGACCTCATATACAGGTCTCCAGATTTGTATAATTTTAGTGGATCTAAAACGAATAACTAAAATTTCAGATATGCTTTCACGTGTAATTCATGCAATTTTAAAAATAGTTTTTAGTCTTAATAATATCCAGCTTTCATTAAAATTAGTTATAATGCCATGAAAGTTTAAAACTTGAAACTGTAATGGGGGTCACCATTGTGTTCCTGCATTCTTCCCTTATTACTTATGCCACTTGAGGAAGCTACAAGTATCCTTAACCTCCCTGGCGGTATGGTTATGTCAGGAATTACATACCAAAAGCGGTACAATTGTTCTCATGGAAATTTGGCGTTATGTATTATAGGCCTACAATTCTTAGTAATTACTGACTTAAACCTGTAAACCTGACCAAAACAAGAGTCTAGTAGACATCCCAGATGTGATAAATTTGAAACACAAACACGTGAATTATAATCGAATCAATAATATTATTTTATTATTTAATATATAATATATATAATAAAATTATATTATTGATTAGATTATAATTCATGCATTATATATTATATATAGATATATGTTTTATAACACATGAATTATAATTGAATCAATAATATAATTTTATATATATATATGTGTGTGTGTGCATATATATATATGCATATATATATATATATATATATATATATACCAGTATATATATATATATGCGCATATATATATATATATATATATATATATATATATATATATATATATATATATATATATATATGCATATGTGTATATGCATATATATATATATATATATATATATATATATATATATATGCATATATATATATATATATGCATATATATATATGCATATATGCATATATATATATATATATGCATATATATATATATATAATATAAAATGTGTTTTGTGTTTTGTGCAACGTTTTTTTTTTTTTTTTTTTTTAATTTCCCTCCCTAGTTCCGCTCCCATGCAGCATTGCTGCTGCAGGGAACGGAACTAGGAAGTGATCACACCGACGTAGGGACGGAGGAGCGGCGGGACTCTCGGCTGGCGATCTCAGCAATGAGAGATCATCGCTGGATCGCCAGGATAAGGTAAGAGAACACCGCTGCGCTCTCTGCAATCCACCCCGAGCGTGGCTCGGGGTTACCACTCCTGATATGAAAAATCAACCCCGAGTCACGCTCAGGATTACCGCCTAGGAGGTTAAGTGGGGTACCCACTAGTAGAAGATCTGCCGAAAATTCCCGTCCGAGGTAAAATCGTACGATTTTCGGCTAGTGTGTACAACTTTCAGCAGCCGATGCCGACATTTTCAATGAAAAAAAACGGAGGGACAAACACCAAAATCGTTATCGTCCGTTCCCAGACGAACCAATTTTTGTTTAATGTGTATGCAGTACGTCCGTGAAAAATCGGATACGAAAGACCGCGCATGATCTGAAGTTGCTGACAACCCGGAAGTCTAGGAACAAATGTCCCAAAAAAAAAAAAAAAAAAATCGGATGAGAAATTTTGTGAACATTTATGCACTGTCAACTAAAAACGGTTATGAACGCTGAGCAAGAGAGAGAAAAATTGGAGGATATTTTGTCCGATTTCCGTCAAGTGTATATGGGCCTTTACTGACACACATTGTACAGGTATGTTTCCTATTGTCACTCTCAAGGATCTGGTCTAGAGAAATTATGTGCAGTCAATGCTAGAGTGCGGCCAAATATCTGGAGGAGATGATCAACACTGAGATACAAAAAAGGATAAAAAAATTGTATTTTATGAGAGAAAAAGTACATGGAAATTGTTTTGTGTGTAGTATATCCAGTATTTCAAGTTATTAAAACAAATTCATGTCCACAGCAGCAGCTATGAGCTTGTGTAATTTTATAAAGCTGGCCTCTGTTTTTTTTTTTTTTGTAAAAGTGATCAGGTGCTATCTAGTTGCCTAATCACTTTTAATGGATTTTCACAATGTCACCCCAGCTGACCTCCTCTTCCTGTGGTTTTCAGGCTCTCCAACTCCTCGGGAAATGGAGGAATGACATAGAGCAGGGATCTTCAAACTACGGCCCTCCAGCTGTTGCAGGAACTACATGTCCCATGAGGCATTGTAAAACTCTTACATTCACAGACATGACTATGCATGATGGGAATTGTAGTTCCTGAACATCTGGAGGGCCATAGTTTGAAGACCCCTGACATAGAGGATCTTACATTCCCTGGTGCCTTCTGCAGAAGTGTCAACAGGAAGTGCTCAGAGCATGTATAGTTCATACATATAGTTGTCAAAATTCTGGCTAGATAGCTGGGTAAACAGATATTGGAGCACAAGTCTGTGCTCAATTGCCTGCAGTAGAGGGTAGGAGAGACATTTGGGGTCTAATAGACCAATGAAGTCTTATAACAGTACGGTACTCGCTCATGGTGGTAAAAGGCAATCTGGGCCATGTTTTGCAGAGAACATGCACACTGATGATGCAGGTGTGTGCTGGGTTCTTAGGGTAATCAGAACTTGGGTTCTGGGCTACACCCTCCTGGGGAGTCCACGTGTGTGTGCAAAGGAACAAAGAGGTGCATGTCTGCACAGTGCTGTCTGGGACAAGACAGACAGAGGCCCAAGCCTGAGAGAGATTGAGCAGCAGGGAGCTTCAGGAAAAAGAAAGAGAGCTGACAAAGTTACAGCCTTTGTGCATGAGCACTGGGATATTGTTTTGAATGGTCAGGTGTACTGAGGCATGAGACCTGAGAAATGGTGCTACTAAAGAGAGCCAGGAGGTTTAGTACTGTTAATTTTGCAATGATGGTGGAAACCCATGTGGGGAAGCTTGTTTCTGTCAATATTTCTTTCTGTTTTAAATAAAAGTGGGCAGAAAAAGCCCTGAAAAAGCGTATCGAGCATGGACTCAACTCCCTGGTAAACGCTACTTTTAAAATAAACAATCCCCAAGTTGTCACGGTCTCCATTAGGGATGATCGAACGGTTTGGGTCGACCATCGGTTCTGCCCGAACATTGGGTGTTCGAGGTTCGGCCGAATTTAGAACTTTTTGCCCAAAAAGTTCGGAATTCGGCAACCAGAACCGCCCAAAATGCAATGCTTCAGGAAATGGGCTTTAAAAGACCGTGATTGGACCAGAACCATTAGCAAAAGCCAAATGAGGGGGCAGGAGAATGCTAGGATAGTGATTGGAGTGACTAGGGGGTCCCTAGACCAATCATTAGTTAATACGCCCCCCAGTATATAAGATCGCCCCCGCCATATTCCTAGCATTGTTATACTGGACATGGAAGAGAGTGGAAGCAGTTCTGTTAATTTTACTTTAAAAGTGTAATTTAGCTATTTATTATTGTGAGGAAAGGGATATCTAGTTTAGTTAGAGTGCTCCTTTACACTTAAGTTAGCTTCAAAAATGTAGTTTCTGTAGGGAAAGTGTTAAGTGTAAGGGGACCATAGTGTAGTGTAGGGTTAACTGGCAGTGACTGCTATGGCAGGGTGACAAAACCCTTCCATAGCAGGGTTATATAGCAGCCATATATAGGTGTGATAGTAGCAGAAATATATTACTGTAAATGATTTCATTAGCGCAAGCATATATTTCTGCTACTATCACACCTATATATGTCTAGGTGTGTATATAAATATATGTATGTGTGTATATACACCACTACACACAAGTTCAGATGTTTTGCCTGCCTCAAAAGAACCCCCAAAAATGCCAAAAAAAAACGCTAGCGTCAAAAAAAAAAATGCCCAGGTGTGTTTTTGCTGGCATTTTTTGGGGGTTTTTGGCGGCAGGCAAAACATCAGAACTTGTGCACAGTACCACTATACACAAGTTCAGATGTTTTTCCTGACTGCAAAGAACCCAAAAAAATGCCTGCTTTGAAACTGGCAAGGTGTTACAGCAGCGAAGCCAACCTCCTGTGCTGAAAGTTTTCTAATACAAACAATCTTTTTTTTATGGTTCCGGACATGCTACAGAGCTGAAACTTCACATGTACACTTTTTAGACCCCCCAGATACTAAATCCAAAGTCAAAACCAAAAAATCTCTCTCTTTTTTTTTTTTCAATAATTGGCTTTTTTATCAAAAATGACAATTTTTAAGAACTTTTTTTTGTGTGATTAATAGTTAATGGGGCATGACCCAGAACCCTAGGCACTTTTTAGGGGCATTTATTGGGTTTTAGGGCTTAAAAATTGTGTTTTTTGATTACCGAAGTTCGGGTCCCATTGATTTCAATGGGGTTCTGAAATCCAAACCGAACTTTTGGGAAATTCGGGTGTTCTGGTCGAACCGAACTTTTCAAAAGTTCGATTATCCCTAGTCTCAATACAGAAAACTTGTTATCTGCCCATTGCTATCAAACAAGGAACTTTTTAGGCCCTCAAAATGCAATAAGGTTCAATACAAAAAGGTGAAAAAATGAATATGCAGTATAATAAAATAAAAAAAAATACCAAAAACATTTCTGAATACACCCATCTTACTGTGCACACACATTTGAATGCAAACACAATTGTAAAGCACAAAAATACAGTATCTTACAATAGTGAGTACACCCCTCACATTTTTGTAAATACTTTATTATACCTTTTCATGTGACAACACTGAAGAAATTACACTTTGCTACAATGTAAAGTAATGAGTGTACAGCTTTTATAACAGTGTACATTTGCTATCCCCTCAAAATTACTCAACACACAACCATTAATGTCTAGACCGCTGGCAAAAAAAGTGAGTACACCCCTAAGTGAAAATGTCCAAATTGGGCCCATTTAGCCATTTTCCCTCCCTGGTCTCCTGTAACTCATTAGTGTTACAAGGTCTCAGGTGTGAATGGGGAGCAGGTGTGGTAAATGTGGTGTTATCACTCTCACTCTCTCATACTGGTCGCTGGAAGTTCAACATGGCACCTCACGGCAAAGAACTCTCTAAAGATCTGAAAAAAAGAATTGTTGCTCTACATAAAGATGGCCTAGTCTATAAGAAGACTACCAAGACCCTGAAACTGAGCTGGAGCATGGTGGCCAAGACCATACAGTGGTGAAACAGGACAGGTTCCACTCAGAACAGGCCTCGCCACGGTCGACCAAAGAAGTGCACGTGCATAGCGTCATACCCAGAGGTTGTCTTTGGAAAATAGATGTATGAGTGCTGCCAGCATTGCTGCAGAGGTTGAAGGGGTGGGTGGTCAGCCTGTCAGTGATCAGACCATACGCCGCACACTGCATTACATTGGTCTGCATGGGTGTCATCGCAGAAGGAAGCCTCTTCTAAAGATGATGCACAAGAAAGCCCGCAAATAGTTTGCTACAACAAGCATACTAAGGACGTGCATTACTGGAACCATGTCCTGTGGTCTGATGAGACCGAGGTAAACTTTTTTGGTTCAGATGGTGTCAAGCATGTGTGGCAGCAACCAGATGAGGAGTACAAAGATGAGTGTGTCTTTCCTATAGTCAAGCATGGTGGTGACAGTGTCATGATCTGGGGCTGCATTAGTGCTGCTAGCACTGGGGAGCTACAGTTCATTGAGGGAACCATGAATGGCCACATGTGCTTTGACATACTGAAGCAGAGCAAAATCCCCTCCCTTCAGAGACTGGGCCGCAGGACAGTATTTTAACATGATAAGGACCCCAAACACACCTCCAAGACAACCACTGCTTTGCTAAAGGGTAAAGGCGATGGACTTGCCAAACATGTCTCCAGACCTAAACCCTATTGGGCATCTGTGGGGCATCCTTAAACAGAAGGTGGAGGAGTGCCAGGTCTCTAACATCCACCAGCTCCGTGATGTTGTCATGGAGGAGTGGAAGAGGAGTGGAAACCTGTGAAGCTCTGGTTAACTCCATGCCCAAGAGAGTTAAGGCAGTGCTGGAAAATAATGGTGGCCACACAAAATATTGACACCTTGGGCCCAATCTGAACATTTTCACTTAGGTATGTACTCACTTTTGTTGCCAGCGGTTTACACAATAATGGCTGTGTGTTGAGTTATTTTTAGGGGGCAGCAAATTTACACTGTTATACACTGTTATAAAGCTGTACACTCATTACTTTACATTGAAGCAAATTGTCATTTCTTCAGTGTTGTCACATGGAAAGATATACTAAAATATTTACAAAAATGTGAGGGGTGTACTCACTTTTGTGAGATACTGTATATGTAAACAATTTTACTACACATGTTATATATTACCTTGGAAGCTGGAGTGACAGCAATAATTATAGGTCTCTCACTTACAGGTAACTGTCAATTTTTCAATTGACTCTCTAGTGCTGCTGCCGCCATTTCTTGTAAGGGAGACTGTCAGTAAAGCCTTGCCTGTCAAAAGTAGGTACCCACTCCCTCCTCCCCCTCCACCCAAAAAGTGCCAAATTTTGCAGCAGGGGGGAGGAAGCAAACAAGCAGAGCTTCCTCTTTTGGTGGATCTCTGCTTTAAATTGTATGTTAATCAAGAACTTTTTTTTTTATTATTATTATGGATTGGGCTAGAACTTTTATTACTATCCAGGGCTCCTTTAGAGAAACTTTTCCTCACTCCCCATCCTCATAAGGGTGCTTTCACCAAACAGGAAGTGAAGGTAAATCTCAAGATAAAGCAACATGGACAATGAAAGGGAAAGAAATGCTAGATTTCCAGTCAGCATCTATTACAGAATTTCCTCATTTCCTATGTGGTGAATTTATTATCATTGGGACAGAAAGTGAAGGAAAAACTCTCTTACAGCCCCCAGATAGCAGTAAAACCCTGACAGGGGTTCTATCACTTACTCAATTTACTGACTTGAATTACCTAATGTATTTCAGTCTTATACAGTTTATAGAATTGTTAAAGAACATATAGTATTTATATTTATGTTTTAGCTTTGTGTGGTATAAGTGCCTACCAAATACTAAAGGGGAAGTTCAGTCCCCTTTAATTGTGGAACTGCTCTTCTCCAGTGCCACCATATTCATTATTTTGGCACCTGAAGGGTCTCCAGATCCCAGCAAAGCCCAGCAGCATAACTGCGCATAAGCGTGGGATTTTATGCACATGAGCAGACATGCTAAGTTTTGGGATATCCATACTGGGGGATTTATGCTTAAAGGTGGGATTGGAGGGATTTGTGCTTGGAGGTGGACTTTTGAAGAGAGGGGATTCATGCTAGGAGGGGGTAATTGGGGGTAAAATGATTTGTGTTAGTAGGGGGAATTTGGATGGGAGGTTGATCACTGGGGGATTGGGGAAATAATAGGATTTGTGCAGGGGAGAGGGAAATTGGGGGGAGGGGATTTGTGCTGTGGAAAGGGGGAGAGGGGAATTGGGGAAGAGGATTTGTGCTAGGAGGATTTTGGAGGGAAAGGATTAGTGATGGGGGGGGGGGGGTTATGGCTAGGGAGATTTGGGGGATGAAAGTATTTGTGCTGTGGGATGGTTTGTGCTAGGGAGGGGGGCCTTAGAGGGTGGAGAATTTTTGCCAGGAGGTTGAATTTGGAGGAGAGAATTTATGCTTGGAGATCACACAAACTAACTCCTGCACTCTCTACATTTTTTAATCCTGACCCTTGTGTTATGTATACCTGTCCCCTGAACTTTGTGTGTTATGCACTCCTAAATCCAGTACAAATCACAGCACTGTGTGCTTCATAGACTACAGCACTATATACACTATACTGTACACTACAAATGTCTGTCTCAATAGTTGCTGGTTTTGGTTGTGAAGCAGTCCATGACTATTGTAATGACCCTATTGAGAAAAGGGAGCCTTGACTTTTGGGGGCATGGCCAGGACCTGGGCGTGGTAACTCGTAACATGCCAATTATCTGGAGTTTGATTGGCTACGGGACATGAGGTGAAGGGGTGAAGCCTGAGTTCAAATAAAAAGTAATTTCTGAGGTAAATTAGTGCCGCGACTGGAAGAGCTGCACACCCGTCCTCCCTATGCTTAATTTGTCACAGCTTTATCAATGGTTTTTGGACCTTGCCAGCGAACAAATTTGTCGTTATGGGCTATGCCCTTGTTTGGAAGTTGGAATTGGTTAAGGTCTGTCCAGCACTTCTGGTAAGGACAGGACCCTCTTTGACTTGGTTATCTTAATGTTGAAACGCGCTCACAGTACAACCGTGACTGGCACTGGTTAAAATGGTTTATCTTGGAAAAGTGTCAAATACTTAAATAAAGCTGCGGCCTTGCCCTTTTCTAACTGTATGGTTGTGTGTTTTTTAAGGTGGGCAAGGTTACCTACTCATCAGTTGTTTTCAGGGTTATGCCCCTCAACAGTCATGAAGTCCTTTTTTGAGGTAGGCTCAGACAAAGTGTCAGCTCTGTATCTGTTTTTAGAGTGCATAAAATCATATGTACAGTAATAGAAGAGTTAAATTTTTTTTTTTTTTTTTAATTGTACAGATGTTTATACATGTCTGTGAAGTTCTTGCTTGTGGCACAGCAATCAAAGCATATTTTATGAGCACAAGAAGGCTTTTATTTTATTTAACTGTGCCCCTTAAAGCCTCCCCCACTGTTAAAGAAATTTAGCTGCACCCAATGTTTGCCGCTATGCTTGCTGCATTATTACTCTCAGGTATTTTAAAATCCTAGCAACCACGTCCTATGTCAGTGCTTTAGCCTAGCAATTGACCTCCAAGATTCTGCTCTATCCTGGTTCTCCTCCTATCTATCACTGTGCTCCTTCAGTGTTACCTACAACTCTATCTCCTCCTCTCTTTTGCCCCTTTCTGTAGGAGTCCCCCAAGGCTCTGTTCTTGGTCCCCTTCACTTTTCTATCTACACCTCCTTTCTTGGTCACTTGATAACTGCCCACGGCTTCCAATACCATCTATACACCGATGACACCCAAATCTATCTGTCTACTCCTCACCTCACTCCTTCAGTCTCCTCACACATTACTAACTTACTAACTGACATATCAGTATGGATGTCACACCACTTCCTTAGACGAAATCTCTCTAAAACTGAGCTGGTAATATTCCCCCCCAGCCATGCCCCCCTCCATGACTTTGCCATCAAAATCAGTAATGCATCCATCAATCCCTCCCCTCATGCCAGGGTACCAGGTGTAATCCTAGACTCTGACCTGTCCTTTCAGCCCCAAATCCAAGTGTTGTCAAAAGCGTGTAGACTTCACCTCCGTAACATTGCTAAAATTCACCCCTTTTTAACAAATTAAACCACCAAGCTACTCATTCTTTACCTTGTTATCTCTCACCTCAACTATTGCAACTCCCTTCTCATAGGCCTACCTCTCAAAAGGCTATCCCCTATTCAGTCTATCATAAATGCTGCTGCCAGGCTTATCCACCTTACCAACCGCTCAGTGTCTGCCAATCCCTTGACTGGCTCTCAATCGCCCAGCAATTTAAATTTAAAATACTAACCACAACATACAAAGCCATTGAAAAATCTGCTCCAAGTTACATCACCGATCTTGTCTCCAAATATCACCCAACCAATCCGCTCTACTCCTCTCAAGACCTTCTACTCTCAAGCTCCCATGTCTCCTCCTCCCATGCTTGTCTCCAGGATTTCTCCAGAGCCTTTCCCATCCTCTGGAATGCTCTATCTCAACCTGTCCGGCTATCTACTACTCTAGCTGCCTTCAGGCTATCCCTGAAATTCCATCTCTTCAGGGAAGCCTAACACTCCTCCAACTAATCTTTTACCTCTTCCATCAGCTCATTCCCCTACAAGTTACAACCTTTTGTACCACCTACCCACCCTTTTGGATTATAAGCTCTTCTGAGCAGGGCCCTCTTAATCCTCTTATATTTTCTTGTATTTTAACTGTATTGTCTCCCTTTTATATTATAAAGTCCTGCAAAAACTTTTGGCGCTATATAAATCCTGTACAAAAATAATAATAGAAATTGGCTGCTGGACCTGAGCACTATCATGTATGCAGAGATCACATGCACCAGGAATTGTCATGGCTGTGATGGGGGGAAGGAACAATGAGCAAACTCTGGCAAAATAAGTATGAGGGGCTTGGGGAGGGGGGTTTACAAAGATACTGTTGCTTTCCCCTGAATGGGTAAGGCGGCATTGTCCATTTAGACAGAATCAATTGTCTGTTTGCAATTCAATTGTTCTCTGCTGATGATGGGAACCAATAGAGACGATACAGTTTTAATACACAGCAAAAGTATTTCAGGGAGAATTTTATGTATGCTTACTAAGTACTAGAGCTATTGGCACTACAACCAGTAATCAGAATCAAATAAAAATTAGGCTTTTCTGCTTATTATAATTTTTTTTATCTTGTGTATAAGACAGGGGGGGGGGGGGTAATTCGCTAATCTCAAAGAATTGCACCGCTCCGGTTCTTTTCTTTCTCGTCGCATTAAATTAATTAACATAACGCACGGGCGAATTTGAGATTGTGAAAGCAATAGTAAATTCCAATCTCACCTTCTCCCGTTCGCCATCGCGTTAAATTAAAGGGCAATCGCATGAACGCGATATAGTGAATTAGGCCCTTCCTATCTGCAAGTGGCAATAATCATTTACTCCACTGTATCTATGGAGGGAACCTTGGTTGTTATCCAGGCTAGACTTCAAATCTGTCTACCTTCGTTCATCTATATTACATGGGGTTGATGGGATTAGTAGTTTATATAGGGAAGATAACATTGTTTTTTTTTTTTTTGCTTCAAATTCATCCTATAGGAGTCTAGTTATACGTTGTGCCAGATAAGACACAAATTGCAATGTTCTACCCTGTAAAGGTCAATGGATTTGAAGTTCATTAACTACTACTAGATGCAGAAATCTCCATGAGACTGTCCTTTTTGCATAAGATTGGAAAACTCTCTTTTGTATGAATGGTCGCAATGTATTTTACATATGCAATGATGATCAACAAACTAACAATCACATTTAATGTTAAATCCAAATTAGTTTGCTCACAACTAATATAGTGTTCATTCAGTGTGATCTTTGTGACACAGGGAACATATTTTACAGTATGAACACATGTATTTGAAATAATACTGAGTGACTACCTCAGCATATATGGAACTACAGATCTAGCTCTTTATCACAGCATAAGTAGCTAATTGCCATGGCATAGTATCTTTATATCAGAGGTCTCTGCCAAAAATAAGCACTGTCCAGGCACAGTGCCAGCATGAGCATCCAGCTGAAAAAAAAACACATTATCTTACACATAACAAAATAATTTTCTTTAAGAAAATAAAATAGTATTGCACCTTAGGTGCAATTATACCATCATTGAGTTTATACAAACAAGCAATCCACACCAACGACATACTGTAAAAAAAAAAAAAAAGACGTAAAAATTTTAAAATGCAAGATAAACATAGTAATACTGCGCATCAGGTCTGTTTTTAAAAATGATTACTATCTGTGATTGATATGGCACCATCCTATTTTGTAATGTTTAAATAATTAGGACAGGGGTATGGCTAAGCTGCTTTTATCCCAAGCAGACGTATGCTTACAGAGCTCCATACGTAGCCTCATCCCTCTGATATCCTGAAACTAACTTGCTTGCTTGTCTGCCTCATTATTATCATCAATGTGCTGCCTCTGCTCCTCAGAATTCAGTTTTATTAGGCATGATATGGATATGTTTTGAAACTACTGAAGCTAAGAGCCGTATATCCCAGTTGGAGGATATGGTCAATACTGACTTCAGAGAACTACCAATCCTACAACAGCAGGTCAAGCACTGCAAATAAAATGAACTGATATAAGGAAAAAAATAGACTAATTTTGGGGAATACCCCATATCTCTTTTCCCAGACTGTTCACAGAAGAAGCAACAGCATAGGTGCGCCTTCACAGAAGTTTGCAAACTCTTTTGAGAAAAGGGGGTGAAATACAGTCTCATTTAACCCAGCAGGCGGTTTATTCACAGGGAGAAAATTAGCTTTTTTTACACTCTAGCTGCAGCATCAGCCGTACTAGACCAGCTTGAACAAGTTAAATGTCCTTCATGGAGCCTGCTACCTTCCAAATGGGTTACATACCCAGGGAATTGCAAGTATTACTCCTCATTTTGGAGCTTTCTGAGTTGTTCTTATAGAATCTCATTAAAGCGTTTGTAAAGGCAATTTTTTATTTTATTTTCATAACAAACTTGTTATACACACCTGCTCTATGCAATGGTTTTGCACAGAGCAGCCCCTATATTCCTCTTCTCGGGTCCCCTGCTGGCGTTCCTGGCTCCTCCCCCCTTCTTGCTGTGGGGGCACTCATGCATGATAACTCCCAAGCTGCCTCAGTGTGTCTATGAGACACACAGATCGCAGCTCGGACCAGCACCCGTTCCCTCCCCACTGGCTTTGTCTCAGCCAGAGAGACAGAGAGACACGGAAGAGCTTCTGCTCTTGTGCACATCATTGAATCGGTATCTGCACACTGAACATTCACTTTAAGTTGCAGCTTTTATCTTGCACCACTGCTATTAGTGCTAGCACCAAACTATGGGATGGGCTACTAGTAAGTGGGACCTTATTATTTCCAGCTTATACCACAGTTGGGGATCTTGCAAAAGCCATGTGTGCCTAAGGAGGACTAAGGCTTGTTGGGAGACTTGTTCTTCTCTGTTTAGGGCACAGACTTGAGAAGCACTGTATTTTAATATATTAAATCCTATATCCTGCAGACTCGCTTGCTACAAAAGACCAATCTAATGGTAGGCAAAAGGATGTCCCGTAAATGTCCAAGGTGCTGAGGAGATTTCACTCAACTTACTAATTTTCTTGCAAGGGTCTAAATTCTAATCAACAAATCATTGTCTTGCTTCAGCTTATGGAATACCAGTATTGGATAATTGAGGAGAAAAGAACAAAAACCCTCTATGGGACTTTAAGGGGCTCTAGTATAATCCACACATGTAGAAAGTATATAAACGAACAATTTTATTTTACAAAATAATGATGATACATACAGTATAAAGAATGTATGATAAAAACAAAACGGCTGTGGAGGTAAAACACATACAATACAGCATCCACAAGGAACAACAACCAAATATGTCCCAACCCATATGATCATGGGGGTGGGTGAAGCCCAATGCGTTTCGAATGCTAAAAAGCTGATTACATCTTCTTCAGGGGCACAATGGTTTAACATATTCTGTAAATACATATACATCAATAAATACATGTTTTTAAGACATAACAGTTATTTGCTTTTCATAGTATTATGATGATTTAGTCATAAAAAGACTAACCTAATATGCTGTATGCAAGGTACAAACCCACAACCAATGATAAAAACGATTGAGAGGCTATTACATATCCCCACAGTAGCCCCCATCAGGTCCGAGACCGCCCAGATCCTGACACACAGGGTCGGCCAGAGCATGAACCAGAAAGTGGACCGTGTAGTCCTAGTCCTACAGCACAATGACCTACATGAGTAAAAAAAAAAAAAATGTGTTTCAATATTACTTGGGAAGGTGGACTCTGAATGAAATCAGTTATAGACATGTATAGTTAAGTCTAGTTGGTATATACCCATAGGGAATAGTCGCCCAGTCTCAATACTTCTGCATCCCTCGTGTAATCTATAGTTCGGACGTACCTGCTGCAAAGTGTCAGTCTCAGTCCCAGGATCAGAAAGGATATGCTTGTATCTACAGTATGTTAGAACTGTGTCTTGATATATGAGGCGGTTTAAGGGTGTAGCCATTGCTCTGGACTCTGATTGGATACTGTGGGGTCTTGTGCTGATTATCAGTCCACTAACAGCCGTCCCTCTGGGCGAGGGGAGTGGGAACCCGTCTCCTCAGTAGCAGGCCGTGATGCCGGCAAGCCTCAGATGGAAGGCCAACGAGGAACGTCAACACGTCCCTGAAGCCCTGGGTGGAGACACCGGTGGTGACGTCAGAACGGCCTGATGGTGACCATGGCGACCGGAATACGCGCCGGATGCCCAGCGGCGCACGCACCAAGATAGGCAGACCGAGGGATCAGAAGCCTGTGTGGAGAAAGGCCATAGCCACACAGTTGTGGCGTCCGGCCTACGTGCGCCAGGTGACAGAAAATGGGGAAGGTACGGCCACAGGGGCGCAAGCCCAAAACAGCACATGAGGGATACGAGAAGCCTGTTAATCACAATGCAAGAAAAGGACATTGTAGGAAGTATAAAGTGCATTAATATAGGAAAATTAGCAAAAATACATGTACAATAGAACCATATACAAAAAAATCATAGTGTTGGTACAACCTTATTTACCCCAAGACATATTCAAGAGTATACCAGTATATAAAAAACAATACCGGCATATATTTAGAATGATTGAACCTAGAGCTAACATAGTGTACATGCACTCCTCACTTTACTCAATTTCCAAGCCACCCGACTCAAAACCTTCCAAAAATGGTCTAAAGGAGATGTCCCCATCTAGGCTGGATGGCTGCATACCATTCAGCCTGAAAATGCAACGTTGATCGCGTTGGAGCAAAACTTTGTTCCAGTCCCCACCTCTGAATTCGGGATGTACCCGGTCGAGTGCCAGGACAGTAATTTTGGGTAATTTTCTTTGATGGACAGTGGCCACATGACATTTCTCCATAATGTAAGCTCAGGATTTGCGGTCTTCATACTTACAATTACAATCGCATTTGATGAGGTATACTGCACCTTTCGTTCTGCAGTTAGCAAAATGATGAGAAGTGTATATCTCATCATTTAGTAATCTGAGGGAAAGTGTTGTCTCAATGTATTGGCAGTAACCGCAACCTCCACACGTGAAGGTACCAAACCTTCTGAATGGATCGTGGGAAACTACACTCCAAAATTCACTGAAAGTCAATTTGTCTTTCAATGATTTGGCTCTCCTAAAGGTGAAGGCTAGAGTGCTAGGTATAAAGGAGCTAATTTGTGTGTCATTCACCAGCATATTCTACATGTGTACATGTGTGGATTATATTAGAGCCCCTTAAAGTCCCATAGAGGGTTTTTGTTCTTTTCTCTTCAATTGTTACTGGGATGTAGTCTCAGCAGTTTCAGGTTTATACCTCTGGCTTTCCATTATATATTTGCACAGGTAGTAAATACCCAACCCTCACTATCTTTTGCCAGATCTGCTAAACCATTTAAATGTAACTATGACTAACTTTATGAACACTAACCGGGACTCCCTAATGTCCAACTACTATAAGGACTTTTCTCTGCAAGAACGTAAGGGCAATTCTTCTCTTTTTTCAATCTTAGAAAAACCGTCAGCCCATCACTGGCATATTCATGCCTTTGAACAGTATATAACTCATCAAATAGTCCCCATCGGTTTGCGCATTCAAATTTTTCCAATGTTAGAACATACAGAACCTTAATTCAAAAGTGAATGGGACACTAATCTACAGACCTGTTCACTTAGACCGCATTCACACTGCAGCGGCACGACTTCTCCACGACTTCGGGGGCGACCTGTGAAGTCCCGTGCACCGCGACTTCGGCGCGACTTGCACGGACTTCATATAATGAATGTCTATGCAAGTCGCTCCAAGGTCGCCCAGAAGTAGTACAGGACCCTTTTTCTAAGTCGGAGCGACTTGTGTCGCTCCTATTAGAACGGGTCCTGTAGCACTGCATGGACCACGAGGGACCACGACTTGTCAGGCTGACAAGTCGCGGTAGTGTGAATGGAGCCTTAAAATGATGTTACTATTAAAAAAACAATATAAGAAAAAATTTAAAGATCTGGATGCTGAATTGAGCAACACCCATGAACGCCTTTTGGAATATAAAGAATGTCCCCTCTTTGGCCAGTATGATAAACAACTCAATGAACATCTAGACCAATATAAAAAAGATATCCTAAAGAAAAAAGAAAAAACGTTCCTTAGGGACAAAACTGCCTTTCAAGACAATACTATTCTATTGTACATGTATTTTTGCTAATTTTCCTATATTATTGCACTTTATACGTCTTACAATGTCCTTTTCTTGCATTGTGATTAACAGGCTTCTTGTATACCTTCATATCACCTGGCACACGTAGGCCGGACGCCACAACTTTGTGGCTATGGCCTTTCTCCACACAGGCTTCCGATCCCTCGGTCTGCCTCTTTTGGTGCGTGTGCCTCTGGGCATGTGGCACAGATTCTTGTCGCCATGGTCACCATCAGGCCATTCTGACGTCACCACCGGCATCTCCGCCTGGGGCTTCGGGGGACATGTTGACGTTCCTCGTTGCCGCATCCCCTCGGCTTCTGTTGGAGGCTTGCCAGTTTCATGGCCTGTTACCATGGAGACGGGTTCCCGTGCCCCGTGCCCAGAGGGCTAGCTGTTAGTGGACTGGTAATCAGCACAAGACCCCACAGTATCCAATCAGAGTCCAAAGCAATGGCTTCACCCTTAAACCGCCTCATATATCAAGAGATGGATCTAACATAGATGCAAGCATATCCTTTCTGATCCTGGGACTAAGACTGGCACTTTGCAGCAGGTACGTCCAAACTATAGATTACATGAGTGATGCAGACTGGGCGACTATTCCCTATGGGTATATACCAACTAGACTTATCTATACATCTCTATAACTGAATTTTATTCAGAGTCCACCTTCCAAGTTAATATTGAAATACATGTTACTGATGTGTATGATCTCATACTAATATTCTAAAACCATTCCTTTCCGGACTCATTAGAAACTGAAATATTTTTCTTTTAGCCAGACTAAACAGACAAAACAATATGTTCTCACATAATGACCAATACTGGCAAATTGTGAGTTTGGTTTCTGTTAGTATCCAGTAGATACTTTAACATTTTTGTTTGGACATTGGACCACCACCACTGATGGGATCCAACTTAACCAATATGGTGGTAAGCCTCATGCACATATATGTTTAATCTCATATTTATTTGACTCATGTAGGTCATTGTGCTGCAGAACTAGGACCACACGGTCCACTTCCTGGTTCATGCTATGGCTGACCCTGCGTGTCAGGATCTGGGTGGTCTCGGACCTGATTGTGGTGTGCGCCCTCTATGGCTGAGGGGATATGCAATAGCCTCTTGATTGTTTTTATCATTGGTTGTTGCTTTATACCTTGCATACAGCATATTAGGTTAGTCTTTTTATGATGAAACCATCATAATACTATGAAAAGCAAATAACTGTGATGTCTTAAAAACATTTATTTATTGACGTATATGTATTTACAGAATGTTTTCAACCATTGTGCCCCTGAAGAAGATGTAATCAGCTTTTTAGCATTCAAAACGCATTGGGCTTCACCCATCCCATAATCATAGGGGTTGGGACATATTTGGTTACTGTTCCTTGTGGATGCTGTATTGTATCTGCTTTACCTCCACAACCACTTTGTTTTTATCATACATTATTTATACTGTGTGTATCATCATTATTTTGTAAAATAAAATTGTTTGTTTATATACCTTCTACATGTGTGGATTATACTAGAGCCCCTTAAAGTCCCATAGAGGGTTTTTGTTCTTTTCTCTTCAATTGTTACTGGAATGTAGGCTCAGCAGTTTCAGGTTTATATCTCTGGCTTTCCATTAGGTATTGGAAACTTGGCGCTGACGTCAACTTTCCCACTCTTTGCATTCTCTGCCAAAGGCACATGATTTCATGAAGGACTTACTTGCTGTGAGGAGGGACTTATGCGGCATTCCTTGTCTGTTTCTTACCATATGATAACAAGTGCAACCTCCAGAAGCGATCTAAAATTCTTTACCACTTAGGAACATGACTTACAGAGTTCCTTCACTGACAATCAAAAAGACAGAATTTTAATTTTTGAGCATAAAGCATCTAAATGTAACAAATATCAGCAAGTATAAAATTGTCACCAGTTAGTATAGGACCCCGCTGACACTGGTAAAAATTGTTGGCCCTGTAGCATTCATTCAGACTCCCTCCTGCATATATTTTGGGAGTGTCCTGTACTCTGACTTTTTTGGCAACTTGTTCTGCAGTCGTTGAACAAGTTATGGCTTTTGCCCTTTTAGATGACCCCACTGTCTTTCTTCTCCACCTAATGCCTATGCCCCAGAAGATATATAAAAAGTCCCTGCTTCTCCATCTGACTGACAAAATCAAAGCCTGAATTTTGAGTAATTGTAAAAAAATTACCCCAACAATACGTAACTAGTGTTGAGCGAACACGGACTGTATTATTCGTGTTCGTACCGAATAATTGGATTTTTTGTACCCGAACACGGACACGGACACTTTACTGTATGTTCGGGTAAAAATCCGTGTTCGGTCGTTTTATTTCCGGGTTTTGCATGCTTTGGCGCTCTTTTCATGGCGGGCTTTCAACAGCCAATCAACAATCGTTTAACTGGTGTGCCTTAAGCCATCCCAGCCATGCCTGCAAATGTCTCAGTAGCTGTGATTGGCCGTCTGAAGCATGTGACCAAGTCTTTATAAGTTCGAGGCAGCCGCAGCGGCGTCATTATGCTGCTTAGATTCAGGGACAGAGCACACATCAACGTGCTGGCTGCTGATTAGGGAAAGATAGGCAGGAAAAAACCATTTGTGTCCGGATAGAATTGAGGGACAGGTCGGAGTGTTTAGGCAGGGCGAGTTGTAGGCATTTTAGGGATAGAGTCTGCTGAATTATATAGGGTCAGTGTCTTCTACAAACTACAATCGATATTGCTGTGTGGGGGGTGGGGTGAATCTGCACTCAATCCTGATCTACGATCTCTTCTCAATCCTGTTAGGGACAGAGTCTGCTGAATTTTAGGGAAACTGTGTTCTACAAACTACAATCGATATTGCTGTGTGGGGGGTGGGGTGAATCTGCACTCAATCCTGATCTACGATCTCTTCTCAATCCTGTTAGGGACAGAGTCTGCTGAATTTTAGGGAAACTGTGTTCTACAAACTACAATCGATATTGCTGTGTGGGGGGTGGGGTGAATCTGCACTCAATCCTGATCTACGATCTCTTCTCAATCCTGTTAGGGACAGAGTCTGCTGAATTTTAGGGAAACTGTGTTCTACAAACTACAATCGATATTGCTGTGTGGTGTGGGATTGGAGATAGGCAGGTGTCAGTGATCCACATCCATTTTTCTGTGTGTGAGCTGCAGTGAACACAATCTTTTTGGGCTGCAGTGAACACAATCTTTTTGGGCTGCAGTGAACACAATCTTTTTGGGCTGCAGTGAACACAATCTTTTTGGGCTGCAGTGAACACAATCTTTTTGGGCTGCAGTGAACACAATCTTTTTGGGGTGCAGTGAACAAAATCTTTTTGGGGTGCAGTGAACACAATCCTTTTTGGTGTGCAGTGAACACAATCTTTGTGGGGTGCAGTGAACAAAATCCTTTGTGGGGTGCAGTGAACACAATCTTTTTGGGGTGCAGTGAACAAAATCCTTTTTGGGGTGCAGTGAACAACATCCTTTTTGGGGTGCAGTGAACACAATCTTTTTGGGGTGCAGTGAACAAAATCCTTTGTGGGGTGCAGTGAACACAATCTTTTTGGGGTGCAGTGAACACAATCTTTTTGGGGTGGAGTGAACAACATCCTTTTTGGGGTGCAGTGAACAAAATCCTTTTTGGGGTGCAGTGAACAAAATCATTTTTGGGGTGCAGTGAACACAATCTTTTTGGGGTGCAGTGAACACAATCTTTGTGGGGTGCAGTGAACACAATCTTTTTGGGGTGGAGTGAACAACATCCTTTTTGGGGTGCAGTGAACAAAATCCTTTTTGGGGTGCAGTGAACAACATCCTTTTTGGGGTGCAGTGAACACAATCTTTTTGGGGTGCAGTGAACACAATCTTTGTGGGGTACAGTGAACAGAATCTTTGTGGGGTGCAGTGAACACAATCTTTGGGGGGTACAGTGAACACAATCTTTGTGAGGTGCAGTGAACACAATCTTTGTGGGGTGCAGTGAACACAATCATTGTGGGGTGCAGTGAACTCAATCTTTGTGGGGTACAGTGAACACAATCTCATACTGAAGGTTTGAGGGTGCTGCCTGTTCCATACTCCCCCTACTCCTCATCTAGCCTTTTAGGGGTACAAACAATAGTAATTGGGGCCTAGTGTGGTTGTGTACGTGTGATATACATACACTTTTTTGGGATCATATTTTCTATTCCGCTATTTAATCAAAAACCTTTGGGGATCAGTTAAATTGGGGGATAGTCTGTGTTGGTACGTGTGAGAGAGATCCACCTTTCCAAGTTGTTGGGGTTCATCTCATACTTCTGAAGGTTTGAGGGTGCTGCCTGTTCCATACTCCCCCCTACTCCTAGCCTTTTAGGGGTACAAACAATAGTAATTGGGGCCTAGTGTGGTTGTGTACGTGTGATATACATACACTTTTTTGGGATCATATTTTCTATTCCGCTATTTAATCAAAAACCTCTGGGGATCAGTTAAATTGGGGGATAGTCTGTGTTGGTACGTGTGAGAGAGATCCACCTTTCCAAGTTGTTGGGGTTCATCTTATACTTCTGAAGGTTTGAGGGTGCTGCCTGTTCCATACTCCCCCCTACTCCTAGCCTTTTAGGGGTACAAACAATAGTAATTGGGGCCTAGTGTGGTTGTGTACGTGTGATATACATACACTTTTTTGGGATCATATTTTCTATTCCGCTATTTAATCAAAAACCTCTGGGGATCAGTTAAATTGGGGGATAGTCTGTGTTGGTACGTGTGAGAGAGATCCACCTTTCCAAGTTGTTGGGGTTCATCTCATACTTCTGAAGGTTTGAGGGTGCTGCCTGTTCCATACTCCCCCCTACTCCTAGCCTTTTAGGGGTACAAACAATAGTAATTGGGGCCTAGTGTGGTTGTGTACGTGTGATATACATACACTTTTTTGGGATCATATTTTCTATTCCGCTATTTAATCAAAAACCTCTGGGGATCAGTTAAATTGGGGGATAGTCTGTGTTGGTACGTGTGAGAGAGATCCACCTTTCCAAGTTGTTGGGGTTCATCTCATACTTCTGAAGGTTTGAGGGTGCTGCCTGTTCCATACTCCCCCTACTCCTAGCCTTTTAGGGGTACAAACAATAGTAATTGGGGCCTAGTGTGGTTGTGTACGTGTGATATACATACACTTTTTTGGGATCATATTTTCTATTCCGCTATTTAATCAAAAACCTCTGGGGATCAGTTAAATTGGGGGATAGTCTGTGTTGGTACGTGTGAGAGAGATCCACCTTTCCAAGTTGTTGGGGTTCATCTCATACTTCTGAAGGTTTGAGGGTGCTGCCTGTTCCATACTCCCCCCTACTCCTAGCCTTTTAGGGGTACAAACAATAGTAATTGGGGCCTAGTGTGGTTGTGTACGTGTGATATACATACACTTTTTTGGGATCATATTTTCTATTCCGCTATTTAATCAAAAACCTCTGGGGATCAGTTAAATTGGGGGATAGTCTGTGTTGGTACGTGTGAGAGAGATCCACCTTTCCAAGTTGTTGGGGTTCATCTCATACTTCTGAAGGTTTGAGGGTGCTGCCTGTTCCATACTCCCCCCTACTCCTAGCCTTTTAGGGGTACAAACAATAGTAATTGGGGCCTAGTGTGGTTGTGTACGTGTGATATACATACACTTTTTTGGGATCATATTTTCTATTCCGCTATTTAATCAAAAACCTCTGGGGATCAGTTAAATTGGGGGATAGTCTGTGTTGGTACGTGTGAGAGAGATCCACCTTTCCAAGTTGTTGGGGTTCATCTCATACTTCTGAAGGTTTGAGGGTGCTGCCTGTTCCATACTCCCCCTACTCCTAGCCTTTTAGGGGTACAAACAATAGTAATTGGGGCCTAGTGTGGTTGTGTACGTGTGATATACATACACTTTTTTGGGATCATATTTTCTATTCCGCTATTTAATCAAAAACCTCTGGGGATCAGTTAAATTGGGGGATAGTCTGTGTTGGTACGTGTGAGAGAGATCCACCTTTCCAAGTTGTTGGGGTTCATCTCATACTTCTGAAGGTTTGAGGGTGCTGCCTGTTCCATACTCCCCCCTACTCCTAGCCTTTTAGGGGTACAAACAATAGTAATTGGGGCCTAGTGTGGTTGTGTACGTGTGATATACATACACTTTTTTGGGATCATATTTTCTATTCCGCTATTTAATCAAAAACCTCTGGGGATCAGTTAAATTGGGGGATAGTCTGTGTTGGTACGTGTGAGAGAGATCCACCTTTCCAAGTTGTTGGGGTTCATCTCATACTTCTGAAGGTTTGAGGGTGCTGCCTGTTCCATACTCCCCCTACTCCTAGCCTTTTAGGGGTACAAACAATAGTAATTGGGGCCTAGTGTGGTTGTGTACGTGTGATATACATACACTTTTTTGGGATCATATTTTCTATTCCGCTATTTAATCAAAAACCTTTGGGGATCAGTTAAATTGGGGGATAGTCTGTGTTGGTACGTGTGAGAGAGATCCACCTTTCCAAGTTGTTGGGGTTCATCTCATACTTCTGAAGGTTTGAGGGTGCTGCCTGTTCCATACTCCCCCTACTCCTAGCCTTTTAGGGGTACAAACAATAGTAATTGGGGCCTAGTGTGGTTGTGTACGTGTGATATACATACACTTTTTTGGGATCATATTTTCTATTCCGCTATTTAATCAAAAACCTTTGGGGATCAGTTAAATTGGGGGATAGTCTGTGTTGGTACGTGTGAGAGAGATCCACCTTTCCAAGTTGTTGGGGTTCATCTCATACTTCTGAAGGTTTGAGGGTGCTGCCTGTTCCATACTCCCCCCTACTCCTAGCCTTTTAGGGGTACAAACAATAGTAATTGGGGCCTAGTGTGGTTGTGTACGTGTGATATACATACACTTTTTTGGGATCATATTTTCTATTCCGCTATTTAATCAAAAACCTTTGGGGATCAGTTAAATTGGGGGATAGTCTGTGTTGGTACGTGTGAGAGAGATCCACCTTTCCAAGTTGTTGGGGTTCATCTCATACTTCTGAAGGTTTGAGGGTGCTGCCTGTTCCATACTCCCCCTACTCCTCATCTAGCCTTTTAGGGGTACAAACAATAGTAATTGGGGCCTAGTGTGGTTGTGTACGTGCGAGATACATACACTTTTTTTGATCATATTTCCTATTCCGCTATTCAATAAAAACCTTTGAGGATCAATTGAATTGCGGGATAGTCTGTGTCGGTACGTGTGAGAGAGATCCACCTTTCCAAGTTGTTGGGGTTCATCTCATACTTCTGAAGGTTTGAGGGTGCTGCCTGTTCCATACCCCCCCTACTCCTCATCTAGCCTTTTAGGGGTACAAACAATAGTAATTGGGGCCTAGTGTGGTTGTGTACGTGCGAGATACATACACTTTTTTTGATCATATTTCCTATTCCGCTATTCAATAAAAACCTTTGAGGATCAATTGAATTGCGGGATAGTCTGTGTCGGTACGTGTGAGAGAGATCCACCTTTCCAAGTTGTTGGGGTTCATCTCATACTTCTGAAGGTTTGAGGGTGCTGCCTGTTCCATACCCCCCCTACTCCTCATCTAGCCTTTTAGGGGTACAAACAATAGTAATTGGGGCCTAGTGTGGTTGTGTACGTGCGAGATACATACACTTTTTTTGATCATATTTCCTATTCCGCTATTCAATAAAAACCTTTGGGGATCAATTAAATTGCGGGATAGTCTGTGTCGGTACGTGTGAGATCCACCTTTCCAAGTTTTTGGGGTTCATCTCATACTTCTGAAGCTTTGAGGGTGCTGCCTGTTCCATACTCCTCCTCCTCCTCATCCATCCTTTTAGGTGTACAAACAATAGTAATTGGGGCCTAGTGTGCTTCTGTACGTGTGAGATACATACACATTTTTTGATCATATTTCCTATTCCGCTATTCAATAAAAACCTTTGGGGATCAATTAAATTGCGGAATAGTCTGTGTCGGTACGTGTGAGATCCACCTTTCCAAGTTTTTGGGGTTCATCTCATACTTCTGAAGCTTTGAGGGTGCTGCCTGTTCCATACTCCTCCTCCTCCTCATCCATCCTTTTAGGTGTACAAACAATAGTAATTGGGGCCTAGTGTGTTTCTGTACGTGCGAGATACATACACTTTTTTTGATCATATTTCCTATTCCGCTATTCAATAAAAACCTTTGGGGATCAATTAAATTGCGGGATAGTCTGTGTCGGTACGTGTGAGATCCACCTTTCCAAGTTTTTGGGGTTCATCTCATACTTCTGAAGCTTTGAGGGTGCTGCCTGTTCCATACTCCTCCTCCTCCTCATCCATCCTTTTAGGTGTACAAACAATAGTAATTGGGGCCTAGTGTGCTTCTGTACGTGTGAGATACATACACATTTTTTGATCATATTTCCTATTCCGCTATTCAATAAAAACCTTTGGGGATCAATTAAATTGCGGGATAGTCTGTGTCGGTACGTGTGAGATCCACCTTTCCAAGTTTTTGGGGTTCATCTCATACTTCTGAAGCTTTGAGGGTGCTGCCTGTTCCATACTCCTCCTCCTCCTCATCCATCCTTTTAGGTGTACAAACAATAGTAATTGGGGCCTAGTGTGCTTCTGTACGTGTGAGATACATACACATTTTTTGATCATATTTCCTATTCCGCTATTCAATAAAAACCTTTGGGGATCAATTAAATTGCGGAATAGTCTGTGTCGGTACGTGTGAGATCCACCTTTCCAAGTTTTTGGGGTTCATCTCATACTTCTGAAGCTTTGAGGGTGCTGCCTGTTCCATACTCCTCCTCCTCCTCATCCATCCTTTTAGGTGTACAAACAATAGTAATTGGGGCCTAGTGTGTTTCTGTACGTGTGAGATACATACACTTTTTTTGATCATATTTCCTATTCCGCTATTCAATAAAAACCTTTGGGGATCAATTGAATTGCGGGATATTCTGTGTCGGTACGTGTGAGAGAGATCCACCTTTCCAAGTTGTTGGGGTTCATCTCATACTTCTGAAGGTTTGAGGGTGCTGCCTGTTCCATACCCCCCCTACTCCTCATCTAGCCTTTTAGGGGTACAAACAATAGTAATTGGGGCCTAGTGTGGTTGTGTACGTGCGAGATACATACACTTTTTTTGATCATATTTCCTATTCCGCTATTCAATAAAAACCTTTGAGGATCAATTGAATTGCGGGATAGTCTGTGTCGGTACGTGTGAGAGAGATCCACCTTTCCAAGTTGTTGGGGTTCATCTCATACTTCTGAAGGTTTGAGGGTGCTGCCTGTTCCATACTCCCCCTACTCCTCATCTAGCCTTTTAGGGGTACAAACAATAGTAATTGGGGCCTAGTGTGGTTGTGTACGTGTGATATACATACACTTTTTTTGGATCATATTTTCTATTCCGCTATTCAATAAAAACCTTTCTAGGGCAAGATCTTAAATTACAGAAATATGAGGAGACCGTCAAATAAGGGCCGTGGCCTGGGTCGTGGTGCTGCTGGTAGAGCTCCTGTTGCAAGGAGAGGACATGGTCGATCTGTGCCAGCTACACGCACAAGTGAAACACCTTCCTCAAGTGTGAGTAGGCGACAGAACCTGCATCAGTATTTGGTAGGGCATCAAACGCCCCTAGAAGTGATGAGGCCAGAACAAGTTGAGGCGATAGTAGATTGGTTTGCTGCTGACAGTGCCTCCAGTTCCTTCACATTGTCTCCCACCCAGTCTACTGCAGAAAGGTCAGAGTTGGCACCTGCAGCCAATGTCCAACCGTCTTTCACCTCACCCCCTTGCAAATCAGGCCAGCAGTCTGAGCCCCAAGCCATACAGCAGTCTCTTATTCTTTTTGAGGACTCTGTCAGCAGGGTTTCCCAGGGCCATCCACCTAGCCCTGCCCCAGAAGTGGAAGAGATTGAGTGCAGCGATGCCCAACCACTTATTCCTCAAGATGAGTACATGCAAGGATCATCGCAGCACGTCTCCGATGATGACGAAACGCAGGTGCCAACTGCTGCGGCGTTCAGCATTGTGGAGACCGACAAGGAGGGCAGGGGTGAAGACTGGGTGGAAGATGATGTGGAGGACGATGAGGTCCTCGACCCCACATGGAATGAACGTCATGCAGGTGAACTGAGTAGTTTGGAGGAAGAGGCGGTGGTCGCACAGAGCCACCAGCACAGCAGAAGAGGGAGCAGGGTGCAGAAGCGGAGCGGCCGTGCCCTAGACACTACGCCCGCTACTGCCCAACGCAGCAAGGGAACGAGCGCACCAAAGTCAGCTCAAAGGAGTTCTCTAGCGTGGAAGTTCTTTAGAAAATGTGCTGATGACAGGACACGAGTGGTTTGCACCCTGTGCAATCAGAGCTTGAAGCGAGGCATGAACCTTCTCAACCTGAGCACAACCTGCATGATCAGGCATCTAAGTGCAAAGCACGAGCTGCAGTGGAGTACACACCTTCAAAACCAAGAAACGTCTCTGGCTCATCCTGCTTCCTCTTCTGCTGCAGTCTCGGCCGCTCCAGCCACATCTGTAGTGATACCGGCACCTGCCACCCCGCAAACAGACGATCTGTCAGCAACACCACCACCTGGGTCACCAACAACCATCTCCACAATGTCCCGTGGAAGCGTTCAGCTTTCCATCTCCCAAACACTTGAGAGGAAGAGGAAGTACCCCCCTACCCACCCGCGATCCCTGGCCCTGAATGCCAGCATTTCAAAATTATTGGCCTTTGAAATGCTGTCATTCCGTCTGGTGGAGACGCACAGTTTTAAAAACCTTATGTCGGTGGCTGTCCCACAGTACGTCGTGCCCAGCCGCCACTACTTTTCCAGGCAAGCCATCCCTTCCCTGCACAACCAAGTGGGGGAAAAAATCAGGTGTGCACTGCGCAACGCCATCTGTGCCAAGGTCCACCTAACTACGGATACGTGGACCAGTAAGCACGGTCAGGGGCGTTATATCTCCCTAACGGCACACTGGGTAAATGCAGTGGCGGATGGGCCTGAGGCGGATAGCAATTTGGCGCATGTCCTTCCACCACCGAGGATTGCAGGGCGCTTCAGTTTGCCTCCTGTTCCTAACTCCTCCTACTCCGCTTCCTCATCCTCTACCGCCTCCTCATCCGGACAGCGTAACACCTTCACCACCAACTTCAGCACGGCCAGGGGTAAACGACAGCAGGCAGTTTTACAACTTGCCTGTTTGGGGGACAAACCACACACCGCGCAGGAGTTGTGGAGGAGCATGGAACAGCAGACAAATGAGTGGTTGCTGCCAGCGAGCCTCAAGCCCGGCCTGGTGGTGTGCGATAACGGGCGAAATCTCATAGCAGCTCTGGGCCTAGCCGGTTTGACGCACATCCCTTGCCTGGCGCATGTGCTGAATTTGGTGGTGCAGAGGTTCCTTAAAAACTACCCCGATATGTCAGAGCTGCTGCAGAAAGTGCGGGCCGTTTGTGCGCACTTTCGGCGTTCTCACCCTGCTGCTGCTCGCCTGGCAGCGCTGCAGCGTAACTTCGGCCTTCCCGCTCACCGCCTCATATGTGACGTGCCCACAAGGTGGAACTCCACCTTGCACATGCTGGAAAGACTGTGCGAGCAGCAGCAGGCCATAGTGGAGTTTCAGCTGCAGCACGCACGCGTGAGTCGCTCTGCGGAACAGCACCACTTCACCACCAATAACTGGGCCTCCATGCGAGACCTGTGTGCCTTGTTGCGCTGTTTTGAGTACTCCACCAACATGGCCAGTGGCAATGACGCCGTTCTCAGCTTAACTATCCCACTTCTATGCCTCCTTGAAAAAACAATTCGGGCGATGATGGAAGAGGATGTGGCACAGGATGAGGAGGAGGAGGAGGATGAAGAGGTAACATTTCCAAGGCTTTCAGGGCAGTCATTCGCAAGGGGCTCCGAGGGTGGGTTCCTGCACACGCAAACGCCAGGGACGCAATTGTCCAGCAGGGGCACAGTTCTGGAGGATGAGGAGGATGAGGAGGAGGAGGAGCTGGAGGAGGAGATGGAACCATGTTCACAGCAGGGTGGCACCCAGGCCAGCTCATGGCCATCACTGGTGCGTGGCTGGGGGGATACAGAGGACACGGACCATACACCTCCCACAGAGGACAGCCTTTCGTCGCCTCTGGGCAGCCTGGCACACATGAGCGATTACATGCTGCAGTGTCTCCACAACGACCGCCGAGTTGCCCACATTCTAACTTGTGCTGATTACTGGGTGGCCACGCTGCTGGATCCCCGTTACAAGGACAACGTACCGTCCTTAATTCACTCACTGGAGCGCGATCGCAAGATGCGCGAGTACAAGCGCACGCTGGTAGACGCCATGCTGCTGGCATTCCCATCTGACAGCGGGGCCACAGTGGAAGCACAAGGCAGAGGAGGAGGAGGAGGAGGTCGCCAACGCAACCAGGGCACCGCCAGCACCTCAGAAGGCAGGGTTAGCATGGCCGAAATGTGGAAAAGCTTTGTCAGCACGCCACAACAAACAGCAGCACCAGCAGCTCAGATGGAACGTCTTAGCAGGAGGCAGCATTTTACCAACATGGTGGAGCAGTATGTGTGCACACGCCTACATGTAGTGAATGACGGGTCTGCCCCCTTCAACTTCTGGGTCTCCAAATTGGGCACATGGCCTGAGCTTGCCCTTTACGCCTTGGAGGTGCTGGCGTGCCCTGCAGCCAGTGTATTATCTGAACGGGTATTTAGCACGGCTGGGGGCGTTATAACAGACAAGCGCAGCCGCCTGTCCAGAGACAATGTGGACAAGCTCACGTTCATTAAAATGAACCAGGCATGGATCCCACGGGACTTTTCCGTACCTTATGCAGAATAGCAATGGATACCGACCTTACCCACCCATTGTTCCATTTTTGCTCTTTCTCACTCTTTTGGGGTGTACCCTCATTTAAAATTTGTGAAAAGAAGCAGTGTTGGCTACCTCGTCCTCCTCCTCAGGGCCAGATTAATGTAGGGTCTATTGGAGCTGCAGCTCCAGGCCCCTACCTTTTATATAGGCCCCGGGTTGGCCATATTCACTGTTACCGCTCTTCTGTCACTTGTAAACACAGAAGTCTGGCTTCTATGCTCGCTTCCCCAGGCAGCACCCTCAGAACCTCCCCACACAGCGTGAAGGCCGGACAAGGAGGGACAGTTGGCGATGCATGGATGTGTTTATGGGCTTCAGAGACAGCATCCCATGTTGAATTAGGCATGCATGGCTGCACCCTTCCTCCTCTGGGTGCATGGCAAGGCACGGCCCTAAGGCCCTTCAAAATCCTCAGCACCAAGCCCATGATGCTGTTAATCCGGCCCTGGTCCTCCTCCACCGCCGCTTCCACCTACACCGCCCATAGGTGTGCGCAGCCTATTGCATTAAGGTGTGCACCCCAAAGTTGAAATACACATGCATGTGTTTGCCAGCAGGGAGAGTAATGTATCGGGGCCATGTACCTGTAGGCAAGGAGAAATAGAGCAGAGCAGGTCCCAGGGAGATCTTTCCCATCTCCTCACTGGCAATGCTATGTGCCCTAGGTGATTAGGGTGTGCCCAGGCACACCCAGCACACCCTGTGCGCACGCCTATGTCACCGCCACATCCACCACCACCTCAACCTCCCTCCTACTCCATATGGGCCTCGTCCTTCAGAGATGAAGAAGAACATTGTTTTATTTTTCTGTTTTTTTTTGTTGTTTTAAGTTATTTCCCTATCCACATTTGTTTGCAGAGCACTTGCCATGCTCTTAATTACGTTTTGCTGCCATTTGCAGCACTCTAGCCCTTTCCTTTGGTGTTTTAGAGCCATTTTAGTGCCTTAAAGTTCGGGTCCCCATTGACTTCAATGGGGTTCGGTGTCCGGGAAAAGTTCGGTAAAAGTCCGGGACACGGACCCGGACTTTTTTTTAAAGTTCGGCCGAACCCGTCGAACACGGACATCTAGGTGTCCGCTCAACCCTATACGTAACCAATGGTTTGGCAGGGTAAATTGAATTCAGACTATGGAAGACTTTACTGCAGCCCTCAGAGACAATACAGTACACCAGACAAAGAAATGGTTCCACTGGGAGGACTTTTAAATGCTCATCTCAATACAAACAATGTAATCAAATGACATGAATACAACCCCCTCTCCCCTTCTTTGCTTTTTTCTGGGTGGAGCCTTTCTTTTTCCTTTCTCTATCCTCACTCATTCTAATTTCTGCTATTTACCCCCCAAACACGTGAACACTTAAAAACATAGGTTTTAAGCCTGTTTTCCTACTGTACAATGTTTCATTTATGCTGTAAAAGCATATGGTTTGTTTTTGTATTCTTTTTGGCAGTTTGTTGTAATGGTAAACCTTTTTGATAAAAAAAAAAAAAAAAAACATTTTGAAAAAACAAAACAAAACAAAAAAGAAAAAAACAAGTCACTGTCTTGCACAAATAATCATGTACCCACAGACCCCCAATGGAAAATACATTATTTTAGTCCTTACTCTTTAGTAACAAAGATATATACTGCAATAGTTAATGTATATCTACCACCATTGTTTTACCCAGAGTTGTTATACAGAAAGTATGACAAAATCTAATTCTGCTTTTCTGCAAAAGCTCTATTTATCTGTAGTTTCAATGTCCCTCTGTTCCAACTTAAACTGGGTATACATAAACTGAAAATCATCTGGTTCAGCAGGAACCAGCCTACTTTAATTCCATGTGTACCTCTGACTGTTCTACAGAAGCCGGTCTAATCATCGGCTTCTGTCAAACGATCTTGATGGAAACTAAAGGGCCATACACACTATAAGATTTTCTGAAGACTTTTTCCTTCAGATTGACCTTTTCTATGTAGTGCAAGGGCCTGCCATATTGCATACAAATTGAAAGTGTTTAGGTTTGACCTCATATTATATGGTTTTGGTAAGTCTAAGGAAAAAGTCTTCAGAAAATCTTATAGTGTGTATGGCCCCTTACTCATAACATACTTGTGTGCTACCACCAAGTGTTTAAAACAAAAAATGAATATATATTCTTACTCATTTCAACCATGTAACATAAAATATGCCACATAATTTAGATCTAATCAAACTCACATTAACCGCTTGCCGACCGCCCACAGAAATATTACTGCGGCAGAGCGGCTCCCCTGTGTCCAGTCACGTGGTACTACGTTACTGGAGTGCTACTGTGTTTAGACACAGTGGGAGGCAGGCCGTGGGAGGAGAGGCAGTAATAGCTGCCTTCCTTCCTCGATCATCCGGTAAACAGAGAGAAGACCCGCCTGCTTATGTAAACAAAGCAGGAGGATATTCTGTGAGACAAGTAGCGACAGATCAACAGCTAAACTGAAACTGGTATCTGTCTGTGCCTGTCACAGAAGCATATAGGCATACATTAACCCCTTTGATCACCCCCAGGGTTAACCCCTTGCCTGCCAATGGCATTATTACAGTAACAGTGCATATTTTTAGCACTGATTACTGTAGTAATGTCACTGGTACCCCCAAAAGTTTTAAAAAATGTCAGTTAGGGTTCTGATCTGTCCGCCGCAATGTCGCAGTCCTGCTAAAAAACACAGATCGCCGCCATTACTAGTAAAAAAAAAAAACAACAAAAATGACATAAAGCTTTCCCGTAGTTAGTAGACACAATAACTTTTGCGCAAACCAATCAAAATACACTTATTGCAATTTTTTTTACCAAAAATATGTATCAGAAAACAAATTGGCATAAAATGTTAAAAAATTTAGATTTTAATTTTTTTTTTTGGCAATGTCCTATAGCAGAATGTGAAAAATATTGTTTTTTTTTTCACAATTGTCGCTCTTTTTTTGTTTATAGCCCAAAAAATAAAAATCGCACAGGTGATCAAATACCACCAAAAGAAAGCTCTATTTGTGGGAAAAAAGGACATCAATTAAGTTTGGTACAGCATCGCACAACCGCGCAATTTTCCGTTAAAGTAACGCAGTGAAGAATCCCTATAGGGCCTGGTCAGGAACGGGGTAAAAGTGGTTAAAGTAATACACTTACATACTGTATATGTACATAGATGTACACACTGCTTTTCCATCAACTACTGTACATGAGTGACAGATTATTACAATTTAAGCTCTTTCATACAGTACATTTCATGCCTCATACACTAAAAGTGATTCTTTTTTTTAATATAATAAACATGTTATACTTGCCCACTGTGTGCAATGTTTTTGCATGAAGCAGCCCAGTCCTCCTTGTCACTTGCTTTGGGGCACTCCTGCGGGCTTACTCCCGAGTCCCACTCTCTGTGTCCATTGCTATACACACAAGGTTTTTTTACCTTAATGCAGTGAATGCTTTCATGTAATGTAGTGCTACCCACATGAGGGCTGCTTTAAAGGATTCATACCCCACTGGTTGCCCTGACTTTGCAAATACTCGGACACCTCTGACACTCTGAGTTCCGACATTTTTTGTGTGACAAAAACACTTAAGCACACACAGTCAAATAATCCAGTAGAATCTTATTTACTGGAAGATTAATAGCTATGAAATTCAGTAACATAAACACATTGCCTGCAGGGAATTTACAGCTGCAAATAACCCTGAAAGCAGAGACAGCCAAAAGAAATGGTAACTATTTACAGTATAATATGAACACTTATACAAATGCAACAGATTCTGCCTGGATTGAGATCTATGGATACAGGCCAAAGAGGAATGACTAGGTTTGAGTCAGACCACTCCTGTTTCCTGAAACCACAGTTCCAAGAACATATGCACTCTGTATTCAATTCAAGTAAAATGACCCTTAAGTCTTTAAACCCACTCTTTTAGTAAGTAGAGTCCTGAGCGGAAGTATGGGCCTTTATGATTTGAATAGCTTTTACCCCTTTCAGTTTTCCAAAGTTGGCATAGAGGCTTTGCAGCAGGCCTTCCACAGAGTCTTGCTCAAAGGGACTGCACTCGGCCTTGTGTCGCACCATGCCGCAGTCCAGCTGGATCTGAATATTGTGGAAGTGGCTTCCAGGCTGCCATTAACAATCAGGCAAAGCTGGTGGCGGATGCTCCTGCACCCGCTGATGACGACTCTCTCTCTCACTTCTTGTAGGTCCACGTCCCAAGAGACTGCCTTCTCCTCCTCCCAAGCTATTTACCTCCTCTCCCAGCATTCTGTATTCTTCCCCAAGCCAGCTTGAGCTTGTAGTCCACAATGGCCCGGCTTCCATACAAACTTGTCTTACTGGACCACATATCCCAAGATTATCTGCTTCCCATTTGCAAGTCTTTACCCACTCTGCATTCAGGAAACCACATCAGAGTCTGTGCTGGGCATTAGGGGAAACTACCTCACTGTGATGATGCTGCATAGCAGCTCGTGTCACTGCTGGCAACTTAGCCAGCTCCTGACTACTTCAGAAAACCTTCTACCTTCAGAACCTTTTAACAAAATGAAACATATTGCTTCATGTTCCTGCTGTTTGACCACTTTGTATCAGTACACCTAGAATCAATGACTTTGAGGGGAGTTTTCAGGCAGAAAAATGGGGACATGTTTTGGAAACGAAACACTTATAAAAGCAAATGACCATAAACTCTCTTAAACTCTTGTGCGATACAAGGTACTATGAGCATTTTTTATGCTGCTTTTTCTACCAGAGGTTTTGGCATTTTTTTCTGCTCCCAGTGTGCATGGACCCAAAGAGTAGGTTAAACTGACATTCTAGTTGGCTAGCAGTATGGTTTCAGATTGTATTCCATAAATACAAAGTACAATATTCCTCAAAGAATAAAAAAAACAGTGCAGGGACAGCAACAATTTAGACCTGGCAGAACTGCACTGGCAGGAAGGGCAGAAATCTGTAAATATTATTATATAAAATGTTTTACTAGGAGTCGGAAACATTTGTTAATGACTTTGTGTTGACCCTGGCAGCCCTACTGCCCATGTTTAATGCTTCTATTGCCTATATGATAGTATGGCCCTAGTTTTTTACCAAAATAAGTTGTGTTATTATGCTTACACTACATTCTTTGGGACATTGAGGGTGCATGTTTAACAGAATGTGAAATCCGCCAAATGTCCAGACAGAGAGTGAATGCAACTTGTAGTTTAATAAACAGGTGAAAAGATACAGGATTGCTTGCCAAATTACTTCTGCCTCACTAGGTGTGGCCTTTCTGAGCAGCTGAGGGAGGAAAGCAGAGGAGAATCTCTTCCTTGGGTGTTTCCACTCATCAACTCACTGTTTCCTTTTTTATTTTCAAAAATGTATTAAAAATGAACGAAATACAAATCATTCAACTTTTATATTGCAATGACGTGCATTTCAAACATACAAACTTGTGGCATTTTTATACAACACACGTCAAACCTCATGTATGGTGTGAACAGGGCACATAGAGACTGATGCCACCCATTGACCGATGGACCCATTAGTGACTGTCATCTGCCACCCATCAGTGACCTTCATCTATTAACAAAGTACCTGTCGCACAGGCCATCACTAAAGTACCCATCACACAGCCACCATCAACAGCATGTCCAAAAAAGTTTACAGCAGTAAGGAGGCATTTCAGATCCTTAGCATGACTGATGAGAGCAGTAGGGAGTTCTTAAAGTCAGATTCCAATTCCAAAATCCAATTTAGAATTTAAACCGATTGATAGCAGTGGATCGGCGACTGAATCAGAGGAAGAATGGGTCCCTCCTGAAAGGGCACAACACGCTGAAAACCAGCCATCAGCAATAGACCCCAGGATCAAATGCCCAGGCTCAGTACCAGCGCTGCTGCTAGCGTTAGACCCCAAGATGCAATGCCCAGGCCCAGAACCAGCTCTGCAGTATGCACAGGAATTTCATATTCCCTATATACTAGAACTGGAGTGTCACATCCCCCAAGAGTCAGGGCCACTACATACCTCCCAGATGCTCTTGCCAACCCAAATTGGTTGTCTTATAACTGGGAATCAGCAAGCATTCCTCCTTTCACTGCACAGCCAGGTGTGCAAGCCAATACCGAGAATTTCTCTGATATTGATTTTTTAAAATTTATTTTTGCCTTACACTTTGCTTCAATTTATTGTGGACCAGACAGATCTTTATGTCCAGCAGTATATTGCAAAGAACCCCCAATCATCCTATACCTGTCCGTATGAGTGAAGAAATCTAACTTTGGAGGAGTTCAAATACTGTAGTTTATGGGTCTCACCATGAACATGGGGCTTACAAAAAGAAAATGAAGGACATGCCTACTGGTCCACAAACCCCATCCACCACATGCCCATGTATTCTGCTGTAATGCCCAGGTCCCGATATGAGATGATTTTGTGCTTCCTTCACTTCAGCGACCACACCCAGTGCCCTCCCTGAAATCATCCAAATTATGACAAATTATATAAAATTCGCCCACTCATAATTTTTTTTTCCCAAAGATTTACAGAACTTTATGTCCCTGATCAGTATGTATGTGTGGATGAGTCCCTGGTACACTTTACAAGCCAGCTAGGGATAAAACAATATATTCCTAGTAAAAGGGCAAAATATGGGGTCAAATTTTACAAGCTATGTGAAAGACCCACAGGATATGTATATGCGTTCCGCATATATGAAGCTTCAGTCCCCTGAGTGCCCGGCCTACATGGGCACAACTAGAAAAATTGTATGGGACCTGGCATACCCACTGCTGCAAAAAGGTTATCACATATACCTGGATAACTATTATCCCAGCCTGCCCCTTTTAAAACACCTACACCTTGCAAAAACCCTGGCCTGCGGAACCACCAGAAAGAACAGAAGAGCTTCCCACAATCTTTAGTCAACAAGAAAATGCAAGGGGGGGGGGGAAGCAACTTTGAGAAGCAACAAAGTGTTGGCCTTGAGGTGGAAAGATAACAGGAACGTCCACCATCCATAATGACACCACAGTTGAGGTTCACATAAGATGAGGTCCCAGGGGGGGGGGTGGATTTCAATGAAGAAATGCTTCCGCCCTGTCTGGCAACAGGGAGGTCCGTTTTTGGTATAAGAAAGTTGCGATTTATCTCATTCATTTGGGCATTTACAATGCATAAATAATCTAGACCAAATCCATGGAAAGCAATATCCCCTTCCTAAAACTAATTAAAGAAATTGTCACTTCCCTCATCTATCAGCAAAGACCCCCCCCCTCCCCCCAGAAAACCTTTGCTCTAATGCTATTAGCCAACTTTATGAGTGCCACTTCCCGGACAGCATTTCACCATCTGAGGCAGGCCAAAGATGCCAAAAAGATGTTGTGTATGCAGCAAAAGTTGATTTTGAAGAGATACCAGCCACCATTGTCCCCAGTGTCCCTACCCAGTCTATGCATTGGAGAATGCTTCCGACTTTATCACACATCCCTAAAATATTACCCCATTTTCATCATCTGTGCTGACCATTTTCCATGCTTCCTCAAATAACCATGCCGCTGCCTTCCACATGAACTGACATTGACCTGTTTTATTGACTAGGCTTTTTCAAACCACTTGGACTGCCTCCACGTGAACTGACCCTGGCCTGTTTTATTAACTATGCTTCTGCCTACAGCTTGGACTGCTTCCACGTGAACTGACCCTGGCCTGTTTTATCAACTATGCTTCCTCCTGCTGCTTGGACTGATCTGTTGCCCAGCTACTGTAGTACACAGGGGTCTCACATATGTGAGAGGCTTTAGAATTGTTTTTCCGGATGGAAAAAGCTAATTTTTTGGTTTTCTCCAGGTTTTGTAATCTCCAGATTAGGGTCTGGGATCCAGAAACTTAAAAGAGATTTGGGTGGGAGAAGTTTCTACCCCTGTGCCCAAGTCTTACCTGACCGAAGCCCTCAGCCAGGTGCTGACTTAATGCCGCTGCCTGCCACATGAACTGACCACACCTCTGCCTGCTACATTTACCATGGAGATAATTAAATAGCAAGAGGCAGTATGTTTATGAAGGGCTGGAGAGCAGTACAATAATGAGTGGCTGCTGGTAACAGTGTACCAGGACCAATATTATGGCCTATGCTGACTATGTCTCTGCTTGGACAATTCCTTTGGACAAATGTTTTGGCTGTGCTGACAATATCCCTCTACTGACTATAGATACTATTCCTGCCTGCTGCCTGGATAATTACTATTGTTATCACTAAGCACGTCCCTACTAGGGATGATCGAACTTTTCAAAAGTTCGGTTCGACCAGAACACCCGAACTTCCCAAAAGTTCGGCCCGGATTTCAGAACCCCATTGAAATCAATGGGACCCGAACTTCTGTAATCAAAAAACACCATTTTAGGGGCATTTATTGGGTTTTAGGGCTTCAAAAAGTGCCTAGGGTTCTGGGCCATGCCCCAGGGACTATTAATCACACAAAAAAAAAGTTCTTAAAAATTGTAATTTTTGATAGAGAGCCAATTATTGAAAAAATTATTGAAAAAAAAATGAGATTTCTTTGGATATAGTGTCTGTGGGGTCTAAAAAGTGTACCTGTGAAGTTTCAGCTCTGTAGCATGTCCAGAACCAGAAAAAAAAGATTGTTTGTATTAGAACACTTATAGAACAGGGATGTGGCTCCGCTATTTTCACACCTTACTGGTTTTGTAGCAAGTGTTTTTTTGGGCATTTTTTGGGGGTTATTGGAGGCAGGCATAACATCAGAACTTCTGTGTAGGGGTATATATACACACACACTTATATGTATATATACACATACACATATATAGGTCTGAAAGTAGCAGAACACTATACTTGCGCTAATGAAATAATTAACACCAATATGTCTCCGCTCCTATCACACCTATATATGTGTATGTGTAAAATACATATAAGTGTGTGTGTATATATACCCCTATACAGAATTTCAGATGTTTTGCCTGCCTCCAAAGACCCACAAAAAATGCCCCAAAAAAAATGCCTGCAATAACACACCTGGGCGTTTTTTTTTTGGCGCAGGCATTTTTTTGGGCATTTTTTGTGGGTCTTTGGAGGCAGGCAAAACATCTGAACTTCTGTATAGGGGTATATTTACACACACATGTATGTATATATACACCTACACACATATAGGTGTGAAAATAGCAGAACACTATGCTTGCACTAATGAAATAATTAACACCAATATGTCTCCGCTCCTATCACACCTATATATGTGTATGTGTATATATACATATAAGTGTGTATATATACCCCTATACAGTAGTTCAGATGTTTTGCCTGCCTCCAAAGACCCCAAAAAAATGCCTAAAAAAATGCCTGCGCCAAAAAAAAAAAAACTCCCAGGTGTGTTATTGCAGGGTTTTTTTTGGGCATTTTTTGGGGTCTTTGGAGGCAGGCAAAACATCTGAACTTCTGTATAGGGATATATATACACACACACTTATATGTATATATACACATACACATATATAGGTGTGATAGGAGCGGAGACATATTGGTGTTAATTATTTCATTAGTGCAAGCATAGTGTTCTGCTATTTTCACACCTATATGTGTGTAGGTGTATATATATAGGTGTGAAAATAGCAGAACACTATGCTTGCACTAATGAAATAATTAACACCAATATGTCTCTGCTCCTATCACACCTATATATGTGTATGTGTATATATACATATAAGTGTGTGTGTATATATACCCCTATACAGAAGTTCAGATGTTTTGCCTGCCTCCAAAGACCCCAAAAAAACGCCCAAAAAAAACCCCTGCAATAACACACCTGGGCGTTTTTTTTTTTGGCGCAGGCGTTTTTTAGGCATTTTTTTGGGGTCTTTGGAGGCAGGCAAAACATCTGAACTACTGTATAGGGGTATATATACACACTTATATGTATATATACACATACACATATATAGGTGTGATAGGAGCGGAGACATATGCCTGTTAATTATTTCATTAGCGCAAGCATAGTGTTCTGCTACTTTCACACCTATGTATGTGTAGGTGTATATATACATACATGTGTGTGTATATATACCCCTATGCAGAAGTTCAGATGTCATGCCTGACTCCAAACATGTCCTCAAAAAAGCCCTATAAACGCCTGCAGCAAAAAGCAGGCTGGCCGGCGAGAAGCCATATCACTGTTCTATAAGTGACCTAAGAGAAACAATCTTTTCTCTATAGCGGTCACCCTGACATGGAAGGGTTTGGTCACCCTGCCATAGTAGTCAGAGTCAGTTAACCCTACACTACACTACGGTCCCCTTACACTTAACACTTTCCCTACAGAAACTAGATTATTAAAGCCAACTAAAATGTAAAATAGCACCCTAACTACACTAGATATCCCTTTCCTCACACTAAAAATTGCTAAATGACACTTTGAAGCAGAAGTAACAGAACTGCTTCCACTCTCTTCCATGTCCCTGTATTACAATGCTAGGAATTTGGCGGGGCTATCTTATATACTGGGGGGCGTATTCACTAATGATAGGCCTCTGGACCCCCTAGTCACTCCAATCACATAACTAGCATTCTCCTGCCCCCTCAATTGGCTTTTACTGATGGTTCTGGTCCAATCACGGGCTTTTCAAGCTCATTTCCTGTCCCATTGCATTTTGGTCGGTTCTGGTTGCCGAATTCCGAACTTTTTCAGCAAACAGTTCGGAATTCGGCCGAATTTCGAACAGCCAATGTTCGAGTCGAACCGATGGTCGACCCGAAGCGTTCGATCATCCCTAGTCCCTACCTGCTTCCTGGACCAATGCTCTCCTCTGTGGACAACTGCACTATTAAATCTACAGGTAATATATATACAAACCCGATTCCAAAAAAGTTGGGACACTGTACAAATTGGAAATAAAAACAGTATGCAATGATGTGGAAGTTTCGTATTTCAATATTTTATTCAGAATACAACATAGATGACGTATCAAATGTTTAACTTGAGAAAATGTATAATTTTAAGGGAAAAATAGGTTGATTTTAAATTTCGTGGCATCAACACATCTCAAAAAAGTTGGGACAAGGCCATGTTTACCACTGTGTGGCATCCCCTCTTCTTTTTGTAACAGTCTTCAAATGTCTGGGGACTGAGGAGACAAGTTGCTCAATATTAGGAATAGGAATGTTGTCCCATTTTGTCTAATACAGGCTTCTAGTTGCTCAACTGTCTTAGGTCTTCTTTGTCGCATCTTCCTCTTTATGATGCGCCAAATGTTTTCTATGGGTGAAAGATCTGGACTGCAGGCTGGCCATTTCAGTACCTGGATCCTTCTACGCAGCCACGATGTTGTAATTGATGCAGTATGTGGTCTGGCATTGTCATGTTGGAAAATGCAAGGTCTTCCCTGAAAGAGACGACGTCTGGATGGGAGCATATGTTGTTCTAGAACTTGGATATACCTTTCACCATTGATGGTGCCTTTCCAGATGTGTAAGCTGCCCATGCCACACGCACTCATGCAACCGCATACCATCAGAGATGCAAGCTTCTGAACTGATCGCTGATAACAGCTTGGGTTGTCCTTGTCTTCTTTAGTCCGGATGACATGGCGTCTCAGTTTTTCAAAAAGAACTTCAAATTTTGATTCCTCTGACCACAGAACAGTTTTTCACTTTGCCACAGTCTATTTTAAATGAGCCTTGGCCCAGAGAAAATGCCTGCGCTTCTGGATCATGTTTAGATATGGCTTCTTTTTTGGGCTATAGAGTTTTAGCCTGTAACGGCGAATGCCTCGGTGGATTGTGTTCACCGACAATGTTTTCTGGAAGTATTCCTAAGCCCATGTTGTGATTTCTATTACAGTAGCATTCCTGTATGTGATGCAGTGCCGTCTAAGGGCCCGAACATCACAGGCATCCAGTATGGTTTTCCGGCCTTGACCCTTACGCACAGAGATTGTTCCAGATTCTCTGAATCTTTAGATGATGATAACTTCAAACTCTTTGCAATTTTTCTCTGAGAAACTCCTTTCTCATATTGCTCCACTATTTTTCGCTGCAGCATGGGGGAATTGGTGATCCTCTGCCCATCTTGACTTCTGAGAGACACTGCCACTCTGAGAGGCTCTTTTTTTACACCCAATCATGTTGCAAATTGACCTAATAAGTTGCAAATTGGTCCTCCATTTGTTCCTTATATGTACAGTGCCTTGCGAAAGTATTCGGCCCCCTTAAACTTTGCGACCTTTTGCCACATTTCAGTCTTCAAACATAAAGATATAAAACTGTAATTTTTTGTGAAGAATCAACAATAAGTGGGATACAATCATGAAGTGGAACGAAATTTATTGAATATTTCAAACTTTTTTAACAAATAAAAAACTGAAAAATTGGGCGTGCAAAATTATTCAGCCCCCTTAAGTTAATACTTTGTAGTGCCACCTTTTGCTGCGATTACAGCTGTAAGTCGCTTGGGGTATGTCTCTATCAGTTTTGCACATTGAGAGACTGAAATTTTTGCCCATTCCTCCTTGCAAAACAGCTCGAGCTCAGTGAGGTTGGATGGAGAGCGTTTGTGAATAGCAGTTTTCAGTTCTTTCCACAGATTCTCGATTGGATTCAGGTCTGGACTTTGACTTGGCCATTCTAACACCTGGATATGTTTATTTGTGAACCATTTCATTGTAGATTTTGCTTTATGTTTTGGATCATTGTCTTGTTGGAAGACCAATCTCTGTCCCAGTCTCAGGTCTTTTGCAGACTCCATCAGGTTTTCTTCCAGAATGGTCCTGTATTTGGCTCCATCCATCTTCCCATCAATTTTAACCATCTTCCCTGTCCCTGCTGAAGAAAAGCAGGCCCAAACCATGATGCTGCCACCACCATGTTTGACAGTGGGGATGGTGTGTTCAGGGTGATGAGCTCTGTTGCTTTTACCCCAAACATAACGTTTTGCATTGTTGCCAAAAAAGTTCAATTTTGGTTTCATCTGACCAGAGCACCTTCTTCCACATGTTTGGTGTGTCTCCCAGGTGGCTTGTGGCAAACTTTAAATGACACTTTTTATGGATATCTTTAAGAAATGGCTTTCTTCTTGCCACTCTTCCATAAAGGCCAGATTTGTGCAGTATACGACTGATTGTTGTCCTATGGACAGAGTCTCCCACCTCAGCTGTAGATCTCTGCAGTTCATCCAGAGTGATCATGGGCCTCTTGGCTGCATCTCTGATTAGTCTTCTCCTTGTATGAGCTGAAAGTTTAGAGGGATGGCCAGGTCTTTGTAGATTTGAAGTGGTCTGATACTCCTTCCATTTCAATATTATCGCTTGCACAGTGCTCCTTGGGATGTTTAAAGCTTGGGAAATCTTTTTGTATCCAAATCCGGCTTTAAACTTCTCCACAACAGTATCTCGGACCTGCCTGGTGTGTTCCTTGTTCTTCATGATGCTCTCTGCGCTTTAAACGGACCTCTGAGACTATCACAGTGCAGGTGCATTGATACGGAGACTTGATTACACACAGGTGGATTCTATTTACCATCATTAGTCATTTGGGTCAACATTGGATCATTCAGAGATCCTCACTGAACTTCTGGAGAGAGTTTGCTGCACTGAAAGTAAAGGGGCTGAATAATTTTGCACGCCCAATTTTTCAGTTTTTTATTTGTTAACAAAGTTTGAAATATTCAATAAATTTCGTTCCACTTCATGATTGTATCTCACTTATTAAAAAATTACAGTTTTATATATTTATGTTTGAAGCCTGAAATGTGGCAAAAGGTCACAAAGTTCAAGGGGGCCGAATACTTTCGCAAAGGCACTGTACATTTATCTTTCCCGGCCTCTTATTGCTACCTGTCCAAACTCTTTTGGAACATGTAGCTCTCATGGAATCCAAAATGAGCCAATATTTGGCATGACATTTCAAAATGTCTCACTTTCAACATTTAATATGTTATCTATATTATATTGTGAATAAAATACGTTTATGAGATTTGTAAATTAGTCCATTCCTTTTTTACTCACAATTTGTACAGTGTTCCAACTTTTTGGAATTGGGTTTGTGTATATACTGTGTATATATATATATATATATATATATATATATATATATATATATATTTACCCTTTCCTCAAAATAATATATTTTTGTGTGTAATTATGAAGGCCTTCAAAAATAATAGGTTGTCAGGAAATTTGATATATGCTCCTGGAATGCCTAGAGGTGCTACTTGGATGTTGGGCCTCTGTATGTAGCCAGGCTGTGAAAAAGTCTCACACATGTGGTATTTCCATACTCAGGAGGACATGTTGTGTCTTAGAAATATTTGAAAAATGGACAACTGTGTGTAAAAAAATGTATTTTATTTTATACACATTTTCCAAAAACTTGGGGAAAAAAAAATGACATGTTCAAAAGACTCATTATACCTCATAGATTAATTGTTGGGGTGTTTGCTTTCCAAAATGGGGTAATTTTTTGGGCATTACCATTGTTCTGGTCCTACAGGGCCTTCAAAAGTGTGATAGGTCCTCATGAAATTAGATGTGTAATTTATGTCACTAGAACACCTGCACCTGCATGTTGGGCCTCTGTATGTGGCTAGCCTGTGGAAAAGTCTCACACGTGGTATCGCCATACTCAGGAGGAGTAGCAGAATGTGTTTTGGGGTGTAGTTGCATGTATGCATATGCTGTGTGAGAGAAATAACCTGTCAATATGACAACTTTGTAAAAAAAAAAAAAAAATGTAGTGCCAGAGCAATACTGTCAACTTCTCACGTACCTGACTGATGAGCCCGATAGTGCAGAGGAAGGCCTCCCTTACGTATCTGACTCACGGCCCCTGGTAGAGCAGACAGGTGGCATGGGAGAGCAGAATGGTATGAGGGCCTGGTGGGTCAGCTGTTGGACGGGTAGCTCCAAGGTCCCAGATGCTTTAAGAGGAGACAACCTGCAGGTAGGAGGATCCCAACAACAGGCAGGCAGAAGGAAGGAACACCCGAGTCCACACTCACTCTGGGGGTTCACAGGCAAACGGATCAGTTCACAGGCTTGGTCAACAACAGGCGGGCAGCGTGGAATCCAAAGGAGCATGCAGGTACAAGGTCAGAGGGGAGCCGAGGTCAGGTGCAGGCAGAAAGCAAGGGAAGTCCAAAGTCAAGCCGGGTCATACAGGAGATCAATCACAGAAGCAGGTAAACAGGAGCAGGGGTCACAGGAAGCTGCGGATCAGACAGCAAGGACATAATGCTGCTGCAGAGTTTAAATAGAGCTGCCTGTTGCCAATCACTGCAATTAGGCTGCAGACTCTACACTAAGTTAACCCCTTATGTAGCAGACCCATGACATTGCCCCCCCCTAAAGGGCAGCCTCCAGATGCCCAATTGAGCCAACTTCTCGGCATGGGATCTCTTGAAGGATTACATTAGTTCCTTAGCATGAATATTGCTTTCAGGCTCCCAAGAGTTATCTTTCGGTCCATACCCCTTCCATTTAATTAGGTACTGAACCTGATTGTACCTCCTTCTACAATCCAAGATTGTTTCCACCTCAAATTCCTCCTCTCCATTGACTATTACAGGCTCTGGTGGACCAGTATTTCGTTCAGGAAAAGGATTCGGAACCACAGGTTTCAACAGAGTCACATGGAAGACGGGGTGAACTTTAAGTGAATCGGGTAATTCCAGCTCATAGGCTACATCATTGATCTTCCTCTTAACAGGGAAGGGACCCAAAAACTTAGGGCCCAATTTTTTTGAGGGGCAAGCCATTTTCAAGTTTACTGTAGACAACCATACCTGGTTGCCAGGTTCCAGAATTAGTTCTCCTCGCTTCTTCCTGTCAAAGATCTTTTTATTATACTCCTGTGTCTTTGCCATAGTCTTTTGTAAAAGTTTGTTGTTTTCAGAGAAGAAATTCATTGTTTCAGAGACTGCAGGGATTGAGCATTCAGGTATAATACTAGGCAGGAAGGACGGGTGAAAGCCGTAATTAGCAAAAAACGGAGTTTGTTTGATGGCAGAATGGAAAGAGTTATTGTAAGCAAACTCAGCAATGGGGAGTAAAGAGACCCAGTCATCTTGGGAGAAGGAAGAGAAGCAACGGAGGTACTGCTCAAGGGTCTGATTGGTTCTTTCTGTTTGTCCGTTCGTCTGAGGGTGGTATGCGGAGGAAAAAGCCAATTCAATCTCTAGAGAACCACACAGAGCTTTCCAGAACCTGGAGGTGAACTGGACACCCCGGTCGGACACGATGTTGGCTGGAACACCATGAAGCCTTACAATTTCTTTGACGAAAATTTTTGCAGTTTCCACAGCCGAGGGTGTACCTTTCATTGGCAAAAAATGGGCCATTTTGGACAGTCTGTCCACCACCACGAAGATGGTAGAAAAACCCTCTGCTGGGGGGAGTTCCACAATGAAGTCCATTGAGATCATTTTCCAGGGTCTCTCTGGAACGGGCAATGGCTTCAGTAAACCCCAGGCCTTTACCCTGCCATTCTTGCTTCGGGAGCAAGTAGTACAAGACTCCACATAGCTCTTACAGTCGCCTACCACCTGAGGCCACCAGAACGTGCGTTGTACCAGTTCAGCCATCTTCAGGGCACCGAAGTGTCCGGCCAGCTTGTGGTCATGACAGAGCTCTAACACCGTCATTCTTAAGTCCTTAGGTACAACACTTTTACCTTCATGCCACAGTAGGCCATCCTGTGCCTGTAAGCTGGTTTCAGAGGACGAAGCAATCTCAGCAGAAGCCTGTTTGAGTCGGGATAGGAGATTCTCCTGTAATACAAGAAAGTTTCCTGAGGGAAGGATGGTGTCTGGGAGTGTGGACCTTTCAGGGTCGTTGAACATACGTGAAAGTGCATCTGGTTTTGTATTCTTTGACCCTGGCCTGTACGTTATATGGAATGAGAATCTAGAGAAAAAAAGTGCCCACCTTGCCTGCCGAGGTTTTAATCTCTTAGCCGTTCTCAGATATTCTAGATTATTGTGGTCTGTATAGATAAGAATGGGATGTGCTGCACCTTCAAGTAAGTAACGCCATTCTTCCAATGCGGCCTTGATGGCCAAAAGCTCGCGGTCTCCCACATCATAATTTCTTTCTGCTATTGATAATTTGCGGGAAAAGAAAGCAACCGGGTAAAGTAGGGCTTTAGCTCCTTGCCGTTGAGACAGCACAGCCCCCACTGCAACTTCCGAGGAGTCAACTTCAAGAACAAATGGTAAGGCAGGGTCAGGGTGCTTCAAGATGGGTGCTGATGTGAACAGCTTCTTGAGGGCTTCAAAAGCAGATTGAGCTTTGGGAGACCAGAAGAATCGGGTTCCTTGCTTAGTTAGTTCGGTAATGGGGGCGATAATAGCAGAGAACCCCCTAATAAACTTCCGGTAAAAGCTGGCAAACCCGATGAAGCGTTGAACCCCCTTTCTGTCCATAGGAGCTGGCCAATCTAAGATGGCGGTGACTTTCTGAGGGTCCATCTTAATGCCTTCAACAGAGATGATCAGACCTAAGAACTGGATACACTGAAGTCGCACTTCTCCGGTTTGGCGTAGAGGCCATGTTGCCGTAGTCGGGTTAGCACATTTCGGACATGTCTACGGTGGTCATCAACAGAGGAGGAGAAAATCAGGATGTCATCCAGGTACACGATGACGTACAAGTCCAGATAGTCACGGAAAATGTCCTTGACAAAGTGCTGAAAGGTGGCCGGTGCATTGCATAACCCAAAAGGCATGACTAGGTACTCAAAGTGCCCGAATCGAGTACGAAATGCCGTTTTCCATTCGTCTCCTTCTCGAATACGGATTAGATTGTATGCTCCCCGCAGATCCAGTTTAGTGAAGATGACTGCGGCTCCCAGTCTTTGAAAAAGTTCGGGCACAAGAGGCAGAGGATAACGGTTCTTTACAGTAATCTTGTTCAATTCTCTGTAGTCTATGCAGGGTCGCAGTGAATGGTCCTTCTTTTCAACAAAGAAGATGCCTGCACCAGCCGGAGAAGTAGATGGGCGAATAAACCCTTTTTTTTAGGTTGTCATCAATATAGTCCTTTAGCGTGCCCAATTCAAGCTCAGTTAAAGGGTAAATCCTTCCGAAAGGGACCTCAGCCCCTGGTAACAGTTCAATAGGGCAGTCATAGGACCTATGAGGAGGGAGAGTCTCTGCACCTGTAACGCTCCTGCGTTTTTATTATAGGCTGGATTTGCAGCTGCAAAATCTCCCACTCAGTAGTCATGTAGAGATGTGTTGATTACCAGATCCAACTCTCCAGGACTCCTCATCACCGTGGGCCTGTCAGCTTCAACATACAGATATATACACACTCAATGAGATGTTCCTGGAGTGATAGTATGTATATGATAGTATGAAGGTGATGTGCTGAAGGGACAGGTGTGAACAGTGACAAGGATGGTAATCACTTGATAGGTTTTGTATAGGAGAGTTCAAGATGGTATTTAGGAATGCAGATAGGTTAGTATCGAGTATGCTAACAGGTGGTGAGGACAGCAGATGACAAATACAGGATAGACTAACCCAGTGCAAGGATAGATAGTAGTAGACAGGAGAGCTAGCAATCTATGCAGCAGTGCAGATGAAAGATGGTAGTAGGCTCAAGAGCTAGCAATCTATGTAACAGTGCAGATGATAGGATAGTATGGATAGGTGGTAACAGTCCTTAATGTGCATAGGTAGATAGTGCAATAAGGTTATGGAGGGTTCCCCTGCGGGGTACTTATCACTTGTAATGTTAGTAGTTAAGAGAGGTCCAGTAGATAAGGAATGGTCCGGTAGCGAGATACAGGGATCAGTAGCGAGGTTCCGGTCTGCTCCAGGTAGAGGGAATAGCTGGAGGTTCCGATCGAGAGACAGGCTTGAAAGCATGTGGATAACAAGGCAGGTTGAATGAACAATGTGAGTGAGACCGCCGGCGGTTGAAATAGCCGCTCTGCGGCGCTCAGCAGTGACATCATCGTTCTTAAAGGTATATGCGTACCACCTGAAGAGAAAGGTGGGACGCATTACAGAGAAAAGTGGTGATTAAGGGTACCGGAGGTACCGGAATCTTACAGTACCCCCCCCTTAAGGCCGGCTCCGGAAGGCCTATAGGACAGGTTTCTCTGGGTGTTTCGAGTGAAAGTTCCGTATGAGTCTAGGCGCATGAATATCAGAGGTATCTAGCCAGGTGTCGTCTTGGGGTCCATAGTTCTTCCATCTTATGAGATACTGGAGTCTTCCTCTATGGATGCGAGAATCCAAAATTTCCTTGATCTCATACTCTTCTCCGCCTTCAACTTGTATTGAAGGTGGAGGCAAGATGGTAGGCCTTATTCCTTGGTTAGGAACATGGGGCTTCAGTAGCGACACATGGAAGATGGGATGGATCTTGAGATCTGCTGGTAGGGTGAGCTGTACTGCAGCTTTTCCGATAAGTTTTTTTAATTGGGAAGGGTCCCAAAAATAAAGGTCCAAGCTTCTTGCTAGGGATTTTTAATCTTAAGTTCTTTGTCGATAGCCAAACAAGGTCCCCAATAGCATACTGAGGAGAAGGTCTTCTACGAAGGTCGTAGTACTTTTTTTGTTGACTGTGAGCATGTGATATAGTGGTATTGAGTAAACCCAAAGAGTCTTTTATTTGGGTAAGGTAATCCGAGGCTACTGGGTTACTCGATGGCAGGATGCGTGGTGGAAGAAGAGTGGGATGAAACCCATAGTTCAAGTAGAACGGACTTTGCTTCGTAGTACTGTGGGTTGCGTTGTTGTAAGCAAATTCTGCTAGAGGAAGGAGATCCACCCAATCATCCTGCAAGTATGATGTGTAGCAACGTAGATATTGCTCAATGCACTGGTTGACTCTTTCAGTCTGTCCGTTGGTCTGAGGATGGTAGGGAGAAGTGAGCTTTCGCTCAATGCGTAAAATTTGACAAAGTGCTTGCCAAAATTTAGAGATGAATTGTGAACCACGGTCGGACAAAAGAGTTTTTGGAATTCCATGCAACTTAAACACATGTTTCATCAGTAGTTCCGCTGTTTGTTTAGATGAAGGTAGTCTACGGATAGCAATGAAATGTGCCATCTTTGTCAAGTGGTCCACTGACACTAGGATGGTATTAAATCCTTTAGAGGGTGGTAGTTCTACTATGAAATCTAAGGACACAACTTCCCATGGAACCTGGGGTATTGGTAGACTACAAAGTAGTCCAGATGGTTTTGTAGTGTCAATTTTGGACCTTGCACAGATGTCACATGAAGAAACAAATTTTTGTACAGACGTCTTCATATCAGGCCACCAAAATTGCCTGGTGAGCAAATTAAAGGTTTTCGTTATACCCATATGTCCTGCCATGGGCACATCATGCGATAACTCCAAGATCTTGGTGTGCATAGTAGGGGGTATGTAGAGTTTGTCATTGTAATAGAGGAAGCCTTCTGCATCAGTACTTAGTTGTGGTGGAGGTGAATCCATTCTTATACTGTGCAAAATCTCTTCCTTCAAGGAACGGACAACACCAATAATGCGTTCATAGGGTATTATGGGAATGGAAGGGATTTCGGCGCAGTTATCTTTGGTTAATCGTGATAGCGCATCCGCTTTTTTATTTTTTTCTGCAGGCGTGTAGGTCACTAGGAAATTAAATCTTAAAAAGAATAATGACCATCGTACCTGCCGGTGAGAGAGAGTCTTGTTAGTCTGGAGGTATTGAAGGTTTTTATGATCTGTATATATGAGTATTGGTAATTGGGTACCTTCGAGCAGATGTCGCCAATTCTCCAGTGCCAGTTTTATGGCAAGCAACTCCTTTTCACCCACTGGGTAATTCACCTCTGGGCTGCTTAGTGATTTTGAAAAGAAAGCAACTGGGTGGAGTGATGAAGTGTTTGTTGGTCGTTGGGAGAGAACTGCTCCTACTGCCATATTTGACGCATCTACCTCTAGAATATATTGGAGGGATGGGTCTGGATGGCGTAGTATGGGCGCAGAAGTAAAGCTTGATTTTAACAAGCAGAAAGCTTGATTTGCTTCTTCTGACCATTTGAATGTTTTTTTTATACTTGTCAGTTGTGTGAGAGGTCTCACAATAGCGGAAAAGTTCTTGATGAACTTCCTATAGAAGTTCGAGAATCCAAGGAATCGCTGTAGGGCCTTACGAGTTGTTGGTATAGGCCAGTCTAGAATACAGGATATCTTACTCATATCCATCTTAATTCCCGTTTTGGATATGAAGTATCCTAGAAATAATATTTCTTCTTTATGAAATAGATATTTTTTTAATTTCACATATAGTCTGTGTGAGAGCAGTCTGGACAACACAAGTCTTACATGTTTTATGTGTTCAGGCATAGATCGAGAATAAATAAGTATATCGTCTAGGTATACTACAACACAGACATCAAGTAAGTCTCTAAAGATATTGTTTATGAATCTTTGGAAAGCTGCGGGAGCATTACATAGCCCGAATGGCATCACAAGGTATTTGAATAGTCCGTATCTGGTTCTGAATGCTGTTTTCCACTCATCCCCGTCGCGGATTCGGATTAGGTTGTATGCCCCTTTCAGGTCTAATTTGGTGAAATAAGTAGCCCCACGCACCTGTTCAATAAGTTCACGGATGAGCGGCAAAGGATAGCGATCCTTTATCGTAATTGTGTTTAATTGCCTATAATCGATAATAGGCCTGAGACTGGAATCCTTATTGTGGACAAAGAAAAGTCCTGCAGCAGTGAAAGAAGTAGAGGGTCTAATGAACCCCTTTGTCAAATTCTCATCCAAGTATTCCTTGAGATGAGAAAGTTCATCCTGTGAAAGGGGATAAACATGACCGAAAGGCAATTTGCTGTTAGGGAGTAGATTGATAGTGCAATTGTAATCCCTATGGGGTGGCAACACTTGAGCATTTTTCTCAAGGAACACTTCGGACAGATCCTGATAGCATAGTGGTGCAATTTCATCTGACACCACAGACAGAATCTTCCCATAAGATGGGAGGTTACACGTATTCTCACAATAGTGAGAAGGGAAAACCAAAGTCAGTTTTTTCCAATCTATGATTGGTTGGTGTGTGTGTAACCAGGGAAGTCCCAAAATAATAGGAAAATGGGGTGAGGATAGTATTTCAAAGGTGATGGTCTCCACATGTGATTCGTTGGTAGTGGCAAGGAGTGCCTGTGTCTGGTTGGTGATTGGACCAGAAGACAGTGGAATACCATTAATGAAACACAGAAACAGGCTTAGATTTTGAAATAATAGGTATTTTATTTAAGGTAAAAAGCGTGTATCAATATAGTTTCCACAAGATCCAGTGTCGACCATAGCCTTGGTGGTGATCCTAGTTTGGTCCCACTGTAATATTAAATGAACAAAAAGATAGGGGTTAGAAAAGGAAGTCGTTAATCCTCCCAGCAAGACATGTGAACACTAACCCTCTTTTTTGCGGATAAGGGGACAGGTGCTTATCAAATGATCCGAGGATGCGCAGTACATGCAGAGATTTCTGGATGTTCTTCTAGCTCGTTCAGTAGTCGTTAAAGGTGGGCGTATGGTTCCTACATCCATGGGAGTAGGGTCAACGGCCGAAATCTGAGAAGGACTAGACAATGGCATTCCCATCTTTTCAGCCCTTCTTTCTCGCAGTCGTCTGTCGATGTTGATACTAAGTTGTATCAAGGCCTCCAAGGTGCCAGGTAAATCCGCTCGGGCGAGCTCGTCTTTAACAGCTTCCGATAACCCGAGTCTGAATTGAGTTCGCAAAGATGTGTCATTCCACCCTGAATCAAGGGTCCATCTTTTGAACTCAGATACAAAGTCTTCTACAGGTCTCCTTCCTTGTTTTAAGGCCCTCAACTGAATATCAGCAGTACTCTGCCTATTGGGGTCATCGTATAAACTAGCGAGTTCCGCTAGGAATAAGGAATAGGTGTTGAGAATCTGATCATTATTCTCAAAGAGAGAGTCTGCCCAGGCCCGTGGATCACCCGTCAAGTATGAAATAACGGTACAGGCTTTTATTTGATCAGTGGGGTATGTACGAGGTTTTAACAAAAAAAGCAATTGACATGCGTTTTTGAATTCACAAACTTTTTTCTGATCACCTGTAAATACTAGAGGAGAGTTTATTTTAGGTTCAGGAGGCTGAACAGCAGTAAGCCGTGAGAGCTGGGTTACCTGCTGTGTCAGAGTCTGATTCTTTTCTTGTACGTCAGTCAGAGCAAGTATTAACGCTTTTACTTGTTGTGTTAATTGTGTCACTTGAGTGGGTAATTCTGCTGAATCCATTTTTAAGGTTCGTTCAATCTGTAACGCTCCTGCGTTTTTATTATAGGCTGGATTTGCAGCTGCAAAATCTCCACTCAGTAGTCATGTAGAGATGTGTTGAATACCAGATCCAACTCTCCAGGACTCATCACCGTGGGCCTGTCAGCTTCAACATACAGATATATACACACTCAATGAGAACAAGATTGTGGAATTCTCTACCACAAGAAGTGGTTTCTGCGGGTAGTATGGTGGCTTTCAAAAGACTCTTAGACTTACATCTCAAGGATCAGAACATTCAGGGGTATGGGAGATGATTACAGCCACACATACCTACACAGGTTGAACTAGATGGACTATTGTCTTTATTCAACCTCACCTACTATGTAACTATGTAACTATGTAACTATGTTCCTGGAGTGATAACCCAAAAGGCATGACTAGGTACTCAAAGTGCCCGAATCGAGTACGAAATGCCGTTTTCCATTCGTCTCCTTCTCGAATACGGATTAGATTGTATGCTCCCCGCAGATCCAGTTTAGTGAAGATGACTGCAGCTCCCAGTCTTTGAAATAGTTCGGGCACAAGAGGCAGAGGATAACGGTTCTTTACAGTAATCTTGTTCAATTCTCTGTAGTCTATGCAGGGTCGCAGTGAATGGTCCTTCTTTTCAACAAAGAAGATGCCTGCACCAGCCGGAGAAGTAGATGGGCGAATAAACCCTTTTTTTTAGGTTGTCATCAATATAGTCCTTTAGCGTGCCCAATTCAAGCTCAGTTAAAGGGTAAATCCTTCCGAAAGGGACCTCAGCCCCTGGTAACAGTTCAATAGGGCAGTCATAGGACCTATGAGGAGGGAGAGTCTCTGCACCTGTAACGCTCCTGCGTTTTTATTATAGGCTGGATTTGCAGCTGCAAAATCTCCACTCAGTAGTCATGTAGAGATGTGTTGAATACCAGATCCAACTCTCCAGGACTCATCACCGTGGGCCTGTCAGCTTCAACATACAGATATATACACACTCAATGAGATGTTCCTGGAGTGATAGTATGTATATGATGGTATGAAGGTGATGTGCTGAAGGGACAGGTGTGAACAGTGACAAGGATGGTAATCACTTGATAGGTTTTGTATAGGAGAGTTCAAGATGGTATTTAGGAATGCAGATAGGTTAGTATCGAGTATGCTAACAGGTGGTGAGGACAGCAGATGACAAATACAGGATAGACTAACCCAGTGCAAGGATAGATAGTAGTAGACAGGAGAGCTAGCAATCTATGCAGCAGTGCAGATGAAAGATGGTAGTAGGCTCAAGAGCTAGCAATCTATGTAACAGTGCAGATAATAGGATAGTATGGATAGGTGGTAACAGTCCTTAATGTGCATAGGTAGATAGTGCAATAAGGTTATGGAGGGTTCCCCTGCGGGGTACTTATCACTTGTAATGTTAGTAGTTAAGAGAGGTCCAGTAGATAAGGAATGGTCTGGTAGCGAGATACAGGGATCAGTAGCGAGGTTCCGGTCTGCTCCAGGTAGAGGGAATAGCTGGAGGTTCCGATCAAGAGACAGGCTTGAAAGCATGTGGATAACAAGGCAGGTTGAACGAACAATGTGAGTGAGACCGCCGGCGGGTTGAAATAGCCGCTCTGCGGCGCTCAGCAGTGACATCATCGTTCTTAAAGGTATATGCGTACCACCTGAAGAGAAAGGTGGGACGCATTACAGAGAAAAGTGGTGATTAAGGGTACCGGAGGTACCGGAATCTTACAGCACACTTCTTACTGAATACGTCCAGAAAATCGTGGTATGCCACTGGGATTGATTTTTGTAATTCAAGGTCTGAGTCAAGGCAGAGTAAGGGTGAGGGGTTGACTGAAGGTTCTTGCAGGCAATGTTGCTGGCAATAGCTTGAAGGAAATGTGATTTCTCCAGTGGCCCAGTTGATTTGGGGGTTATGGGCCTGTAGCCAGGGCATACCTAGGATGATGGGGAACAGAGGTGATGAAATGGCATCCAGGCGTAAAAACTCTTGGTGATGGGAAGCAATGATAATAAGCAAAGGGACCGTCTCTTGTGTGACTGGACCGGATTTAATGACAGAGCCATCAGCAAGATGTACAGCTAGTCCCCGGGCCTTTGGCTGAAGTGGAATGAGGTGTTTGGCTGCAAACGTCAAGTCTATGAAGCAGCTGCAGGCTCCGGAATCAATTATGACGGATACCTGGATACTCCTTCCTGGGAGCTGTAACATAATGGGGAGAGTAAGATGAGAGGCTTGGTTAGGTGAAACAGGAACATGCACTGAGGAGATTGAAAGGCACTTACGCATCTTTGCAGGGCAGGACCTCACATAATGCCCGGGTTCCCCACAGTACATACAGAGGTTATTGATTCATCTGCGCTGTCGTTCCTCCATGGTGAGAGAGGGACGAATAAGCCCAACTGCATGGGTTCGGAGGTGTCCGGGCCCGGAGCGTCTAGAGCAGAAGGAGTCTGGCTGGAGAAACTGGGAACTTTAGGTAGCATCCAAGTTGGCCGATATTGGCCTGAGGATCTATCGGAGCGACGTTCCCTTAGACGTCGGTCAATCTGAATTGACAAGTTAATAAGTGCGTCCAGGGATTGGGGTATCCCAACTCGTGCCAGTTCATCTTTTAAAGAATCAGATAGTCCCATCCGAAATTGGTAACAAAGGGCCGCATTGTTCCAATTGGTATCAGAACTCCAACGCCTGAACTCGGCCACGTAGTCCTCGGCGGCTCTGCGGCCTTGTTGAAGTGCATGTATTGCGGCCTCAGCGGTCGCAGTCTGCTGGGGGTCCTCATAAAGTTGGGACATCCAGCCGAGTATATCCCTCTTGTAAATCCTTAATAGCTTGTGTCAGACCCACCAGATGTCGGCACAGTTCTTCCATGGGGGAGGTTCCTCGCTCGGGCTCAGACATGGCTGTCTGATACTGTCAACTTCTCACGTACCTGACTGATAAGCCCGATGGTGCAGAGGAAGGCCTCCCTTACGTATCTGACTCGCGGCCCCTGGTAGAGCAGACAGGTGGCACGGGAGAGCAGAATGGTATGAGGGCCTGGCGGGTCAGCTGTTGGACGGGTAGCTCCAAGGTCCCAGATGCTTTAAGAGGAGACAACCTGCAGGTAGGAGGATCCCAACAACAGGCAGGCAGAAGGACGGAACACCCGAGTCCACACTCACTCTGGGGGTTCACAGGCAAATGGATCAGTTCACAGGCCGGGTCAACAACAGGCGGGCAGCGTGGAATCCAAAGGAGCATGCAGGTACAAGGTCAGAGGGGAGCCGAGGTCAGGTGCAGGGAGAAAGCAAGGGAAGTCCAAAGTCAAGCCGGGTCGTACAGGAGATCAATCACAGAAGCAGGTAAACAGGAGCAGGGGTCACAGGAAGCTGCGGATCAGACAGCAAGGACATAATGCTGCTGCAGAGTTTAAATAGAGCAGCCTGTTGCCAATCACTGCAATTAGGCTGCAGACTCTACACTAAGTTAACCCCTTAGGTAGCAGACCCATGACAAATACTCAGTGCCTTTAATGCAGGGTCATTGGTGTCAGTTATAGGAACCACCGTACAATGTCACCACCACCAGCTCTGGCACTACATAAACAAAGACTTTTGAAGGACTCTGTTCTTGCTTAGTTGGATGTTTTGGATTATTTATGCAATTTATGCACTTTATTTATTTGCACTTTATGAAAGGAGGGTAACACCATCCCTGCGCTACTGAAATTCTAAGAAAAACAATCTGGTTTTTTTTTGTGATGAATTTTAATTTATGTATAGTTGTCACTGAGGCTTTATCAACTGTGCAAGGTGAAAATCACCTGCAAGACGCACACTGCTATGTGACCCAAAGTTGTCACTAAATAAAGCAGATGTGTGTGACGCAGAGTAGCAAAGCCTTTTGCAGTGGACTTAAAGCCTCAGTGACAAGTTAACGCCTGTTCTTGTTGTAAGCGTTAAGTCCACTGCAAAAGGTGTCACACACATCTGCTTTATTAGGAGCAAAAGAAAGGCGCGGTTAAGCAAAAAAGTCATTTTTGAAGGTTTGGCATGCTATAATTCTGGTTCTGGACATGCTTTTTTTTCAATCATTTTTTCAATAATTGGCCCTCTATCAAAAACGACAATTTTAAAGAACTTTTTTTTTGCCTGAGTCATAATCCCTGGGGCATGACCCAGAACCCTAGGCATTTTTTAGGGGCATTTATTAGGTTTTAGGGCTTCAAAATGGTGTTTTTTGTTTCCCGAAGTTCGGGTCACATTGATTTCAATGGGGTTCGGGAATCCGAACCGAACTTTCGGGAAATCTGGGTGTTCTGGTCGAACCGAACTTTTCAAAAGTTTGATCATCCCTAGTAGTAAGGTAGGGACATAGGAGAAAACCGAGTGATTAAGTGTTCAATGTCTGAAAGCTAGGTAAAGTGCAGCCACGGGGTTCAAGTCTGATAGTATTTGCGGTTAGAGTCCTTAGCCTGAAAAATAAGGTCTTCCATCTCGGCAACCCGCTGTATCCTCCAAAGCCATTCTGCAATGGTGGTGGGGGGGGGGGGTGGTGGACAACCAGTGGCATGGAACGCACGTTTTGGCCACGTTAATGAGATGCAAGGTAAGAGATTTTTTGTATTTGGCAAAAGATAAAGACGTATGATGCAGTAAATATTGGGCTGGAGTAAAATCAGGTGTGAACGTGGTAATGTGAGAGATGTGGGAATTGACCTCCCGCCAGAACGGCTGCATGAGAGGGCAATCCCACCATATGTGCAGCAGTGACCCGCAGTGTAGGGAACACCTCCAACAATTGGGAGAGTTTGTCGCAGAGAATTTATGCAATATGTCAGGAGTTCTGTACCACTTAGTATACAGCTTGATGCTGTTTTCTTGAACAAAAACGTTCAGGGAGCCCTTGCGGATATGATAGTAGATGTGGGACCAGTCATCCTCCGAGAGGTCCAGACCCAAATCCCGCTCCCATCGTGGACGAAGTGCGTTGGGTTGTGATTCTGCCGACGGGAAGAGCATTGAGTACAGCAACGATATCAGATGACGATGCGGACCCGGGGTATCACAGATCCTCTCAAAAGGTGTGAGGGTCCTAGACCAGTCTACTAGGTCCTGCGTGTGAGTCAGGAAATGTCTGATTTGTAGAAAGTTGAAAAAGGGTATTTTGGCGTTTGGGTATTTTGAGAAGAAGGTCATTGTAAGATAACATGCGAGATCCAGCGAGGAAGTGAGTCAGACTTAAGTCACCAGTTTGAGGACTTGAGACTTGCTTAACTAAAATCAATACAAGACTCGACTTGACTTTGACTTGGTATTCATGGCTTGAGACTTGACTTTGACTTGAGACATATGACTCTAAATGACTTTTTTTTTAACCACTTTACCACCGGAGGATTTTGCTGTCTTATGTCCAGGCCACTTTTTGCGATTCGGCGCTGTGCGACTTTAACTGACAATTGCGCGGTCGCGCAACACCGTATCCAAACAAAATTTACGTCCTTTTTTTTCCCATAAATAGAGCTTTCTTTTGGTGGTATTTTTGCACTATAAACAAAAAAAGAGCTTTTATTTTGAAAAAATAACAGTATTTTTTATAATTCTTTATATGAAATTCCCCCCCCAAAAAAATGTAAAATCAAAATTTTTTTACATTTTTGGCCAATTTGTTTTCTGCTACCTATGTTTGGTAAAAAAAAATCACAATAAGCGTATTTTGATTGGTTTGCGCCAAAGTTATTGCGTTTACTAACTAAGGGAAAGATTTCTGTCATTTTTGGTGTTTTTTTTTAACGAGTAATGGCGGCGATCTGCGATTTTTGCGACATTGCGGTGGACAGATCGGACCCTTGACTGACATTTTTGACACTTTTGGGGGTACCAGTGACATTACTGCAGTAATCAGTGCTATATATATGCACTGTTACTGTAAAAATGACACTGGCAGGGAAGGGGTTAATTTTATTGGAGAGGGAGGGGTTAATGTATGCCTGGTGCTTACTAACGTATGTGGGGGGAGGTGACTGAGTGAGTCAGGGACAGATCGCATGTTCAGCTATGCTGAACACTGCAATCTGTCACTCCCTGTCACTTAGGAGATCCGCCCGCTCTGTTTACACAAGCGGGCGGATCTCCAAACTAGATTCCCCGACGATCGGGGAAGAGCAGCGGCGATCGCCGCCGCTCCTCCCCTGGCCCGACTCCCGCTGTGACTGAAAACAGCGGGAGCGCCGCCTACAGGGGGAGGAGTCCAGCGACGTAGTACTACGTCGCTGGACGATAACGAACCACTTTGCCGCAGTATGGTCAACGTGACTAGTCGGCAAGTGGTTAAGTTATTAAATATTTGCATTTTCTCAAGATGTGTTAAAGCAAAATTATTGTTCATATTATGTTTCTGACACCACAGTCACTTAAAACACCTCAGTGTGTTCTGATCTTTAGGACACTGGCTGTTTAACAAATGGAAATACTTAACATGTTTTTAGTGACTGTGGTGTTGAAACATGACCGGATGAAGGATTTTTGAGCTGTTTGGGCATTCAAAGTGTTTCTTTAATATGCCAAGAAAAAAGCACTAAGCAGTTTTGTTAATGTTGAAAATAAAACAAAACCTTTCCTGGCCACTGACTTTTAACTGATTTCAAGGTGAACATTGGGGTAGATCAGTATTTTGACTTGATTTGTGACTTGACCAAAATATATGACTTGACTTGCTTGACTTCTAGCAGGGACTCAATTTGACTTGCTTGCTTTTCGCCACAGTAACTTGAGACTTGCTTGTGACTTGCACATGTGTGACTTACTCCCATGTCTGATGGGGACCGTCAGGGGGTAAGTACGGGAGACCCGGGGGGAAGTTGGGATTGGAGCATAATGGCGACAGAGGACTGCATTTTGGTGATAGGTCAAGCTTCCTGAAAACTGTACGAAATATCCGTAATGTAGCCCCAGTTAACGTATGTGAGAGGAACAGCTTCGGTGTGGAGGACGAGGCAGTCCAAGGCAAATGGTGCGTTGGGAGTGGAGAAATAGCATTTTTAAGGTTCATCCAGTCCTTAGATCTGGCATGAGCATGCCAGTCCACAATCCTGGATAGATGGCAGGCTCAATAGTATTTTAGCAAATGGGGCAGACCCAGACCTCCTTCCATCTTGGGGCAGGTGAGAGTATGCAAATTAAGCCTGGGCTTTTTAGAATGCCAGATGAAATCAGAGCATAAGCTCTTGTATGATGGAAAGAAAGAGGGTGGTAGTTGGATAGTAATGGCCTGGAGAACATACAGCAGCCTGGGGAGGATATTCATCTTGATAATGGCAATCCTGCCGAACCAGGAAAATGGGCCCTGCGACCAGGCCTGTAGGTCAGTTTTGACCGTTTGTAACATCGCCAGATAGTTTTTCGGGTATAATTCAGAAAGCTTACTAGGCAAATGTATGCCCAAGTAGGTGATAGCCTGAGACTCCCATTGGAAAGGGGAAGTTGGATTGGCAGAGTTGCGACAGCGAAGAAGGGAGGGAGATATTAAGGGCTCGCGACTTGGCGTAGTTAATTTTTAGGTTGGAAAGTTCTTGGAACGCTTTTTTTTTTTAAATCAAAACAACTTTATTCGTGTACTGAAAACATCCAACACAAAGTACCGGCATTTGAAAAGAATTTTGCTCTACTGCAATAACAACATCATATGCAGTGGCACGTATGGACATATGATAATCAAACATACATATAAGTACAACATACAGAAGCAAATTTTGAAAGAACCTCAAAAGCTCACGGCTGCCATAGAAGCTATACACCAAGGGCTAGGAGTTGCAAGTATAGGAGGAGTTCAACCATCTGTCCCAAACTTTTTTTTATTTACCAGTAGGGATGATCGAACGGTTCGGGTCCACCATCGGTTCGGCCCGAACATTGGGTGTTCGAGGTTCGGCCGAATTTAGAACTTTTTGCCCAAAAAGTTCGGAATTCGGCAACCAGAACCGCCCAAAATGCAATGCTTCAGGAAATGGGCTTTAAAAGCCCGTGATTGGACCAGAACCATTAGCAAAAGCCAATTGAGGGGGCAGGAGAATGCTAGGAATGTGATTGGAGTGACTAGGGGGTCCCTAGACCAATCATTAGTGAATACGCCCCCCAGTATATAAGATCGCCCCCGCCATATTCCCAGCATTGTTATACTGGACATGGAAGAGAGTGGAAGCAGTTCTGTTAATTTTACTTTAAAAGTGTCATTTAGCTATTTTTAGTGTGAGGAAAGGGATATCTAGTGTAGTTAGAGTGCTCCTTTACACTTAAGTTAGCTTCAAAAATTTAGTTTCTGTAGGGAAAGTGTTAAGTGTCAGGGGACCGTAGTGTAGTGTAGGGTTAACTGACAGTGACTGCTATGGCAGGGTGACAAAACCCTTCCATAGCAGGGTGACCGCTATAGAGAAATGATCATTTCTCTGTGTTGCTTCGGGACAGGCATGTGGCTTCTCACCAGCAAGCATTTTTTTAATGCTGCAGGGGCTGCCACTGCCAGTGCTTTTTTGAGGACATGTTTGATGTCAGACATGACATCTGAATATGTGTATAGGGGGAATATATAGACATATATGTCTGAATATATACCCCTAGACATATATAGGTGTGATAGTAGCAGAAATAAATGCTTGCGCTAATGAAATCATTTACAGTAATATATTTCTGCTACTATCACACCTATATATGTCTAGGGGTATATATTCAGACATATATGCCTATATATACCCCCTATACACATGTTCAGATGTTTTGCCTGCCTCAAAAGAACCCCAAAAAATGCCAAAAAAACGCTAGCGTCAAAAAAAAAAGATGCCCAGGTGTGTTTTTGCTGGCATTTTTTGGGGGGTTTTGGAGGCAGGCAAAACATCAGAACTTGTGCACAGTACCACTATACACAAGTTCAGATGTTTTTCCTGACTGCAAAGAACCCAAAAAAATGCCTGCTATTAAACCGGCAAGGTGTTACAGCAGAGAAGCCATATTCCTGTGCTTAAAGTTTTCTAATACAAACAATCTTTTTTTTATGGTTCTGGACATTCTACAGAGCTGAAACTTCACAGGTACACCTTTTAGACCCCCCAGACACAAAATCACACAAAAAAAAGTTCTTAAAAATTGTCATTTTTGATAAAAAAGCCAATTATTGAAAAATTAAAAAAAAAAAAAAAAAAAAAAAGATTTTTTGATTTTTACTTTGGATTTAGTATCTGGGGGGTCTAAAAAGTGTACATGTGAAGTTTCAGCTCTGTAGCATGTCCAGAACCCCCCAAAAGTTTGCATTTTCTTATAATTTTTATTAGAACAGGAATACGGCTTCTCTACGGCGCTTTTTCTTGCATTTATCGGGCATTTTTGGAGGCAGGCATGACTTTTTTTGGATTTAGTGTCTGGGGGGTCTAAAAAGTGTACCTGTGAAGTTTCAGCTCTGTAGCATGTCCAGAACCAGAAAAAAGATAATTTTTCAGTAGAGCAGGGATGGTGGGACCCCTCTTTTACACTTATATGATCTTTTTTGGGGGTTCTGGACATGCTACAGAGCTGAAACTTCAAAGGTACACCTTTTAGACCCCCCAGACACAAAATCACACAAAAAAAAGTTCTTAAAAATTGTCATTTTTGATAAAAAAGCCAATTATTGAAAAATTAAAAAAAAAAAAAAGAGATTTTTTGATTTTTACTTTGGATTTAGTATCTGGGGGGTCTAAAAAGTGTACATGTGAAGTTTCAGGTCTGTAGCATGTCCAGAACCAGAAAAAAAAAAGATTGTTTGTATTAGAAAACTTTAAGCACAGGAATATGGCTTCTCTGCTGTAACACCTTGCCGGTTTAATAGCAGGCATTTTTTTGGGTTCTTTGCAGTCAGGAAAAACATCTGAACTTGTGTATAGTAGTACTGTGCACAAGTTCTGATGTTTTGCCTGCCTCCAAAATTCCCCAAAAAATGCCAGCAAAAACACACCTGGGCATTTTTTTTTTTGACGCTAGCGTTTTTTTTGGCATTTTTTGGGGTTCTTTTGAGGCAGGCAAAACATCTGAACTTGTGTATAGTGGTACTGTGCACAAGTTCTGATGTTTTGCCTGCCTCCAAAACCCCCCAAAAAATGCCAGCAAAAACACACCTGGGCATTTTTTTTTTTTTTTTTTGACGCTAGCGTTTTTTTGGCATTTTTTGGGGTTCTTTTGAGGCAGGCAAAACATCTGAACATGTGTATAGGGTGTATATATAGGCATATATGTCTGAATATATACCCCTAGACATATATAGGTGTGATAGTAGCAGAAATATATTACTGTAAATGATTTCATTAGCGCAAGCATTTATTTCTGCTACTATCACACCTATATATGTCTAGGGGTATATATTCAGACATATATGTCTATATATCCCCCCTATACACATGTTCAGATGTTTTGCCTGCCTCAAAAGAACCCCAAAAAATGCCAAAAAAACGCTAGCGTAAAAAAAAAAAATGCCCAGGTGTGTTTTTGCTGGCATTTTTTGGAGGGTTTTGGAGGCAGGCAAAACATCAGAACTTGTGCACAGTACCACTATACACAATCTCTTTTTTTTTTTTTTTTTAATTTTTCAATAATTGGCTTTTTTATCAAAAATGACAATTTTTAAGAACTTTTTTTTGTGTGATTAATAGTTAATGGGGCATGACCCAGAACCCTAGGCACTTTTTAGGGGCATTTATTGGGTTTTAGGGCTTAAAAATGGTGTTTTTTGATTACAGAAGTTCGGGTCCCATTGATTTCAATGGGGTTCTGAAATCCGGGCCGAACTTTCGTGAAGTTCGGGTGTTCTGGTCGAACCGAACTTTTCAAAAGTTCGATCATCCCTATTTACCAGGACACCCTCTATTGACATAAATGATTTTCTTGTACGGTAGGGTAGCGTTAACTTCCCTGATCCACAACGCCAGTAGGTACAGTCTGCTGCATCCACACTCGAGCCAAGAGTTTGCGGGCTAGAAAAAGTGTTTCTTGCAAAAATCTAACTGTGTGCTTGTCTAAATCCTCATCAGAAAAAAGTCCCAACAGGCACATCCTGGGGTCAAGAGACACAGGAGCACCCATCTGATCGTGGAGAAATTGAACCACCTGTGCCCAGTATCCGCGCACTTGAGGACATTGCCATAAGAGGTGGTCGAATGTGCCAGTCTCCTGTGAGCATTGAGGACACTGAGACGTCCGGTTGGGGCAAAAACGAGCCAGACGTACAGGGGTTAGATAAGCTCGATGAAGGATACAGGTTTGAGTGAACCGGTCAGACATTTTGGGGGAAGCAGATTTGGCACATAGTAACACATCACCCCAGTCTTCATCTGCAACCTCCCCCAGGCAACAGCTCCCACCTAGTCTTTAGGTCGTAGGCAAGTTTGGTGGCTGCCGGAGTCACCAACATGTCATATAGCATGGTGATAAGGCCCCTGTGATCAGTATGCGTCAGAACTCTAGCCAAGTCCAGCGGCTCCCCCGAAGGGCAACCCGCACTAAATTGAGAACTCAGGGCGTGGTGAAGCTGCATGTACCGAAAAAACATGGAAGGCGGGAGGTCATACTCCTGTTTCAGCTGGCTATAAGTCTTCACAGCTCCCCCAAGTAATACATGGGAGAGCAGGAAGATGCCCCTAGATATCCAGACACTTGGGTCAGGTAGCTGCAAGAGTTCAGGAAGGGACCTGTTAAACCACAACGGTGTATCAGCATGCAAACCGCTGTCCCCCACCCTCCGCAGTGCCAAATCCCATACTCTTTTATACTGATGCAACAGTCCTCCACGTGGAGGTGGCTGGGGGGGACCCAGAACGGGTGTGGAACAGCGGGTGGAGGGTCTCTGCAGACCAAATGACGGCACCTCAGATTGTCCTGCTTGTCTAGATGATAAAAATGGGAGAGCTGAGCCGCCAGGTTGTACAAAGGGAGATCAGGGACAGCTAGGCCCCCCAGGGAAGTTGGGAGCCTGAGCACCCGAGCAGACAGCTTGCACCTAGCCAAGCCCCAGATGAAAGAATTCCAAAGAGACTCTAAGACCTTGAAGTAATAAAGGGGAATGTAGGTCGGGCAGTGCCACAGCACATACAGCACCTTAGGCAACAGTATCATCTTCAGTAGCCCTATGCGCCCCATCACCCCCAGAGGGAGCCTGGCCCAAGTTTGAAGTTTAGTCTTAAACAGGGCGATGAGGGGTTCAACGTTCAGGGAAATATAATCTGAGGGGACCCGAGAGATATAAATACCCAGATACTTAATAGTGGCCACCCGGTTCAAGGGCAGGGAAGCTTGCTCTAGCGTAGGGGGAAAAACATCCATGGGTAAGACCTGAGACTTATCCCAATTAATTCGCAAACCGGAAAACCGCCCAAATCGTTTGATAACCTGCAGGGCCATAGCCAGGGAAGGACCCACATTAGAAAGGTACAGGAGCATGTCGTCGGCATAGAGACTGACTTTCTCCACCAGGGGGCCAGCACAGAGGCCCTCCACCCTGGGATGAGAGCGAAGCGCCACCGCTAGAGGTTCACCCGCAAGAGCGTACAGCAAGGGGGAAATGGGGCATCCCTGACGAGTGCCCCAAAGGAGGAGAAACTCGTCTGAGGTCCAACCATTCGCCAACACTTGCGCCCGTGGGGCATTGTAGAGGATGGTCAACCACCGAATGAAGCGCGGGCCAAATCCAAAGGCACGTAAACAACACCATAAATAATTCCATTCAACGGAATCAAAGGCCTTTGCCGCATCCTGGGAGACTACCACCCTAGAACTGATACTAGCATGGGAGGCCTGGAGATTCATAAAAAGTCGCCTAGTATTGTACGCTGTATTCTTTGTGGGCATAAAACCCGCCTGGTCAGAGTGTATCAGTGTGAGGATCACTTTGTTTAGGCGGAGGGCCAGAACCTTAGCCAAGATTTTGACATCCGTCTGCAGCAGTGAGATGGGCCTGTATGATTCAGGATAGAGAAGGTCCTTCCCTGGCTTAGGTAACAGCACAATGAGAGCCTCACGCATCGAATCGGGTAAAGCCCCTCTCTCGAAAATCTTCTGATAGAGGGTCAAAAGCCGAGGAACCATGGTAGTAGAGAAGTGCGTAAAGAAATTGGGTAGGGAGCCCATCAAGGCCAGGAGCCTTACAACGAGCAAAGCTAGATATGGCAGCCTGCACCTCAGCAGCGGTGAGGGGGGCCTCCAGGGCCACCACCTGTTCCACCTGTTTCCAACTGGGGAAGCAGGAGTTCAGCTAGCAGGGTGGTCAATTCAGAGGGTTCATATGCAACCTTAGAAGAATAGGTGTCACGAAAAAAATCAGCGAACATTCGGGCAACTGTGGCCGCATCGCTGACCGAGAGCCATCCGAGGCAGCCAATGCAATCACAACGGGGGGGGGGGGGGGGGCGAGCGTCCAAATGTGCCAGATAGGCCAGTAGCCTGCCCGGGCGCTCCCCCTGCTCGAATATCCGCTGTTTAGCAAAGAATAATTTGTGACGGGCCCTCTCATAACTAAGTTGTTCCGCCACCCGCGTCTGCATGCGAAGCCTATCTAGAGTCTCCAGGGACGGTGTACGAGCACACTGATTCTCCAAATTGGTCAACTCCTCCATCACCTGTGTAAAAGAGGCCCGAGACTGCCGCTTAAATTTAGAGATGCAGTCAGACAAACGTAACCGGGCATGCGACTTAAAAGCATCCCACACCGTAAGCGAATCTGAGGTATCGTCATTCGTCGCAAAGAAGGATTCCCACTCCACCTCCATAGTAGGCAAATCCGGGATTATGGTAAGCCAAAACGGGTTAAGACGCCAATTACTGCGCAGGGGCCTCGACAGGACATCGAGGGTCACCCAGTAAGGGGCGTGATCCAAGAGGATACGAGGGCAGAAACCTGCCGCACACAGTTGGGGTATAAGCTGGGCTGACACAAAAACATTGTGGCATGGGAAGCGGAAAAACATGAATAGGCTCTCTGATCCGGGTACAGGTGGCGCCAGGTGTCGATCAGGGAAAACTGAGCCATAACCCAACCAAAGCGGGTCAGTCCTCCCGCGCAAGGGGCGGAGGGATCTGAGCCAACTCTGTCCATGGCAGGGTTAACCGTCATGTTAAAATCCCCCAACCACACTGCGGGTATCGAGGGATGTCGGGCCAAAAAATCCAGACCCGGCGCCAACGCTGCACCCGTAAACGGGGGCGGTACATAGGAGGCCAGCAACAAAATAGGGGACCCGGCCACAGTAGCGCAGAAAAATACGTAGCGACCCCGTGGATCGGTCTCCACCGAGCAAATGGCAAAGGGGAGGGACTTGGCCACCAAAATGGACACACCACAGGAATGGGAACTATATGTGTCATGAAACGCCTATCCCACCCAGGGCTTCTTAAGGGCGCGGACTAGGGAGCCCGTGGCATGCGTTTCAACCAACACTATGATATCAGCAACTTGGGCTTTTAAAAAGGTGAAAAGAGCGGTGCGTTTGACCCTGTCCCTAGTGCCACGAACGTTCCATAGTAACAACTTTAGGGGGGCCATAGCAAAAGAGAAAAAATCATAGCACAAGGGAGAGAATCATCGGTGGAGACCATAACCGCTGAGTCTCCCAGTCTGGGGGAAACCCACATGGAAATATGGAAATCCCCCCAGTGCGAGTAGGCAGGAGATACAGTAGCAGCACCATATAACACATTAAGCAAGTACAGCAGCAAAAAACAAATAGCGTAGTCAGTACACAAAAGAAAAAAACCCACTAAAAATGAAAATAAAAATAAAACCCGAACCCACCCAGCTCTGCACTGACCCCAACCTGTGCGAGCATGCATCCCAAAACAAGAAGTTGCAGGAACATAACAGCAAATGCACCAGCCCTGGCAGAGCGGCCTAACAACCAAGCTCGACCATGGCTGGGGTACCAAGCATAACATATCAAACAATAGAACCAAGAAAAACATTGTGGTTGCCATGTATTGAGGGGGCAACCAATCTCTGAAGGTCAAATAGAGTACAAGTGACGCAACCGGCAATCAGCTCCTATGGGACAGAACATCCAGGAGCCGAGCAGGTATGGGAAAAGAACCGCACGGCAGTCTGAAGGAGTTCCACAAGGCCCGGGTACAGGAGGACGGAGCAGGCACATAGCCCATCCAGAGCCAGTTCAATGGACGGTCAGCCGGTGGCAGCAGGATCAAAGCGGCAGTACACAAGGGGGAGAAGGGAAGTCAGGGAACACAAATTGCAGTGCACCGAGCTCCAGAATCAAGGGTCAGTTCTCCAGGGAATCAGTAACAGGGGAAGGAATGTTCAGGAAAGGGGAGAAGGGGGCAGACACCAGCGGTACTCACACCTAGGCAGGTCCCAGTCTGTCCAGCCACAGCAAGGCCTCGTCAGGATCTTCAAAGAAGTGGATCTTATCTTCGCCAACCACACGGAGCCGGGCCGGGGACAGCATAGCGTATTTAAAATTGTGGGCGCGCAATTTCCATTTAACCTCGGTAAATCTGCCCCGGCGCCTCTGGACCTCCGCAGAAAAATCCGGAAAGGCAAGTACTTGGGTGTTGAGATGCGGAATATTCCCCTTCTCTCGTGCTAGGCGTAGAATGACATCCCGATCCCTGTAGTTCAGGAACTTGGCGATGAACACACGAGCAGGTGCTCCGGGCGGCGGTAGCTTGGCCGGGACCCGATGCGCTCGTTCCACCACAAAGGACTGGGAAAAAGGTTCCCGGCCGTAGGTAGCCACAAGCAGGTTCTCCAAAAAGACAGCCGGGGAGGCGCCCTCAGCCCCCTCAGGGAGGCCGATGAACCGCAAGTTATTGCGGTGCATCCTGTTCTCCAAATCGTCCTGCTTGGAGAGGAGCTGGGCAATATGGTGCTCTGCTTGATCAGAAGATGAGGCCTGCAAGGGGGGAACCACATCCTCCACATGTCCCAGGCGGCGCTCGGTCTCTGACACCCGATCGCGCACACGCTGCAGGTCTTGACGGATAAGGGACACATCCATCTTCACCTCCTCGAGCTTGGCGGTCAGTGTCGCTTGGCAGGTGGAAATCGCATCCAGGATCTGAGCCAGTTGTGTGGCGGGAACTTCAGACGGGCCAGGCTGTCCGGCGCCATCTTCCGCCGGAGCCCCCTTGGTCGAATGCCGGAATTTCTCAAGTTTAGCGGCTGCCTCAGACTTTTTTGTCGGGGGAGACATGTTGCGGCCAGCTGCAGGAGGGAACCCGGGTCAGAAGACGGTAAAAGTCGGGTCAAATAACAGTCAGGATCTCGATAACAGGATGATGCCTGCGGAGCTCTCAGGCAGTGCGTCCTACTCCATCGCGCTTCAGGCCACGCCCCCTTATGTTATTCTTGGAACGCTTTTAGATTTAAAAGGAGGTTCAAGATGATGGTTAGTGGATCAGTGAGGAGCTGTGATTTTAATGATGCTGAAAGTGAAACAATAAAAATTAAAAATTCCTTTAAAAATAGTGCCTGGGGGGAGTCCCCTTAGCCTGCCCGTAAAGTTGCTCATTTGTACCATCTATAGTACCTGCTGCAGAAAAACTGACATTTATAAAATTACAATACCAATATTAAATATACCAATAACCATTTACCAATAATAAATACAATGCCATTGCCGGCATTACAAAAAATTTGAAAAACAGTGTGGGGGTCAATCCCCAAACCTTACCAGACCCTTATCCGAGCATGCAGCCTGGCAGGTCAGAAAAAGGGGGGGGGGCCCTCCTGAACCATACCAGTCCACATGCCCCTAACATGGGGGGGTGCTTTGGGACAAAGTACCTTGTTCCTATGTTGGTGGGGCCTCTTTCCAACATCCCTGAGCAGTGGTTGTGGGGGTTTGTGGGCAGTGGGCTTATCGGAATTTGGAAGCCCCCTTTAACAAGGGGGCCCCTACATACCCCCCCTCCTCCCCATGTGATTGAGTATGGGGTACATAAAACCCCTACCTATTCACCAAAAAAGTGTCAAAAATAAATAAAAACACACACACACAGTTTTTAACAATTTCTTTATTTAAAACAACAAAAAAAAACAATGTCCCATGATGTAGCTCCATCATCAATCATGATGCCCAGATCCACCGCCAGACCTGGAAAAAGCAAATAAAACGCTCCTCCCGCAACAAAGGCTAACCGCCGACTACCTGCTCCGCCATTTGACAGTTCCTACTTAGGTAAAGGGCCGGGCCACCTGGTGATGTCACCTGTTGGCACTGCCCCCATGCGACGTCACCGGCCAGTGCATGCTGGGTCAGTGATGTCACAAGTGGACGGTGCCACCACCACTTTGGGTTTTTGACAAACGGCTGAACAGGTGATGTTTGGCCCAAACTGCTCGCCCAACTCTAAAGCTCAGTAAGATCAGACTGGAAGGCTGGAACATGGGCTTGATGCATAGTGGCTTTGGGAAATGATTGAGGACTTCACATGGCTGAATAAGTCTTTCCCAAGGATAAATAGAATTTCAATGACAGGCTTAAGCAGATTTAATTGCGGCAGGGTGGGGCCTGGCTACTGAAAGTCCTAAATATGAAAAGGCAGAACTGAGAAGTGAGTAGACTGGCTCCTAGATGAGGCAGTGACAGGCAGGTCTAGAGCAGAAGGCTCCATTCACATTAACTGGACCAGAGTAACTGGCATGGTAGCAGGCTTGACTGGAGCAACTGGCATGGTGGCAGGCTGGACCAGAGCAACTGGCATGAAGGCAGACTGGACCAGATCAGCAGGAGTGGAGGCAGACTGGACCGGATCAGCAGGCATGGAGGCTCCTTCCATATTCGGTGCCAATATTACCTGTTTTCTGTCACAGGCAGTGCATAATACAAAACCTCCTTATTGCTTGATTAGCAAATGCTGGGACCAGATAATTTCCTATTCCCACCCAGGTGCAGCCGATCTGATCATTGGTGGCTTCAGTAATTTGTAAGGAATATCAAAAGCAGGTATACTGGGAGGATGACCAGATCAGTGGGTTGTACCTTAAGAAATCAGGAACCAGGCTGTCTTAGGTTAAATTATGTTTATTAACATAAATATCACCACTGACAAAGTCCCGCCCCTTAGGGACGTAATGCGTGCGGAAGGGAGGGAGGAGAGTCTGACGTCACCCGCAGTCCAGCTTGAGGATTAGCAGCAGCGCTCGGACGCCGATCGCATTATGTACCTGTCATGCTGAGATTCACTGTTTGCAAAGTAAGAGGCTTTTAATCATTCAAATAAATAGTTTTCTGTTGATGGTATTACACTATGGTCTGCCTATTTTTCATTTATTTGAGGGACTGAAATACCATCTGAGCTTACAAGAGGAGAAGGGGAGAGCAGTGGAGAGTTCAAAGATCTGGGTCCTCACCTTCATAGTGTCTCTGGAGGCTGCCTGCTTACTACTATATGCTGTGATCTAACAGCTCTCAGGTGAGAGGCTGGCACATCCGGTGGAGGATTTCTGAGCACTGTTTGTGGACACTCATATTTATATCAAGATTCTGCACTGTGCACTTTACTATTTTTATGGACTTCCCTTTTGCGTTTGTATTTTAATTTTTGATATATGGACTTTTACTTCTTTTAGTATTTTTTGAATATCCTTATTGATTCACAGCGCTGCACCATTAATATTGTGATGTCCTCTTTGAACTCTGCCAGTTCTGAACCTGGACTGTAGTGGGAGCACTCTGCCTGTTGTCCAACCATATGTACCTGTTCACTTTGCTTAGTTTGTGCCTGCCCCTGTGTGGTAGCCAGGAACTATAGCATTGTGTATAAGACCTGGGAGTAACTGAATACCGGTTGGCCTGATTGCCATATGGAAAAGGGAGCTGCTATAGGCGAAGAACACAGCTGCCAGCTTTAGTGCCTGACCATCTACGCTAGAGGGAGGCATTACAGTATCATAGATTTTTCTGCCAAGGTCAATTTTTGGTTGAGAATAAACATGGGTTACTTCTCTCCATGGATGTCCTGAAACAACAATTTCTTTAGAGAAATCATAAGCTGCATTTAACCCATGGCATAGGATTTCCAAAGTGCTATGTGCTTTCTGAAGAATGAGCCCAGCGGTATTAATGTAATTGCAAGTAACTCCGTCACTTATTGTGACTTCAGAAAGTGACCTTATGGAAGGAGGAGAAATGTAGGAGATCTTTCAGCGCTTGATCCTTTTATTGTGTGTGTTAATTTTTAGCTTCTGCAATTAAATTGCAGCCTACTATTATTCCTTTCAATTTGAAAATTGTTTCTGGAAATCATTTGTTTGTGTACAGAAGGTGGTGTTAAAAAATAGCTGCCATGGATGTCAAATGTTCTAACTACACCAGATTTTTTATTGTCCTATTTAAACTTTCTACAACTCACTAAGCCAAGTATATAATTTTTATCAGAGGTTTATATAGACCTGAACATGTTTTTAAGGTTCCATGACAAAAAGTTTGAGCAAAGCTGCCCTAAATTACAATTTGAATATTGGAATTTAAATATTTATCATGTTATTTGTTGTTTGTAGGGCAACAATTTTTTTCTTAATGTTGACTCTTTAACATCTCATGGCTTTATTGTACTTTAAATTCCTTCTGTTTTTTCAGTTGACAAGAGCAATATGAACATTTTAGCTTGGGTTTTTGATTGGCACATTAAGAAATAATTTACTGATTTGCCATTATGGTGATTAAAAAAGATGAAAAAGTAAAAAAAGTAAAAAAAATTATTAATGATATTTTAAATGCCAATTTTTTATGTTTTCATTGTTTCATCACAAGCTTTGTCTCTCTATAAACAAACAAAGGTACTGTTCTTGTTTTACTTTACTCTGTGGTTTATATAAATGTATGGTGTTTAATCCTTAAAAAACTAATCCAGAAAAGTGACCCCAAACAGTGAGCAGCTCAGCAAATATTGCAGCTTTGCAAAATCAGAAAGTCCTCTGTAATCCATTGCAGACAGCTATCATTCAGCTCCTTAAAAGGTTTACTGGCTGTGTACTGTATATCCCGAAGCATGTGCTGTGTAACTTCCGATGCCTCTGCCTTGCTAATATAGTACATAGTAATTATTATTGCAATTTTGTAATTGTCTTCATATGCAAAGCAGGTCTTCTGGATATTCAGTTTAATGCAGACCTTTTTAAACTCCTATATGCCACGCCACTGTGAAAACCTTGTTTTTTTAAACTGTGGTTCATGTGTGCCTTATATTTATCTACAGCAATAAACATTTACTGTATAAAGCACACAAAGACAAAAAGATAGACTTTTGAATGCACTTATTTTCTAAAATGCATCCATACATGTTTTATTAGTAAAGGAAGTTCCTTCTCTTTACTAAACATGTGCATTTTAATCTGTGCATTACACATTAAATTTTACCGTATGAATAATGCTCATAGAGAAATGATACTGTATATTATTAAACAACGTGTGCATATTTTAATATTTTAATATTTTAAATGCAATACACCCCCATTGTATAGTAGAAGGTAAATACTTACTTTTCCCATCATCCACTCTGCTGAATACTGCACTGATCCATAGGAATCTCTAGCTTAAAGATCAATTTTACTTTTGTTGAGAAAAAAATGTTAAAGTATACTATCCAAAAATGTGCATGTGATACGATAAATAAATGAATCAATAAACATGCATAAATAGTTTGAAACAAAATAACAAAATTCTTTAAATAAACATATGAACCCAACTGTTATATTGTTGTTGAAAAATACCTCCAATCAATGCAACGATAAAAGGATAATGAAAAAAATGGGTATATAAAAATATATAGTCTATTTTTTTAAAATCTTTTTATTGGTATAAAACAGCAAAAAAACCAACAACATAATACAACAACAAAATTGGTGCATAAGATACAATGACTAGGCACTGAAAGGATGAGCAGAGCGCCGTCTCCCACCAGACTGACGCGGAGGTTCACAATATTCACAACAGGCATACACAGAAGAGGCACATCTGGCATAAAATAATCAATACAACCCGGGAAGGCAGAGCGACAGGCCTAATGTCTGCCTCTCACTCTAAGCACGCAAGCAGTGCAGCCGAGGAGCCCTCCAGCCATCTTAGCCATATGCGGTCATATTTTTTCGGGCAGCCTCTGTGGGTGTATGTGTCCCGGTACAGGGGAATGACCCCGTCCACCAGGTCCCTCCACTGCTGAAGCATGGGGGGAGCCTGTTGGCGCCAGTGTAGAGCTATATTTTTGCGGGCATAAAAGAGCAAAATACCCAGGAGGGTGCGGTCCGCCACCCTGGGCACCAAGTCATCCAACAGTCCCAAGAGGCCAAGGCGGGGGGAGAGGGGTCCAGGTCCATCTGCAAAAGAGCAGAGGACACTGAAAAAATCTCGGACCAGTAGACAGTAAGCTTCGGGCACATCCAAAAAACATGGAAAAAATCCCCACAGCGCCAACACTCCGGGGACTGTGCAGGATAGATTCGGTGCAGACGGTGCAGAGTAAGATAAGCCCTGTGCACAATTTTAAATTGGACCAGGTGGTCACGCATGGAGACCAGAATCTTGAAGGGGGATTCCCAGATATGCAACCAGTCCACCGAATCCAAGTCCGGGACATCCCAGGCCCAGCGAGAGTGGAGGCCCAGGAGCTCCGGAGAGGAGACCCGGAGAAGATGACGGTGCAGCACCGAGACCGCCCGGGTAGAACAGTCATACCTCAGGACCCGCTCCAGATCTGGCTGCACCAGCTGGGAACCCTCGGGGGGAAACTGGGCTTTGAAGGCGTGGGACAACTGTAGGTAGTGGAAGAAGTGCGAGGGCGGGACATTGCGGTCAGCGACCAGGCGTGTGAAGGACGTAAGGGTCAGGTCCGACGTAAGGTCCGAGACCTTTTTAACATCATATTTGGTCCACAGGACTGGATCGGGGAGACTATACAGGTGGGGCAGGGAGGGATTCTTCCACAGAGGGGCATTCGGGGAGGACGCGGTGTTCGGGTAAGCCTCCAGGAGAAGCCCCTGGCACCACGCCCGGAGCGTCGTTCGCATGGAGGCAGTCAAGTCGTAAGGAGCTCGAGGCCCCCGGAACAGGAGTAGGGACAGGGCCTCCATTGACCCCAACACCGCGGCCTCCACCACCACTGCAGAGTTAGAGGCCTCCGGAGCCAACCACCAGACAGCCGTGACCAACTGAGAGGCCAAGAAATATTTGTGGCAGTCGGGGAAAGCCAACCCCACCTGAGAGAGGGGGCGCATGAGGGTGGCGAGTTTGTATCTAGGAGGGTGGGGACCCCAGAGGAAACTGGAGAACAACCTATTAAGTGCAGTGAAAAAGGACTTCGGAATCCATTGAGGAGAGTGACGAAACAAGTAGGTAAACTTAGGAAGGAGTTTCATCTTGATTAAATTGACTTTGCCTAGCACGGAAAGAGGGAGGTTCTCCAACGCCTTCAGCCTGACCTTAAGCGCAGCGACAGCCAGATCCAGATTCAGGTCAAGAAAACCGGCAGGGTCTCGCGATACCCGGACCCCAAGATAAGTGAAAATATCCACCCACTGAAGAGAAACATCAGGCAAACACTCGCTCCTAGCCCCAGTGTCAATCGCCAGCAACAGGGATTTGGACTAATAAACCTCGAGCCCCGTCACCTCAGAAAAGGCATTCAGGATCCCAAGGGCACCCTCGAGGGACGGTCCAGCATCATTGAGAAACAGTAGGAGGTCATCCGCTTACAGGGCCACCCTCTCCTCCAGCCAAGCCCCCCGTAAGCCCCTGATATGTGGAGAGACCCGAAGGGCCTCCGCCATGGGTTCCATGGCTATGGCGAAGAGGGCCGGGGAGAGAGGACAGCCCTGCCGCGTACCCCGAGATAGCGTAAACATAGAAGACAACCTGCCACCAAGATGAATGGCAGCCCTGGGGGAGGCGTATATAGTCTGCAACCAGCGAATGAACAGTAGCGGAAAGCCCATCCTCCTGAGTATCTCCCAGAGGAAAAGCCACTCCACCGAGTCGAACGCCTTCTCGATGTCGAGAGAGGCGACAACTCGGGAGCCAGCGTTAGTGTGATTGGCCTGCAAATTAGTAAACAATCTGCGGAGGTTGATGTCCGTGGATCTATGGGCCATGAAACCAGTCTGGTCCTGGTCGACGACAGAGGGGAGCAGGGGTTGAAGTCTAGCCGCCAGCAACTTAGTGAGGATTTTTAGATCATTGTTTAGTAAAGCAATCGGCCAATAGGAGGCACACAATTTTGGGTCTTTAGGAGACTTATGTATCAGGATTATGTGAGCCTGCGCCATGGAAGGGGGTAGGGTCCCCTCCGCCAGACAATCATTAAACAGAGCGGCCAGCAAGGGGGCCAACAGATCCAGATGGGCCCGATAAAATTCGATCTGAAGCCCATCCGGGCCAGGAGCCTTCCCCTTAGGGATAGAGCGGATCACCGCCTTCACCTCCTCCTCGGTGATCACTGGACCAGACCGGATCTTTCGTGATCAGACAACCATCCCAGAGCTATCGGATCCAGAAGAGGGTACAAATCCTCCGGAAGAAGGCCTGATGGGAGGGTTGTGGCATAGAGACGGGAATAGAAGGCCCTAAATTCGGACAAAATTTCATCAGGAGAGGTGATGGCCTCCCCCGCTGAAGAGGTAAGCTCGGGCACCAGGGTCAAAGGAGTGTCCTGTTGGGAAAGCTGAGCCAGCAGGCGACCATTACGATCACCCTGTTCAAAACAGTGTTGTCGCGAATGATATAGGGACAGCCTGGTGAGCTCAGAGAGGTGAAGCTGGAGGTCCCACCGGGACGTCTGGAGCCCCTCAAAGTTCAGGGCCGAGGGGTCCTGACCATATCGGACAGAAGCCGCCTCAGCCACCGCTTCCAACACCACCGTGTCAGCGGCCAGCTGTGTGAGCACCGCTTTGATGGAGGAAATATAGTGGCCCCTGGTGAATGCCTTAAACGCATCCCACACCATAGCAGGGGAGGACGTGCCAGCATTAATGTCCCAATACTCCCGCAGGACCGGAGGGGCCTGTCGCGAGACATCCGGCTGGTCAATCCAGTGTGCGCCCAGGCGCCACATGGAACCGTTGCGAGCCAAACCAGATCGCAGCGTGACCAGCAAGGGGCTGTGATCGGACAGACCACTCGGGAGATATGCCACCCCCTCAACCTCCGACAAGACAGACGGGCTATAAAAGGCGAAGTCAATCCTGGAGGAGGTCTTGTGTGTGGTAGAGAAGCAGGAGTACTCCCTCCGCTCAGGGTGCTTCCAACTCCAGGCCTCCCGGACCCCAGCCACCTCCGCCCAGTCGAGTAAATCACAAGAGAACACCTTGGGCGGCACCGGTCTGTCCAGGTCAGGGGAGAGGATGGCATTGAAATCCCCGACAATCAACAGTTTGGCAGGGACATACAGGGAAATCTTTTCCAAGATAGTATAAAGAACTTCGGGCTCAAAAGGCGGGGGCACATAGACACCCACCACAGTATAGCGTTGCGGCCACAAGGTGAGCACTAACACAACAAACCTTCCCATGGGATCAGTATGGACAGCCTCCACCTCATGGGGCAGGGACCTACGCACCAGCACTGATACCCCCTGGCATATGAGGAATAAGAGGCATTAAAGGCCCGCTGGACCCAGGGCTTCTTGAGGGTTTGCAGCCTGTCACCCACCAGATGCGTCTCCTGTAGCACTAAAACAGAGGGGCTATGAGATTTAACATACTGAAACAGCTGCGCCCGCTTAAATTTGCTATTGAGACCACGGACATTCCACGAGAGGACAGAAAAGGTAAAGGGTTTAAGTGACGCCATATCTAGATACAGAAATCATGTGTAGGCCAATGAATGCGCAATCTAGTAAAAGCATCTGGTGAGTAACAGCGCAGCAAAGATCCATGAACCAAACATCAAAAAACACAACCAAAAAGAAAAGGAACCAAAAACATACAGTAAAAATAGAAAAAAATTCCCAGAGCCTAAAGGGCTCACCCTATCGTGCCCCGGGCACCCCATAAACACAGGGGAGACGGGGGGACGATCTTGACCCAAAACAAAACAAAAAAGGTTCACAGGCCGCTAACGGTGCAGCCTGCGGATAAGTGTCAATAAAAAAGAGCACAGTTCCAACGCAGGACAAATGGTAACAGCAGCACGGGGGGGGATAACTCCGGTGAATAAGGACATCCATCCAGGCAGAGAAGTAGTAAGGGGGAAGAACAACAAGGGGGGAAGGCGGGGACCAAAAATGGAAACGGGCAGGCAGTCCAGGGGAGGCAAAGTCAGCAGTGGAGTGGCCCAGGCAAAAAGAAAGACATAGGAAGAGGGGGACACAGGAGAGGCACAGGGCTGCGGGGGGGCAAAACAATCTCAATACTTGCGACAGTTCAGGAGAAAAGGCAAACCAGGTGAACAGCCAGCTCAACGTACATCCAGCCAGGCAGCCGACGCCTCAGGGGTGTCAAAAAATCGAGCGCGGTCTCCATCGATGACTCGAAGGCGGCTAGGATAGAGGAGGCTGTATTTCAGGCCTTTGTCTCGCAGCCTTCTTCTGATGTCAGTAAACTGACGCCGCTTGCTCTGGACCTCCGGCGAGTAGTCAGGAAAAAACATCAATTTGGTTTTTCTAATAACAGACCTCTTGTTTGGCCCTGGCCACAGCAAGTGTACGGTCCCGGTCTCTGTAATTGAGAAGGCGGAGAAGGAAAGGCCTAGGAGGAGCGCCCGGCACCGGGGGGGGTCGGGGGAACCCTGTGCGCCCGCTCGACCATGAACGTAGGTGGCATGGCAGGAAGGCCCAGCAGTGAAGGCAGTAGTATCTCAGCAAACTCCACCAGTCTAGAGCCTCCGCTCGCTCTGGCAGGCCCAAGATGCGGATGTTATTGCGGCGGAGTCTGTTCTCCGTATCCACGGCTTTTTCCTGCAGAGCCTTAACTTGGATCTGAAGGGCATGAAGTTCCGTGGAGTCAGCCTGAGTAGAATCCTCCAGCTGCGAGATCCTCTCCTCAGCCTCCGTCACTCGGGAGCGGAATTTATCCAGGTCATGCCGTATCAAGCTGATGTCAGTGGAGAGATAATCCATTTTTGCGGTAAGTGTATCCTTGTATGCCTTTATGGCCTCCAGGATGTCTGTCGGGGAAGGATCCGAGGGACCGCCAGAGCCCTGAGCGGTCTGAGTACCAGCAGACATCTTTGTCGGAGAAGACCTCGTGTCCAAGATGGCCGCCACGGGACCCGAAGGCCTAGAGGAACTCCGGGATGATTTAGCGGACCGCAGCTTCCCCGGTGAGAGCGGAGGAACCCGCGACGTGCCGCCCGTCTTCCTGGACCCCAGGGTGAGTGTTGAAGGGATGTAAGTGTAAAGGATGGATGCCGATGGAGAAGAAAGGATGAGGACAGGAGCGGAGCTAGAGCCCTGTGCGTCCGTGCAGCTTCACATCCCGGCCACGCCCCCAAAAAATATATAGTCTATTTTTAATAAAAAAATTAAATGGTGAAAAATAGACCAATCCCATGTGCAAGAGAGAAAGATACCACAACCAATGGCACAGAGTTAACTGAATTAAAATAAACTCCTCCAGGTGCTCCTAAATCCACCCAAGTGTGGGATAAGATAATGGCTGCTAACCAAAAGGCTGCAGACTAGCAGCAGTACAGAATCCAGCTCTCTAAGGTGCAAGATGAAAATCCCCCTCTAATCAAAATCCAAAGCCAAGATACATAGCAGGGCAACTGATACTCTCCGTGGATAATGAGAAACTTATGCAGGGAAAAAAGGGAACTGATAGTGCATTACCTTAATAACAATCACATTTTATTATTAAAAGTTGTACTTACATCCAAGACATGGAGTGGAAGCATTAACGATACACGATATAGCAAACAAGGCCGCCTGCAGTGCGGACCATGTAAAGTGACGAGCGCAGCTACTCCATCTGACGCATTTCCCCTTCTTACAGGCGTCAACTGGGAATGGAGTGTAGGAATGGAATCAATGTACATTGCAAGGATTTTAACAAACTTTGTTGCAGTTTCTTACCCATTTCTTCTCTGAAAGAATAGTTCTTTGTTAGATTATGTCTTGCGCAGGACTGAATCAGAAGGGAAGTGACTAATGTATTACAGGCAACTGATGCACTTTTCGGGATTCTGCATCGCTTCAGAAATTATTAACCCATAGGGAGTATCTCACCAAAAATGACATTTTTGTTGTAGAGGATACCTAAAACCTGACTTGTATCTTAGTGCAAAATTCTTCACACAAGCAAAATGCCATATCACATTGAATTTATAGGTAATTACAGCAGCTGCAGACTGCAAAGGAAACTTTATTTTTATTAACATTCAGCTACATTTTTTTGCTATAGTTTTGGGTATATTTTTTATCACAAACGTGGAGTTACCCTTTTGGTCTTTGCAGAAGAAAAAAGACTTCTAGCAGTGAAGATCCAATATGTCCCCCAAAAATTGCTCACTGATTAGTTCCTTTGTGATCCCGGGACCATCTCTTCAGATGGTGTAGCATGGTGTATGGCTTTTGAGAAGATTAGGGAAAAGCCATTGGCCAATCTCTGCCACTGAGAAAGAACCTGGAACTACACAGCACTAAGCACTCTTGGGTCCAGAGTAGTGTTGAGCGAACACGGACTGTATTATTCGTGTTCGTACCGAATAATTGGATTTTTTGTACCCGAACACGGACACGGACACTTTACTGTATGTTCGGGTAAAAATCCGTGTTCGGTCGTTTTATTTCCGGGTTTTGCATGCTTTGGCGCTCTTTTCATGGCGGGCTTTCAACAGCCAATCAACAATCGTTTAACTGGTGTGCCTTAAGCCATCCCAGCCATGCCTGCAAATGTCTCAGTAGCTGTGATTGGCCGTCTGAAGCATGTGACCAAGTCTTTATAAGTTCGAGGCAGCCGCAGCGGCGTCATTATGCTGCTTAGATTCAGGGACAGAGCACACATCAACGTGCTGGCTGCTGATTAGGGAAAGATAGGCAGGAAAAAACCATTTGTGTCCGGATAGAATTGAGGGACAGGTCGGAGTGTTTAGGCAGGGCGAGTTGTAGGCATTTTAGGGATAGAGTCTGCTGAATTATAGGGTCAGTGTCTTCTACAAACTACAATCGATATTGCTGTGTGGGGGGTGGGGTCTGCACTCAATCCTGATCTACGATCTCTTCTCAATCCTGTTAGGGACAGAGTCTGCTGAATTTTAGGGAAACTGTGTTCTACAAACTACAATCGATATTGCTGTGTGGTGTGGGATTGGAGATAGGCAGGTGTCAGTGATCCACATCCATTTTTCTGTGTGTGAGCTGCAGTGAACACAATCTTTTTGGGCTGCAGTGAACACAATCTTTTTGGGCTGCAGTGAACACAATCTTTTTGGGCTGCAGTGAACACAATCTTTTTGGGCTGCAGTGAACACAATCTTTTTGGGCTGCAGTGAACACAATCTTTTTGGGGTGCAGTGAACAAAATCTTTTTGGGGTGCAGTGAACACAATCCTTTTTGGTGTGCAGTGAACACAATCTTTGTGGGGTGCAGTGAACAAAATCCTTTGTGGGGTGCAGTGAACACAATCTTTTTGGGGTGCAGTGAACAAAATCCTTTTTGGGTGCAGTGAACAACATCCTTTTTGGGGTGCAGTGAACACAATCTTTTTGGGGTGCAGTGAACAAAATCCTTTGTGGGGTGCAGTGAACACAATCTTTTTGGGGTGCAGTGAACACAATCTTTTTGGGGTGGAGTGAACAACATCCTTTTTGGGGTGCAGTGAACAAAATCCTTTTTGGGGTGCAGTGAACAAAATCATTTTTGGGGTGCAGTGAACACAATCTTTTTGGGGTGCAGTGAACACAATCTTTGTGGGGTGCAGTGAACACAATCTTTTTGGGGTGGAGTGAACAACATCCTTTTTGGGGTGCAGTGAACAACATCCTTTTTGGGGTGCAGTGAACACAATCTTTTTGGGGTGCAGTGAACACAATCTTTGTGGGGTACAGTGAACAGAATCTTTGTGGGGTGCAGTGAACACAATCTTTGGGGGGTACAGTGAACACAATCTTTGTGAGGTGCAGTGAATGTGCATGTACCTGTAGGCAAGGAGAAATAGAGCAGAGCAGGTCCCAGGGAGATCTTTCCCATCTCCTCACTGGCAATGCTATGTGCCCTAGGTGATTAGGGTGTGCCCAGGCACACCCAGCACACCCTGTGCGCACGCCTATGTCACCGCCACATCCACCACCACCTCAACCTCCCTCCTACTCCATATGGGCCTCGTCCTTCAGAGATGAAGAAGAACATTGTTTTATTTTTCTGTTTTTTTTTTGTTGTTTTAAGTTATTTCCCTATCCACATTTGTTTGCAGAGCACTTGCCATGCTCTTAATTACGTTTTGCTGCCATTTGCAGCACTCTAGCCCTTTCCTTTGGTGTTTTAGAGCCATTTTAGTGCCTTAAAGTTCGGGTCCCCATTGACTTCAATGGGGTTCGGTGTCCGGGAAAAGTTCGGTAAAAGTCCGGGACACGGACCCGGACTTTTTTTTAAAGTTCGGCCGAACCCGTCGAACACGGACATCTAGGTGTTCGCTCAACCCTAGTCCAGAGCTGATAAATGCCAGCTGGTAGTGGCTGAGTAAGCAGCATATCAAAAGATCTCTGTCCCAGATCTGTTTAGGCTAAAAGAAAAGGTCTACTATCCCCATGTCATTTCCATAAAAATATGTTGTGGTATTGTGGAGGTAGCTAGATATAAAAATTATACAATGGAGATAGGGTGAACGCTTGATGAACACAGTGCAGACAGATAACAAGGGGGGTCTGGGTACAAGAGGGGTGGTGTATATACCACATGGGCAATAATGAGGGAAGATTAAGGAAGAGAAGGGACAATTAAGGTTAAAAAGTCCATTTATCGTTAGAAAATGTCCATATAACACTAGAGATACCATAAATGTGGACAGGCAGCCAGCTGACAGAGAAGAAGTAGCTCTGTAGAAACAAGATAGGAGACAAGCAGCGCCAGTAGACTTGGCTTGTCTCCTATCATGGAAAAAGGCGAATAGCCTTGCGCTTATGGTATATGGAAATAAATAAATAAATATGTGTGGATAAATATATGTGAATAAATATATACGTGTAAATATGTAGCTGCTGCTGAAGAAATAAAGTGCTGGTGCCTTTAAGTGATGACTGAAAAGTAATTCAGCGCTGCTACCATACTTATAATAAACTGGAATTGATCAACAACAATGCAAACCAACGTCAATCAGCTCCTTTTAGTGCTGGTTAAATAAATTATAATTCCAATAAATAGATAAATATAACACAATAGTGTCCATTCAGTGCATATAAAAAAAAGTGCTTCTGTGCTCCACTTGCTTGAATTAAGGTGCCGGTGCTCCCCCTGTGGTTCCCTACTTACCACTAGAGATGTCGCAAACCTAAAATTTGCCGTTCGCGAACGGCGAACCCTAACCTTCGCAAATGTTCGCGAACCACCATAGACTTCAATAGGCAGGCGAATTTTAAAACCCACAGGGACTCTTTCTGGCCACAATAGTGATGGAAAAGTTGTTTCAAGGGGACTAACACCTGGACTGTGGCATGCCGGAGGGGGATCCATGGCAAAACTCCCATGGAAAATTACGTAGTTGACGCAGAGTCGGGTTTTAATCCATAAAGGGCATAAATCACCTAACATTCCTAAATTGTTTGGAATAACGTGCTTTAAAACATCCAGTGTGTGAATACGATCAGGTATGATGTTGTATCGATCAGGTAGTGTAAGGGTTATGCCCGCTTCACAGTGACAGACCAAACTGTGACAGACCAAACTCCCCGTTTAACAGTCAGTCAGTCCATTTGCACAACCGCAAACTCCCCATTTGCACAAGGTTGGATACCAAGCTAGCCATGTCCCGTTCCTTGTCCTCACTGACGTCATTGAAGGTCTCTTCCTCCACTCAGCCACGTACAACACCAAGGGTCCCCGAAAGGTGACAACAAGCCCCCTGGGACGCCTGCTGTGGTTGGTCTTCCACCTCCTCAAAGCCACCTTCCTCCTCTGACTTCTCTTCTTCAGACTCCTCTCTCTGCGTTGCCACAGGTCCAGCAATCGACAACGACAAGGCTGCTTCTGGTGGCGATGGGGACCACAACTCTTCCTCTTCATGCTCATCTACGGCCTGATCCAGCACTCTTCGCAGGGCACGCTCCAGAAAAAGCGCATATGGGATGAGGTTGATGATGTTGCCTTGAGTTTGACTGACCAGGTTTGTCACCTCTGCAAAAGGACGCAAGAGCCTACAGCCATTGTGCATGAGCATTCAGTAACGCGGCCAAAAAATACCCAGCTCCGCAGAGGCTGTCCTCTTTTTTTTTAAATTAAAAAAATCTGTTCTTATCAGTTTAATCCCTGTTACGTTACGTCTCCTATGAGGGGTCGGTGTATGGAATAGATTTTAGGAACCGGGAGATGGAAAAAGATGGTTAGTCTGTCCTCTTACTTCCAATCGTGGGCACCGCGCGTGCCCCGTGCAATGTACTGTGCCATCATATATGAGTGGTGTGTTAAGTAGTACTATTCTTATCAGTTTAATCCCTGTTACGTCCCCTATCAGGGGACGTGTATTGAATAGATTTTAGACAACCTCAAAGAGTCTTCAATAGTTGACACACTCATGACATAAATGTTATTCCTCTATGCGTCAATCTTGCTGTAGTGATGACTGTGCTCATACGCACGTTTGGGAGATTGCAGGCGATGGCGGTTTTTCAAAGCCTATGGTCGTGCTGAGGTAGTTCAGTGACAATTAAGTGACCCAGAAAACAATGATTCTGCAGTGTGGGCCCACTGTTGGCCTAGTAGGCTTTAATGATCACCCAAGATGATCATAAAGAAAATTAATGTATTTTCTATGAAAAATTATCCAGCGGATCGCTTTTGGTCTGTTCACAATGAAGCAACGACCTTATCAGCGGCCGGAAAAATTGAGGTTATCCAGGCAGAAAGTGCACTAAAACATTGCGGCTTGAACTGTAGTTGGTGGCGGAGATGTCACGTAAGTCATCCGGAATACAGAGATTAAATACAGCAGCGTGTGGACCATTTTTAGTCCAAGGCATCTCATCAGGCCTTTTTTAGTCAAATGCATCCCCCACTGTCAGTCCCTTCGGGATCCATGCCTCATTCATCTTAATAAAGGTGAGGTAATCAAGACTTTTTTGACCTAGGCGACTTCTCTTCTCAGTGACAATACCTCCTGCTGCGCTGAAGGTCCTTTATGACAGGACACTTGAAGCAGGGCAGGCCAGAAGTTCTATCGCAAATTGGGATAGCTCAGGCCACAGGTCAAGGCTGCACACCCAGTAGCCAAGGGGTTCATCGCTCCTCAGAGTGTCGATATCTGCAGATAAGGCAAGGTAGTCTGCTACCTGTCGGTCGAGTCGTTCTCTGAGGGTGGACCCCGAAGGGCTGTGGCGATGCGTAGGACTTAAAAAGCTCTGCATGTCCTCCATCAACAACATGTCTGTAAAGCGTCCTGTCCTTGCCGGCGTGGTCGTGGTAGGAGGAGGATTACTTTCACCTCTTCCCCTGTTAGATTCCCGTTGTGCTGTGACATCACCCTTATACGCTGTGTAAAGCATACTTTTTAACTTGTTTTGTAACTGCTGCATCCTTTGCGACTGCATTTGCATCCTTTGCTACAGTAATTCGGTAACATATCAGACACTTTCTGCTTATACCGGGGGTCTAGTAGCGTGGCCACCCAGTACAGGTCGTTCTCCTTCAGCCTTTTTATACGAGGGTCCCTCAACAGGCATGGCAGCATGAAAGACCCCATTTGCACAAGGTTGGATGCCGAGCTACTCATGTCCAATTCCTCGTCCTCACTGATCTCATTGAAGGTCTGTTCTTCCCCCCAGCCACGTACAACACCACGGGTACCAGATAGGTGACAACAAGCACCCTGGGATGCCTGCTGTGGTTGGTGTTCCTCCTCCTCAAAGCCACATTTCTCCTCTGACTCCTCTTCCTCAGACTCCTCTTCCAGCGTTGCCGCAGGTCCAGCAAGCGATGATAAGGCTGTTTCTGGTGGTGATGGTGACCACAACTCTTCCTCTTCACGCTCATCTACGGCCTGATCCAGCACTCTTCGCAGGGCACACTCCAGGAAGAAAACATATGGGATGATGTCGCTGATGGTGCCTTCGGTGCGACTGACTAGGTTTGTCACCTCCTCAAAAGGACGCATGAGCCTACAGGCATTGCGCATGAGCGTCCAGTAACGTGGCAAAAAAATACCCAGCTACGCAGAGGCTGTCCTAGCACCCCGGTCATACAAATACTCGTTGACAGCTTTTTCTTGTTGGAGCAAGCGGTCGAACATTAGGAGTGGTGAATTCCAACGTGTCGGGCTGTCGCAAATCAAGCACCTCACTGGCATGTTGTTTCGCCGCTGAATATCTGAAAAGTGCGCCATGGCCGTGTAGGAACGCCTGAAATGGCCACACACCTTCCTGGCCTGCTTGAGGACGTCCTGTAAGCCTGGGTACTTATGCACAAAGTGTTGTACAATCAGATTCAACACATGTGCCATGCATGGCACATGTGTCAACTTGCCCAAATTCAATGCCGCCAACAAATTGCTTCCGTTGTCACACACCACTTTGCCAATCTCCAGTTGGTGCGGGGTCAGCCACTGATCCACCTGTGCATTGAGGGCGGAGAGTAGTGCTGGTCCGGTGTGACTCTCTGCTTTCAGGCAAGTCAACCCCAAGACAGCGTGACACTGTCGTATCCGGCATGTGGAATAGCCCCTGGGGAGCTGGGGGGGTGCAGTTGGTGTGAAGCAAGACGCAACAGCAGAAGAGGACTCAGCCGAGGAGATTAGCAAAGAGGATGGAGTAGGAGGAGTAGAGGAGGTGGCAGCAGGCCTGCCTGCAAGTCGTGGCGGTGTCACCAACTCCTCTGCAGAGCCACACATTCCATGCTTGGCAGCCGCTAGCAGGTTTACCCAATGCGCAGTGTAAGTGATATACCTGCCCTGACCGTGCTTTGCAGACCAGGTATCAGTGGTCAGATGGACCCTTGCCCCAACACTGTGTGCCAGACATGACATGACTTCCTTTTCCACAATAGAGTACAGGTTGGGGATTGCCTTTTGTGAAAAAAAATTTCGGCCCAATAGCGACAAATTTTTTGAAGGCCTCAGACTCCACCAGCTTGTATGGTAAAAGCTGCCGGGGTAAGAGTCCCGATAAGCCAGCTGTCAGACGCCGGGAAAGGGGGTGACTCTGTGACATTGGCTTCTTACGCTCAAACATTTCCTTGACAGACACCTGACTGTGGGCAGATGAGCAGGAACTGCTGAAGGTGAGAGGCGGAGTGGCGGGTTGTTGATAGGGGGCAAGGAGGACAGCAGTGGTTGACGTGGCTGAAGAGGCTGGACCAGGAGGAGGATGGTGGCTTTCAGTTTGTGTGCTGCTTGTACTCATGTGTTGATCCCATAGGCGTTTGTGATGTGAGATCATGTGCCTTCGCAAAGCAGTTGTACCTAGGTGGGTGTTGGACTTTCCACGACTCAGTTTCTTTTGGCACAGGTTGCAAATGGCATCGCTGTTATCAGAGGCAGACACACAAAAAAAATGCCACACTGCTGAGCTTTGCAATGACGGCATTCTGGTGGTGGCAACAGCTTGCATTGATTGGCGTACTGTCTGGCTGACCCCGGGTGCCGATACATGCTGTCTGACTGTGCCACTAGCTCCTTGCGATGACCTCCCCCTGCTTCCAACTCATCTCCTCCTCCTCTCTGTCTCCCCATCTGAACTTTCCCCCTCTTCTTCTTCTCTTCGAGCAGGCACCCAGGTGACATCCACGGACACATCGTCATCATCAGCCGCTTCACTTGACAACTCAGCAAAGGCAGTAGCAGCAGGTACAACATCATCATCACAATGTACGTCCATGTGTATAATGCTGCCTGATTGAGACATATCCCCGTTATCTACATCCTCTGGCACTAATGGTTGGGCATCACTTATTTCTTCCAACTGATGTGTAAATAACTCCTCTAACAGATCAAGTGAAGCGGCTGTGGTGCTAGTGTTGGTGGTGGTGCCGGCGGGCGGGCGAGTGGTAAGTTGAGAGGTGCCCGAAGCTGAGCTGGAGGAGGATGGTGCATCAAGGTTCCGAGCGGAAGCTGTAGAAGATTGGGTGTCCTGTGTAAGCCAGTCAACTATGTCCTCAGAATTTTTTGAGTTCAGGGTATGTGGCTTCTGAACACTGGGCATTATTCTAGGGCCAAAGGAAATCACAGCACCATGACCACGATGGCCCCTGTGGGGTGGCCTGCCTCTGCCTTTCATTTTTTTTAGATTTGTGGTACTATGCGTGCAAGGTGCTGTGCCACCCTATATGAGTGTTGGGCAGTGGGTACAGTACAGTCTGTGGACCTGACACTCACTGGCAGGCAACTATAAAAAATATATATTTTTTTAAATCTTCAAGGTGCTCTGCCACCGTATATATGAGTGGTGGGCACTGCAGTGGGCACAGTACACTGTGTGGACCTGACACTCACTGGCAAGCCAGGCAACTGCAATTATAAAAAATATATATGTTTTTAGTTTGCAAGGTGCTGTGCCACCATATATATATGAGTGGTGGGCACTGCAGTGGGCACAGTACACTCTGTGGACCTGACACTCACTGGCAGGCCAGGCAACTGCAATTATAAAAAAATATATATATTTTTTTAATTTGCAAGGTGCTGTGCCACTGTATATATATGAGTGGTGGGCACTGCAGTGGGCACAGTACACTCTGTGGAGCTGACACTCACTGGCAGGCCAGGCAACTGCAATTATAAAAAATATATATTTTTTTAATTTGCAAGGTGCTGTGCCACCGTATATATATGAGTGGTGGGCACTGCAGTGGGCACAGTACACTCTGTGGACCTGACACTCACTGGCAGGCCAGGCAAATGCAATTATAAAAAATACATATTTTTTTTTAATTTGCAAGGTGCTGTGCCACCGTATATATCAGTGGTGAGCACTGCAGTGGGCACAGTACACTCTGTGGACCTGACACTCACTGGCAGCCGGCAGGCAACTGCAATTATGACAGAGGAAAAAAAAAAAATATTTTTTAAACTGCAAGGTACTGTGCCACCCAATATGAGTCTGGTGTGCACACAGTACAGTCTGTGGTGGGTCTGTGGCCTCTAACACACGGCGGGCAGGCAACTGCACAATAGATAGATAGATATATATATATATATATATATATATATATATATATATATAAAAAATTGACTGAAATACCAGCCCTAAAAAGGGCTTTTTGGGGTGCTGTCAGGATGCTGTCCTTACAGCAGGAGTGGACCAAGAACACTATCTAACAACTGTCCCTATTAACAGCAGCAGCAGCACTCTCCCTGCTCTCACTAACACACTACTTCAGAATGATCTAAGATGGATGCTGCCCTTGCTTTTTTATAGGAGGTGGGAGGGTGTGGGAGGGAGGGCATGCTGATTGGCTGGAATGTGTCTGCTGACTGTGAAGTACAGGGTCAAAGTTTGCCTCAATGATTAAGTATAGGGGGCGGACCGAACATCGCATATGTTCGCCCGCATCGGCGGACGTGAACAAGCAATGTTCGCCAGGAACTGTTCGCCGGCGAATAGTTTGGGACATCTCTACTTACCACAAGTCGCTATAAATCTGGCAGTGAATATATGATAATCCTCTGATGTATCCACAGCTTCTTTGGAGACACAGCCTTTTAAATGCCAATTAGTGGGAGAGATCCTTTACATGGACATCCTTAAATCCAGAGTGCCCTCATAAAAATAGAATGCCATCCATGGTGAAGTATGTAACGGTATATGCGTTTATTAAATAAAGAAACCTACTTACAGTGTTAAAAAAAATTAAAGATACTGTAGAGTGCAGCTCTGTCACAGCTACAGATGACGCCCTGATAGGAAGGCGAAACGTGTCTAGCGATTGGCTGAGCGTACCTGGTCACGAACTACGTCACTTTCGGCCGGTGGAGCTCTCGCTGCGAGAGCAGCTAACCACCGAGCCACACTCTGTCTTTACATGTTTTTAACACTGTAAGTAGGTTTCAAATAATGTTATGTTTGTTTCAATTATTTTTATTAGTTTTTTGTGATACAGAACACAATTTCAAAACCAAGTGCAATGTACAAAGATAAGAAAGTAAGCGAACAAGAACAAAAAATCCATTCAATTGTGAATAAACAGTGCTGCATAAAAAATGAAGCTTGTAAACAAGTTTTGAACCGTGGAATAGTCATAAAGAAGCCTCAAAGGATATTAATCGGTTATGCCACAGCCAGGCTCCCCCCCCCCCCACACCCCACCTAGGAGCATACTGTGCAGGGGGTGTTGAGGCATGGGTTCCCACTAGGGTCCACCCTGTTGTACAGTAATACTCAAAAGAGCACCTTAAGTGTGCTTACCAAATTTGGTTATCCATATATTCCATTGTTTGTCAAAGGCCTTGCAAGTACATTGGTTAATTGCCAACAGTCGTTCAAATACATAGTTGCGATTTACTGTGATTTTACCTTCAGTTACGTTTGGAGATTGTTGTGAGCCCGAGTTAGTTCCTGAGTATGTTATTTTGTGCAGCTATTAAGATGTGTCATACTACCTGTCTCATGTTTTGTGGGTATCAGTCTATGCCAAGGTTCAAGAGTGCTAGTCCCATTGAAGGGGGACCTAGTACACCCGTGGTTGAGAAGATCAGTTTAAAAATTTGGTTCCAAAAGCTGGTTAGGCAGGGACACTCCCACATTATATGGGGGAGTGTACCAACTTGTCCACATTGTCGCCAACACATAGCGGAGTGTTACGGAGAGAATTTAGACAATTTATAGGGAGTATAATGCCATTTGTGCAATAACTTAAGCATCATTTCCCAATGGTCAGTGCACTTGGAAAAAAGTTAGTAGGAGCGAAAATCCAGTTGCCATTCTGGCAGGGTGTACTTTGTGTTGAGTTCTTTTTCCCATTTTTGGATGGGTATAGATTTCAGAAGTACGGTTTTATTTTGTAGAGTGTAAATAATGTTATGTTTAATTAAATGGGATAGAAGAAGTTAAATATATGTAGATATGACAGATCAACAACCCCTCTCTCTCTCTCTCTCTCTCTCTCTCTCTCTCTCTATATATATATATATATATATATATATATAAATAGCTAAGGAGTAGGGAATAAGAATGAAAAATGGTTTTAAAATGTATTTTATGTGATTCCCTTTTTGTATTCTTTCATTTTGCATTCTGTTTTTGTATTATATTGTATTATGTATTATTGTATTATGTATTATTTTGATAGATAATGTAGTAAAAATAGATTAAGTTAAAAAATGTTGTAAAAATATTAAAATATAATGCAATAATAAATAACATTTAAAAAATAGAAAAAAAATTAAAATTCTCCTTATCCCTAAATGCACAAACACTCATACATACACATACCAAGCAGGACACAAACAAGTACATAAAAAACATTTACAAATTATACATCTCCACACACAATGGGGATCAAAGTATTATTTTTGGACCATGACTTTAGTGTAAGTCTGAATTGATGAACTGTAGTAGATTTTTGCTTTGCAATTAAAAAAGTGAAAAGTCAAATTGTTTTTGCTGAGTAGACAGCAGTATACCAAAACTTAAATGTTTGGTGTGGTCACTGGGTTTTGATTATCCATGCACAAATAAAGGCCCAGCCCTAACTGACACATTTTCAGAAAGTTGGTTTAAACCATGATTATAAGCTGACAGTTTTGCGCATTTCTGTTAGTATAACACTTGGTGCCAACCCAAGTACTGTCACTTATACTGTACAGCTTGGCTTGCGTGCAGCCTTTTCCTGTGTCAGCTGCTCTTGTCCTGCCTTTTTATGTGCCAGTTGTCCTTGCCCGGCCTGTTTCTGTGCCAGCTGATTCTGTCCCACAAGTCTCCATGCCAGCTATTCCAGTTCAGTCTGTCACTGTGCCAGCCTTCTGCCAAACTGCTTCTGTGTCAGCTCCTGCCCTGCCTGCTGCCACTCCATGTTTATGACTATTAGCTCCCCAGTCTTTTTCCAATGCAATAACATTTCCAGGGAGGTAGGGAGATATTTCTTTCTTTACATCATATCAGACAGTGCAGCGCCAGTGAGTGAGTAGCAGTGCAGGGAGGGCCTGGTACATGTGTGAGGTAGGGAGAGATTTCTTTCTTTACATCAGATACCAGTCAGAGTATTGTTCATCAGTCAGTTGTGCAACATTCTATAAGCACCACAGGCCTATAGGAGTATAGATCACTTTAGATATCAGTCAGAGTATTCATAGGTCAGTTGTTAAACATTCTTTAAGCATCACAGACCTATAGGATTATCGATCACTTAAGACATCAGTCAGAGTATTCATTGGTCAGTTGTGGAACATTCTATAAGCATCACAGACCTATAGGATTAAAGATCACTTCAGATATCAGTCAGAGTATTCATTGGTCAGTTGTGGAACATTCTATCAGCATCACAGATCATCCATCTATAGGATTATAGATTACAACAGATATCAGTGAGAGTATTGTTAATCAGTCACTTGCGTACATCTATAACCATCACAGTTCATCTATAGGGCTAATCAATTACATCATACCAAGTCATTGAGTATCTATTGGTCAATTGCATATACCCTATATTGATCTGTATCAACATCATGTCCAAAAGGCCGACAAGGAGAGGCCGACGCTCACAGGCCATGAAAAGAGGGCAAGCAGCCTCTGTGTCTATTGTGAAAAGTGGTGTTGACAGTCGACACAATACATCCTCTGCAGGCAGGGGATGCCCATCCTTTATTTCCGGTGCTGCCTGTGCTATTCAGCCACAACATGTGGAAGAGTTGGTGGAGTGGATCAATAAGCCGTCCTCCTTCACCATGTCCTCTTCTGCTCGATTCTCCTCTGCAGCAGCAGTGCTCCCTAAGCGTTCAAGGGGCTACGCAAGCAGTCAGGCTAAAAGATGCCATGCTTTGCTTCAGTGGGTCTGTCTAGGATATAGGAGTCACACCAGTGCATAGATTCTGTCAGCTCTGCAGGGGCAGGCTCAGAGATGGTTGACGCCATGACAGCTTGAGCCAGGAATGGTTGTATGCAATAATGGCACCCACCTTCTCTCCGCCCTCCGACAGGGACACTTGACACATGTTCTATGCTTGGCACATATTCTGAATCTGGTGGTGCAGCGTTTCTTGAGCAGATACGCAGGCTTCTAAGATCTCCTGAGGCAGGCCAGGAAAGTCTGTGGCTATTTCCGCCATTCATTCAATGCCAGTGCTCGCTTACCTGACATTCAACGGGATTTCAACCTGCCCACCAACCGCCTCATTTGTGACATGCCCACGATGTGGAACTCAATGTTGGCAATACTGCAGCGACCGCACATGCAGCAGAAGGCCATCAGTGAGTATGGCACAAGGACAGGGTCAGGGGAGCTTGGCTTTTTTTGCCACACCAGTGGCTTTTGATTAAGGATGCATGCATCATCCTGTCACCATTTGAGGAGACCACAAGGATGGTGAGCCAGGATGATGCATGCATCAATGACACTATCCTACTAATCTACCTGCTGGAGCACACACTGCATGGAATCATGGACAGGGCACTTGAGGCAGAACAGCGGGAGGAAGAGGAGGACTTCCTTTCCACACAAGGCCCCCTTTATGCAGATATCATTCCTGCAGGGCCACAAAACTCACAGGAGGAGGAGGAGAATGAGGATTTCGGCAGCATGGATGTAGAGGAAGAGGATAGCATACAGCAGTCTTCAAGGGAAGGTTATGATTCTCCAGAAACCACAGGAGTTGTACGTGGTTGGGGAGAGGTTGCTCCTGCTGACAATGTCATCCTTAGTGACCCAGAGGTCTCAGAAGCTTATGCCTCCACCAACTTACATTGCATGGGCTCCCTGATTCTGCAAAGCCTGCAAAAGGACCCGAGGATTCGTGCTATCAAGGAGAGGGATAATTACTGGTTGGCAACCCTTCTTGATCCACGTTACAAGGGTAAAGTTGTAGAGCTCATCCTGCCTTTGCAGAGGGAGCAGAGGATGAAACATCTTGAGGAGGCCTTGAAAAAAAATTTGTGTACCGCCATTCCAGACATTGGGAGGTCAACATTATCCGGACGTGTTTCCTGAGTGAAGCCTCTCACACATATGGCCCCTGCTAAATCTCCAGGTGCAGACAGTCTACCAATGGAGGTCTATAAATGGTATGCAGTAATTTTATTGCCTAAGCTGCGTAAGGTTTTTTTAGAGGCCCTGGATTTAGGACATCTCCCACCCTCAATGAATGAGGCGGTGATTGTCCTTATTCTAAAACCCGGTAAGGACAGTTTATCTCCTCACTCATTTAGACCCATCGCTTTATTAACAACGGACGTGAAACTATTAGCATAAGTACTCGCAACCTGATTGGCTAAAGTAATCTCCAAACCTATTCAAGGGGACCAATCTGGGTTTATACCAACTACATCCACTGCACTAAATATCTGTCGTTTGTATCTTAACCTCCAGGTCCCTGTCGAGAACCCTGGTAGACAAGCGATTTTTTCACTCGATGTGGCCAAGACTTTCAACAGTGTGGAAAACATTGGCAAGATTTGTCCTGGGCAAAGAATTTATCAAACGGGTCCAATTACTGTACTCTGCCCCTACTGCTAGATTTCGCATTAACGGTGATCTCACAGCTCCGTTCTCGCTTCATAGGGGTACACTTCAGGGGTGTCCTTTTTCACCCTTGCTGTTTGCTCTTTCTATAGAACCATTAGAGGCTGCCATTAGGGGTTCATCTGGTATAGTGGGGTTCAAGTATGGTGTATGTGAAGATAAGGTGTCCATGTACGCTGATGATACCTTACTGTACCTGGGGGATGTGGATTCTTCTCTTTCTAATACCATGGCACTGATTACCAAATTTGGTAATCTATCTGGTTTTTCCATCAATTGGAGCAAATCCGTCTTACTCCCATTAGATGACCCCCTATCGCTCTCCCACAATGTTGCACGGGACCTGTAAATAGTCACATCTTTTGGATATCTTGGAGTACAGGTTACCGCTGACCCCACGGACTATTTACAGTTAAATTTACTCCCTCTCCTTAGACAATTTAAAAAAAAAGTGTAACTTGGTGTAAGCTCCCCCTTAGTGTTATAGGGAGAGTAAATGTAATCAAAATGATTTGGGCTCCCCAATTATTATATATACTACATAATACCCTGCAATGGATACCCCCGCCACTGGTTTCAGTGAATTGATACTTTATTCCGAGTACTCATTTGGCGGGAAAAAATGCAAGAATTTGATTAACTACTCCACAATATAACAAGGACCAGGGGGGATTAACAGTGCCTATCCCTAAACTATATTTTCTTTCTTCTTAGCTTCAGCATATGGGAGGGTGGGTAATCCACAACCCTGTAGATCCTATAAGTTAACTTCTTGTGGGAGATTCATCAGAACTCTCGCTTCTATCTCTACTAGACAGAGAGTTTTCTCACTTGCCGCAGGGAGGTCGTACATTTACTCTAATGCAAAAAACCTGGTCTATGATCAAGAAAAATTTGAGTTACAGGCTTCCTTAGAGAAACTCCCTTATGGCAGAACCCTTCTTATGGAGAGCATTACACTCTTGAAGGTTTTTGGCCCTGGGCGGACTCGGGCATAAAATGTATCTCTCATCTATCACCAGAATGTATTAAAGTGTTTTCTGGAACTGCAGGAAGAGTTTGCCCTAACCAGGACTAACTTCTATCAATATCTTCAGCTGAGACACACTCTGCAAGCACAGGCTCGCTACTCTTCCTTAATACTAGTAAGACATGTCATGATTGAAGAGGTGATGTCTAGTGTCAACAGAAAGGGAATGATTTATCAAGTGTACTCAACACTGACCTCTTGTATCCATGACTATGACAAATTACCCTCTAGAAGTAAGTGGGAACAGGACTTGGGCAATATTGATGGGGACACATGGAATCTGTGTTTGCAGTCCATTCCTTCCAGTTCAGTCTCTCACAAATTGTCACAACTGTTTATATTGCATAGATCTTATCGTACCCCAGTGCAGTTATTTAGCTGAGGTTGACGAAAGTTTCCTTTGTATCCCAAATGCAAAAGGCAGGAGGGCAATCTTATTCACTTATTGTGGAGATGTCCAGAAATCTATAGGTATTGGAAGAGGGTTACGGATACTATTTCTTTGTCATTCACACTCAGGATACCGATGGATCCCCTTGATTTGTATTCTGGGAGCAATCGATGAAGAACAATACCCAGTTCCATCTTATACTACAGTTGTCAGGTTGCTATATATAGGACACAAACAAATAGCTAAACTGTGGTTATCTCCTAACGCTCCCACGGTGCAGCAGTGTATGGATGAGCTTAACACCCTTTTAGTGCAAAAAAAAGTGACATATCAACACAGACTCGCACGTAACAATTTTTTTTCTATATGGCAAGCCTAGCTTCATTTCCCATGACTTGCACCTCCTAAATTTGTGTTAGACTGACTGCTATGGATGTAGACTGCAAATATAACAGTGTTTAACTACTTTATGAGTTTACTGAAAGATTCCTAATTTATCTTTTTTGAATTGCTTCCTGAGTAAAGTTATCTCCATTTAGAGAATTTGGGTACGCAGACTTGGGATTAGACATACCTCCCAACTTTTGAACTTCGCAATGAGGGACACTGAAAGGGAAATAGAACCTGCGGCGCGCGTAGCGCGCCGCGACAAATTGTGGGTGTGGCCAATTGCTTAGCAGTGGGAGGGGCTTAAGGGATAGGGTAAACAAAACCCAGACTTCCTAGTACTCATAAAATATGCTTTGATTGCTCAGCCTACCTTAAAGAAGAACTTCATTAAAATAGTCAGAGACTGCATTAAAAAAGTCTTCATTGTTGGGACAATGAAGACTTTGGTGAGAAGTATATAATGTACAGTATTGTGTATATAGTGCAGGAGTGTGTAATGTACAGAATGCAGGGGACAGGAGTATGTAATGTACAGAATGCAGGAGACAGGAGTATGTAATGTACAGAATGCAGGAGAAGGAGTATGTAATGTACAGAATGCAGGGGTCAGACTCTGCACCATCCACCCCAAATGCCCACCCAGCTCCATACACCCCCCCCATCCACCCCAAATGCCCCCAGCAGCTCTATCCACCTCAAATGCCCACCCTAGCTCCATCCACCCCAAATGCTCACCCTAGCACTATCTATCCCAAACACCCATCCAACCTCCATCCACCCCATATGCCCACCCCAGCTCCATCCAACCCAAATGCCCCCTTTTGGGGGGCGCAAACAGAAAAATGTAATAGGCATTGCTTTGCGGCAAAAAACGCTGTTAAAAATTGCGCGACTTTGAGGTTACAAAAGTGTGAAAGGGGCCTTCAGTAATCAAGGTAGAGTGTGCCCCCATCAATGCCGAGAGACCAGCATGCTGTGCCCCCCTTCAATGCAGAGAGACCAGCGTGCCCCCTTTCAATGCAGAATGGCCAGCGTGCCCCCTTTCAATGCAGAATGACCAGCGTGCCCCCTTTCAATGCAGAATGACCAGCGTGCCCCCTTTTAATGCAGAATGGCGAGCGTGCCCCCTTTCAATGCAGAATGACCAGTGTGCCCCCTTTCAATGCAGAATGACCAGTGTGCCCCCTTTCAATGCAGAATGACCAGCATGCCGTGCCCCCCTTCAATGCAGAGAGACCAGCGTGCCCCCTTTCAATGCAGAGAGACCAGTGTGCCCCCTTTCAATGCAGAGAGACCAGTGTGCCCCCTTTCAATGCAGAATGACCAGCGTGACCCCTTTCAATGCAGAATAACCAGCGTGACCCCTTTGAATGCAGAATAACCAGCATGCCGTGCCCCCCTTCAATGAAGAGAGATCATCGTGCCCCCTTTCAATGCAGAGAGACCAGCGTGCCCCCTTTCTATGCAGAATGACCAGCGTGACCCTTTTCAATGCAGAATGACCAGCCTGACCCCTTTCAATGCAGAAAAACCAGCCTGACCCTTTTCAATGCAGAAAAACCAGCCTGACCCCTTTCAATGCAGAATAACCAGCCTGACCCCTTTCAATGCAGAATAACCAGCCTGACCCCTTTCAATGCAGAATAACCAGCGTGACCCCTTTCAATGCAGAATGACCAGCGTGACCCCTTTCAATGCAGAATGACCAGCCTGACCCCTTTCAATGCAGAACAACCAGCCTGACCCCTTTAATGCAGAATAACCAGCGTGACCCCTTTCAATGCAGAATGACCAGCGTGATCCCTTTAATGCAGAATGACCAGCGTGATCCCTTTAATGCAGAATAACCAGCGTGACCCCTTTAATGCAGAATGGCTAGCGTGACCCCTTTAATGGAAAATAACCAGCGTGACCCCTTTAATGCAGAATAACCAGCGTGACCCCCTTTCAATGCAGAGGGAGGGAGGGATGACAGAGGGAGGGAGAGAGAGATGACGGAGGGAGGGAGGGATGACAGAGGGAGGGAGAGAGAGATGACAGAGGGAGGGAGGGATGACAGAGGGAGGGAGAGAGAGATGACAGAGGGAGGGAGGGATGACAGAGGGAGGGAGGGAGCGATGACAGAGGGAGGGAGGGAGGGAGGGAGAGAGAGATGACGGAGGGAGGGAGGGATTACGGAGGGAGGGAGGGATGACAGATGGAGGGAGGGATGACAGAGGGAGGGAGGGAGAGAGAGATGACGGAGGGTGGGAGGGATGACGGAGGGAGGGATGACAGAGGGAGGGAGAGAGAGATGATGGAGGGATGATAGAGGGAGGGAGGGATGACAGAGGGAGGGAGGGATGACAGAGGGAGGGAGAGAGAGATGATGGAGGGATGACAGAGGGAGGGAGGGATGACAGAGGGAGGGAGAGAGAGATGACGGAGGGAGGGAGGGAGGGAGAGAGATGACGGAGGGAGTGAGGGATGACGGAGGGAGGGAGGGATGACAGAGGGAGGGAGGGATGACAGAGGGAGGGAGAGATGACAGAGGGAGGGAGGAAGGGGGGAGAGAGGGGGGGAGAGAGGGAGGGGGGAGAGAGGGGGGGCAGAGGGGGTAAAGGATGGGAAGGGAGGGAGGAGAGAAGAAAAAGGGGGGAGAAGAGAAAGGGGGGGGAGCTCCTCCTCCATAGACATGCTGGATATTGTAGTCTCACAAACTCCCCTCTACAATGAGACACACGGCAATCCCGCCCAGCCTCTGCCTCTCTCACACACAGCCACAGCTATAGGGGTTGGGAGTGCACATATCAGGGGGTCCTGAGGGCACACGCTATGGGGGTTGGGAGGGCACATATCAGGGGGTCCTGAGGGCACACGCTATGGGGGTTGGGAGGGCACATATTAGGGGGTCCTGAGGGCACACGCTATGGGGGTTGGGAGGGCACATATCAGGGGGTCCTGGGGGCACACGCTATGGGGGTTGGGAGGGCACATATCAGGGGGTCCTGAGGGCACACACTATAGGGGTTGGGAGTGCACATATCAGGGGGTCCTGAGGGCACTCGCTATGGGGGTTGGGAAGGCACACGCTATGGGGGTTGGGAGGGCACATATCAGGGGGTCCTGAGGGCACACGCTATGGGGGTTGGGAGTGCACATATCAGGGGGTCCTGAGGGCACACGCTATGGGGGTTGGAAGGGCACATATCAGGGGGTCCTGGGGGCACACGCTATGGGGGTTGGGAGGGCACATATCACGGGGTCCTGAGGGCACACACTATAGGGGTTGGGAGTGCACATATCAGGGGGTCCTGAGGGCACTAGCTATGGGGGTTGGGAAGGCACACGCTATGGGGGTTGGGAGGGCACATATCAGGGGGTCCTGAGGGCACACGCTATGGGGGTTGGGAGTGCACATATCAGGGGGTCCTGAGGGCACACGCTATGGGGGTTGGAAGGGCACATATCAGGGGGTCCTGGGGGCACACGCTATGGGGGTTGGGAGGGCACATATCACGGGGTCCTGAGGGCACACACTATAGGGGTTGGGAGTGCACATATCAGGGGGTCCTGAGGGCACACGCTATGGGGGTTGGGAGGGCACATATCAGGGGGTCCTGAGGGCACATGCTATGGGGGTTGGGAGGGCACATATCAGGGGGTCCTGAGGGCACACGCTATGGGGGTTGGGAGGGCACATGCTATGGGGGTTGGGAGGGCACATATCAGGGGGTCCTGAGGGCACATGCTATGGGGGTTGGGAGGGCACATGCTATGGGGGTTGGGAGGGCACATATCAGGGGGTCCTGAGGGCACATGCTATGGGGGTTGGGAGGGCACATGCTATGGGGGTTGGGAGGGCACATGCTCTGGGGGTTGGGAGGGCACATATCAGGGGGTCCTTGGGGGGTGGGCAGGAAAAGAAAGGGGGTGGAGAGAACTGGGGGGGACAGGTAGCACATGGGGGGTGGGCAGGGAAAACCAGGGGGGTGGAGAGCACTGGAGGGGGGGGACAGGTAGCACTTGGGGGGTGGGCAGAGAAAACCAGGGGGGTGGAGAGCACTGAAGGGGACAGGGAGCTAGGCAAAGATGAATTCCTCATATGCAGCTGCCCCATCCCCCTCCTATCCAGCACACACACTTCGGCACTCACCTTCTTCCCGCCGAAGCTCCGCCCCTTCTTCCCGCCGAGGCCCCGCCCCCTTCTTCCGCCGCGGCTCCGCCCCTTATTCCCGCCGCCTGTCCGCCCCCCCCTCCGCAGCGCGGACTGAAGGAGCTTCGTTACGGTCAGGACACCGGCTGATACCCCCCAGTGCGTGGCACCCGGGGCGCCCCCCTCCCCTTGGTACGCCACTGGGGGAGGTACAGGGGGCGAAAATGTGTGAGCAGTGGGCGGGCAGCAAACATGGAGTGAAATGGCTGCAAGCTGTCCCAACCGTGGCTCTGCTTTCCGGAATGAAGCCAGGGACAAGAGCTCAGCGGGACAGCAGCTTAGACAAAGCCATGACATTTGGCAAGCGTGGGCAAGGGGCAACTGCTTTGAGCACCCCAAAAATGACAGCCGTTTTTACCTGCATTAAAGACGGCCCTGACTACAGTCTGTGTCTCTGATTGTTTCCCGGCGCTGAGAGGCAGGAGCCGAAGACGGGGGCGGAGCTGGGAGGAGGAGGGGGGGAGAAGAGATGGCCGGCCAGATGATTTTGCGGGACTTCAGCCCGCTCCGCGGGACCGCGGGACTCACTCCAAATTGCGGGACAGTCCCGCAAATTCCGGGACGGTTTGGAGGTATGGATTAGAGCTTAGACTGGGACTGTTGTTTTCCCTTTTTTAGGGATTTTTTTTTCCTTTACTTTTTATTGTTTTTTCTTTGAAATTCTGCTGAATACGAGACATATGCCACCATACCGTTTGTTATAGTGTTATATGACTGTGTGCATCAAATTGAATGTTGATTATCCAATTATTTTGTGACCACTGTAGCATATCTCCTTCTGTTGTCTCCTGTTGGTACACCTGTATTTTTGTCATAGGATAATTTTTCTTTGTATAATTTGTATTTTACAATATGGTGGATTAATAAACTCCTTTTTGATTAAAAAAAATATATTTAAACCATTCCTCCAACTCAGCTTCACCCCACTGGGGGGCTAGCATCCCAATGAAGACTTTGCAGAACCATATTCTGTAAAATATACTGTTCCAAATAGGAAATATCCCACCTATTGTGCAGTTTGAAGACCATTAGATTCTTCAATCTAATGAATATCCCCCCAATGCTACTATCTCTATTTTCTGTAACCACAAAAACTCCATCAATATTCACCTCACGTGAAGCTCTATATTCAAAAATTCCCATATCGCCAAGTTAATGTATATGTGAAAGCAAAACACTTTTAAAAAGGGGAAACTTAAAAATTTGAAATTAATCACTTGATAACCAAATGCAACAGTGTCAGAATTATCCAAGTGTGAAACACAAACAATTAAAGATGATACCGTGTAAAAGGTAAAAGTCAATCAACATAAAGGAGCTGTAGCAAATATTATATAAAGGATAATATACATAAAAATCAAATCAATAAACTACGTGCCACGCTAGAAAAATAATGATTACAAACTAGTGATCAAAGAAAAAAAAATACAAACTGGTGATAAATACATTGCTGATAAATAAATTAATAAATTATTAAAAGTTTATGTAAAACGATATAAAAGTCCAACACCATATGAAGAATCCAAGTTGTATCATAAAAGATTTCCATGTGTCAAAGTTTCACTTATTGAAGAAAAACACATCAAGTGCCCCTGCACTCAATAAAGATGTCAGCTTAGAAAGGGATGTGTGACTCTCTGATTTACACTTTCTACAGGCTTTTCATATTTTTTTATATTTAGAGTGCTATTTTTAATATACTGTCACGCTGTTTTTAAATTGTGACAGCGGGTACGGGGAGAGGATCCTCTGCCTGCTGTCACAATGGGAAATGTGGGGGGAGCAGATGCTTTAGTAGCATGTTACATGTTACACCCTGAATATGGGTATACCATGTGGCATGTTGCTAAACTTTAACTTATCCTTCAACGTTTTCAAATTTCGTACATCCTATTTGTTTTTGTTTTTTTTTTTAAATACATAAAGGTAGTTTAAAATAAGTATTGTATAATTTTTGCACTGCGCCACTTTGAAACTCCCTGCAATGAAGGGGGTTAAAACTAAAATTGCTTGCAAATACAAATTTACTAGTTAATATTTTAGAAATGTAATAGTAGCTTTTACTGTTTATGATTATATATACTGTATATGATTTTATTCACAAAACAAATTAAAGTTGCTATCAAGCTTTAAAAAAAAAATTAAGTAGTGCTTCTCCATCACACACACAAAAACAAAAAAAATAGTACAGAGACTTTAAGTGTTATATCTAAATAAATGTAAGGATAAGGGTATTTATTGCTTTTCCAAAAGCATGTCATACATGAATGGCAGTAAATAAAGTAAACAAGTCCCAGTGAACAATAATAAAGTCAAGACAAACAAAGACAATCAAATTAATAAGTGTGTAATAAAGCGTGACAAATAATTATATTAGAATAAAACCAGTGCTTTCATTGTGAGAAACAACTATGCATAAAAAGCAGCAGTATGAGTAATAATATGGCAGCAATATTAATCTAAAAGCAAAACTTATCTGTATCCGAGCACCACAAACTAAAAACGCTATTTACAGTAATTCATTTTTAGGTTCAATAATTTTTATTGTTTTAACTGAAACAACATACAACAGAACAGAGAAACATAAGAGGGTTGCAATATACTGATACAACAGTGACGTGTGTCAAGCAGTAATATGCAACAAAGCCTCATAAGGCACTCGAGTAAGGCAATACGTAGTAAATTTAGTAATGGTCAAAACAGTAGGACCACTGTAACCCCCTCAGGGCCATCCAGGGATCACGACCACCCCCCTATAGGGCTGGGCACCCCACTGGGAACAATCTGTGCCTCGGCCTGAGGGAGCCCGAACCCCCAGACGCACCCCAGAGCAGGTCAACAATGCAACAGTAACGTCGGTACAACATACCTCATTCCAGGTTGGCTGTGCGATAGAACAGCACTGCAAAAAACATCACATATGAGAAGGAAGAAGAAGGGGGGCAATAGGGATGGGAGCAGGGGAGAAGCAACAGGCAAAAGAACAAGGAGAAAGAAAAGAGACAAGAGAAAAAGCAAAGAGGGAAGAATAGCAACCACAGAAAGTACTGCCTTGATTGAGAAGCAAACCATGTTTTCCAGGGTTCCCATTGAGCCGCTGCCCTGTCTAGTCTGTCGTTAGCGGATGTGAACATTAGTTTGTAAGTGGCATGTAGTTGTACAGTGTCTATGACCTCTTCCAGGGCTGGGGGGATGCATCCTTCCAGTGTCTGACTATTGTTAACCTGGCCGCCAAGAGAATGTGCATGTAAACCGTACGGAGTTCAGGGGGGGTTTCATCGATTCCCAGAGAGAATAGGGCCATGTCAGGGGAACTGGGTACCGTAATGCCCATGACCTTGCCAGCTAGGTCAAAAATGTCCAGCCAAAAGCCACTCAGGCGAGGGCAGGACCAGAGCGTATAGATCAGGGAGCCCTCTCTTCCACAGTTCCTCCAACACTCCGGGGAGGCCGTTGTAGAAAATTTAGCAATCCTCTGTGGGATGAGGTACCACCACAAGAGGATTTTGTGGGTGAGTTCCCACAAGTTGGTGCATTTCGTTGCTGAATATGTGTGCGACAGTGCCAACTCCCAGATCCGTGAGTCATGAGTGGTACCAAAGTCTCAGTGGAGAACCAGAGTGGACTTAATAAAGAGATTCTTGTGGTTGAGTGTAGTGTAAAATAAATGAATGCCCTTGGTTTTGGTATATTGCGTATTGAAGTATTGAGCAATGCAGAAAGGAAGTTCAATGGTCCTGCTAGGGTGGGCTGGAAGGAATTTTGAAATTTGTAGGTACTGGTAATAGTCTTGGGGGCAAAGGCCATAAGTAAGTTGTAGAGCACGAAAGGTCTGTGTGATGGGGCCTAGCTTGAGATGGTCAAGTTTGGTTATCCCCCGTCTCACCCAATGGGCAACTCAGAGGTCAGGGATGATGTGGGAGACACTAGTCACGGGCAGAGGGATAGGAGTAGTCAGTCAGTGGGTGTCAGGCAAGGCCACCAGGCGAACCCAGGCAGAGACTGCTGCCTGTATAGTAGGAGACAGGGGGAGAGAGCTGGAAGTGGCTCGACAGCAGGTAGCCATGCAAGTCCCCCCAGTTATTTGTGATTTTTCTAGTTGCAGCCAAGGAGCCATTGTGGATCCCGGGAACCAAGCCTTCACCTGAGTCAGAATCGTGGCCAAATAGTAGTCTTGATATGGACATATCCCACACCCCCTGCCCGTCTGTGAGGTAGAAGTTTACTATACACGCAGCAAGCTTTCTTCCCCTTCCATAGGTATCGATTTAGCATGGTTTGAGCCTTAAGAAAGAAGGAGTTGTGAATAGGAATGGGCAGGATGTAAAATAGGTAGAGCAGTTGAGGGAGAAGCACCATCTTAAAATGCAGCCAGTCTACCCGACCATGAGAGTTCAACTCTAGCCATCATCTGGAGTCTGGAATGTAGAGTAGGCAAGAAGGAGGTAAAGTTTTCTCGCATTAGGTCAATCATTTATGGCATTAGGGTAACACCCAAGTATTTTAATGCCCTCCGAGTTCCAGACATATGGCAGGGAGGATTTGAGTTTCCGTTGCGTGGCCGGGGAGACCCCTAAGTCCAGGATCTGAGACATAGATTCATTCACCTTGTAGAAGGAGACTTGATTAAACAAATGGAGAGCCGATTGAACCGAAGCCAGGGAGGATTCCTGTAATGTTCCGGTACCTTTGGTACCCTAAATTACTCTTTTCACAAGTGTATGCGCCCCTCCATTCTCTTTTGGAAAGGTGCGCATACACCTTTAAGACTGAAGCTGTCATCACTCAGCGCCGGACTAGATGGCTATTTAAATCGCCGGTTCTCACTCACATGTGTTCGTTCAAACACCCTTACCTGGATGCTAACTTGGCTTGAAGCTTTCGTGCTTGCAAGCATACCTCGCTGACGGAACCTCGCTGCGCTGATCCCTGTATCCCGCTTCCAGATCATCCGCTCCTCCTGAACCAACCTTTGGCTGTATTGCTATTAGTGCTAAGTACCCCGCAGGGGAACCCTCTATAAACTTATACTAAGCTTACACTATCTAGCTCTGCATAGTAAAGACTATTTATCACATCTGCATATCTAGATTGCTAGCTCTTAAGACTACTGCTACTTATTCCTGCACTGCGTTGATCTCTCTTGTATGTCCACCTGCTACTCTGTCATCTGCTACCATACATGATTGCTAAACCTACCTGCATCCATCTGCTACTGTCTTACCTTCAAGTGTCTGTCACCTACCACCTCCACTCAACCTGTCTCTTAAATCTTCATCACTGTGTTACTACATACATAAAGTCACTCTAGGAACCAGCTTGTTGAGTGTGTGTATTTACTAGCTGAATTAAGACCTTCCACACATGATGAGTCATTGAGGTTGGGAATAGTATCTCAGCATCTCTCTTACATGACTACTGAAGTGGAATATTTCTGCAGCTGAAAATCCACACCATACATGAAACGCAGGAGCGTTACAATTCCACATTAGTGAGCATCATTATGACATTGTCTGCGAACAGACTAATTTTGTGTTGGACGCCACCTACCTGGAACCCAGAGATGTCAGGAGTGGAGCGGATCAGTGCTGCCAGGGGCTCCATTACCAGATTAAAGATAAGTGGAGAGAGCGGGCACCCCTGGCGCATACCATTGGAGATAGTAAAGGGGGCAGAAAGCGTTCCAGAGGTGAACACCTGGGCTGAGGGGGATGTGTAGAGGAGCAATATGGCCGAGAGAATAGGACCCTGAAAGCCAAAGGTGGACAGAGTCTGGGACAAATAGTGCCAATTGACTCTGTCAAATGCCTTTTCAGCATCCAACGCCAACAGGAGGGAAGGCGTCAGCTGAGCGTTGGCCAGGTGTCTGATGTTCACCATACGCCTAGTAGCATCAGACAGTTGCTTATTTTTCGTCAAACCCGATTGGTCAGGGTGGATAAGATGGGGGAGAATATCTGTCTGTCTACCAGCAATGAGTTTGGCATACAGCTTAAGATCGTTATTTAAGAGTGAAATGGGACGGAAGTTCTATGGACTTGTGGGATCCTTCCCTTGCTTAGGAATCGTTACAATTAATGCAGACAACATTTCAGAGGGGAAGTTTGAAGAGGCAACAGCAGCATTGAAAACTCGCTCTGAATTCGGGGCCAGGAGGGCATGGAAAATTCTGTAGTAGTCCACTGTGAACTCGTCTGGTCCTGAGGATTTGTTGCTAGGGAGGGAAAGCATGGCTTTAGTAATTTTGACGTTGGTGAAAGGTGCATTAAGCATCTGCAGTTGGGCAGGGGAGATTTGGGGTAGCGCTATCTTTGCCAGGAAGTCTGCAATTAAGGTGGGTGTAGGCAGAAATGTGTCGGGATCAGACTGTAAATTATACAGCGAGCTATAATATGCACTGAATGCATCCGCTATATCTCTAGGGTGGTGACGTTTAGCACCGGTAAGCGGGTGAAAAATGTGCGGAATCCTCTGCTTATAGCGGATGCCCTGCAGGCGATTGGCCAGGAGCCTACCAGCCCTGTTTACACTAGTGTAGTAACGCATCTTCAGCCTATGGGTTGCCTTCTCAAAATTTCTGAGCAAGAGTTTGCAGAGCTCCTGACGGAGACAGGCCAATTTGCTCGCGAGGCAGGGGGAAGGGTTTTTTTTTATTAAAGGTTTCAAGGGCATGGATTTCATTGGTGAGTTCAGTAAAGCGCTGTTGACGCTGCCTTTTCGCCCTTGCCCCCAGTTGAATCAACACACCGCGCATGAACACCTTATGGGCGTTCCAAAGAATAAATGGGTCTTCAACAGTGGAAACATTATCATTAAAAAAGTCTCGTAGTTTGGTAGTCAGCTGCGTCCTGTACTCATGATGTTGCAACAGTGCGGAGTTGACCCTCCAACCAAATGCATAGTCCACTGATAATGCGTCAGTCAGGTCTATGGTGATAGACGCGTGGTCCGACCATGTAGTGGTATTGATGGAGGGCGACTCAACCTTAGGCAATAGCCATCTGTCTACCAAAAAGAGATCTATCCTAGAGTAGGAACCGTGAGGGGAGGAGAAAATGGTAAAGTCTTTCTCAGTGGCATGTATCTTCTGAGGAAAGCATATTTGCAGAAATGCATTAAGGCCACGCTACTGACAGCCTACCATTACATCCTTTCATGCTCCCTCCCATGAGATGTTTGTAAGTGTAATTTTTATTTTGCTGAATAACATTTTTTAGCAGTATTACACTATCTTCTGTTCCTCCTTTCTGGTTCCATCCACCATTGCTTGGCTGATCTAGAGGTTTTGGGTGATGTATCTGCTTTAAATCCCCACTTGGACATCCATGGCTTCCTGAGTATTCCGGATCTCCTTTCTACAACATATCCAGCTGTTTTGACACAGGTGCTATATGGCACTCTGAGTCCTATGGTTCTAGTGAGCAAACTACATCTCCATTTTTCAGTTGGTGTTGGGATCCATTGAGCACTTGATCATCACTACATTGGACAGTCATGTCACTTACACACTGGGGATTATTGATCTTATTTGGACTGCATTTGGACTTAACAGGATTGTTTATTCACTTTTTATGTGTAATTTTCTTTCTTGGATTTACACTCATGTTTATTAGCGCTGCACTTTTGGATAATATTTTTGCATGTATGTACCTCCATGCATTGTACAGTTTGTGTTTATGGAGAAGAGCATTGAGATGTGCAGGTTTCTTAGGTAAAGAGGAGGTAGAATCCAGGACTGGATCAGGAGGTAGGTTAAAGTCTCCACAGAGCACCAGGTTTCCTTGGCAGTGTTTGTGAACTTTGCAGAGAAGACATGACAGATATCATATTTGAAGGGTGTTGGGAGCATAGACGGTTACCAGAGTATATTTGACTGAGTTAATATCGCATATGATAATAAGATATCGGCCGTGAGGATCTGCATGTTCCTGATGAAGAGTTAAGGTGACTGTGTCCCTAATCGCCACCAATACACCTCTAGTCTTAGAGTCCGTGCTAGCTGTGTATATGTAGGGGAAGCTGCGGTGGGTGCATGAAGGGGGCTGTAAGGTGGAAAAGTTTGTCTCTTGTATGCAAAGGACATCACAGCCATGTGAGGTGGCCCTCCGCCACATGTACCTCCATTTAGCAGGGCGATTTAAGCCTCTAGCGTTAATCGACAGAATCTCTACTCCCATGGACAGTCAGTGTGAAAATCCTGGGAGAAAGGGGTGTGTAGTGGTACTTAAAAGTTGAATGATAGATTCCGAGAGAGGGCTCACTTGGTGCAGCTTGGCAGGGTGTATCTCCCAGGGTGCGGCTGCAGGTGTTATCTGGGCAGTGAGGATAGCTGTGGATCCGGCAGGCAAAATGGTGAAGGCTGTGGTTGCACAAAAAAAAAGTAAAAAAAAAACAACAACAGAACAAAGTAAGTAGAGGGAATAACATATAGTCCTCGTGCAGCAACATGCCACTCAGGAATAAGATGGGTAAGAAATGTGGCAGGTGCGGGCGGGTTTGCAGAGGTTCCGGGACAGAATCGCCAACAGGGCACTTAGATAGCAAGGCTGGGATCCCCACAGATAGACTTAGGTGTGGGAGCGGAAATTCTTGCGCGTCACCTGACGCCATTCAGGTTTCAAACGAGCACGTGGGCGTTGGCCTGCGTCAGAGTCTTGATCAGGGATGATGTCCCAAGATTTTAGAAGAGACAGGCCTTTGTCCAGGGAGTCCACCATAAAGGTGGATCCACTGTGCGTACCTGTAAGCTTGGTAGGGAACCCCATTTGTACACTATTTTATGGTTATGTAGGGCTTTGGTGATGGTGGCGAGATTCCTACGCTTCTGGAGCATGTATTGGGAGAGGTCAGCGTAGAACTGAAGATGAGCATGTTGCAGAGGGAACAGAGCTCTGTCTCTGGCAGTGACCATAAGTTTTTCTTTGATGTGGTAAAAGTGTAATCTCAGGATTACATCCCTGGGGACATTGTCAGGCAGATAGGACGGTTTGGGAAGACGATGTATCCTGTCTATGCCATGTCCGTGGCTTCAGGGAGTAAGGTTTTGAATAGGGCAGTGGCAAAGGTGCGGAGTTCCCCTGAAGGATTGACTCTGGGACTCCCCTGATCTTTAGGTTATTGCATCTTGCCCTATCTTCAATATCAATAATAAAAATTGGTGCAGCGCTAAATTCAAATAAGCACATATACAATATGTAAAATCAATGTTGAATGCTCTCCATTTCAACACAGTCTTTATTAAAAGTAAATAATATAACTCACATGAAAGGCACTTTCTAAGTGCTCTATGCAGGCATGTAAACGCTGTTAGCATACATCGATTCCTTCGGAGCGCCACGGGTGTCGTCAAAACTCCTCCCCCGCGGGAGCATTAGATCTCTTTGTTTATCTTATGGGATGATCGGTCGCTGAGTCCTTCTGAGGTTGTGGAATTCTGGTGCTGAAGGAGTCCATCCAGGTTAACTGCCTTGGTTTGAAAAGCATAGTGACCCTTAGTGGTCGAATGATGGAGGTGATGGATTCACGTTTTAAATGGTGCCTTTACTCATCTTTCCTGCACTGGATATCCACTGTATCTTTGAGGTCTTTGATGGACTTTTACATTTTACTTATCCAACATTGATTTTACATATTGTATATGTGCTTATTTGAATTTAGCACTGCACCAATTTTTATTATTTGTATTCCCACTAGGTATTGATAGGTTTGACCTATTCCGGTGTTCAGCAGCTCTGTTCCATTTTTTCCATTTCTCTCATCATAGCGCTGAATAATCTTTCCTGTTTATTCTATCTTCAATATCCACCATTTTGGCCTTTAGCTTGTCCATCTCATCATCTCTGCTATCATTAGCATCAATAAGCTTGTTTATAGTGGAAGTATACTCCCCCATTTTGCTTTCAATATGGTCCACCCGCTGTTCAACAGCCTGGAGATCCTTTCCATACTTGTGCATGCAGGAAATCAAATCATTTTGTAGAGAGCTCCTAAGGGACACGAGCATATCCTTAAGTACTGTGTCTAGGACTGGCTGGTTATTAGTGGGAAAGTCAGTGATAGAGTCAGGGAGGGCCCTAATGTCATCATCATCATCCCCCATAGGACTCACCTCCCTGCTGGCAGAGTTACCACTGATATAAAGACCAAGAGCTTCAGGAATTCTAGAGTGTGGGGTGGAGGTAGAGGATTGCCCAGGATCCAGGCTGTGAGCCACATAGATATCCGGGGATGCAGCTGGTGCAGGAAGAGGAGACTGAGCAGAGCGGTGCGGGAGCTGGCCGGTGCCATCTTGGCTGGAAGCAGATGGTGGAGGAGAGAAGAAGGGCGTCAGCTTCTGGGGGTGTCCTCCCACCAGCCGCATCTTAGAAGCAGTCCCCGGCATCTCAGCAGGTAGAGGAGTCTATTTGTGCGGTGATTGGGTCAGCGGTGAGCCGGGATGGAGCCGGATTGTGCCCTAATGCAGCGGAGCTCACAGCTTAGACGTCCAGCTTGGCACGCTGAAGGCCACGCCCCTCACTGTAATTCATTTTTATATTCACAGCAAACCCACCCATATCTCTCACCTTGAGTAAGAGCAGAGAACTTATATGGCATTTATTTCCTGGAACTTATCTGCCCTTAGCTAAGGCATGTAGACAGGAGGGTGTGTTTAGCTGAGGAAGCTCTGCCTCACTTCCTCCAAATGAAAGAAATAAAAATGCCCATAAAGACTCATCATACATCAATGATGTCATTTTAGCCTAGTTTAAAACACGTACAAGTGATATACATTACTATTTATTTATTAATGCTAGCCGCATAAGGAGTAAAAATAGTTAATGTTTATTGAGAGAATTTAGTTCCATATTAAAGTGCAGTACTATCAATCTCAAATTGCACCAAAAGCCAGAAAAGTATAAATACCAAAAACAGCAAAAACTGAAGGTATTGCAGAATGTAATAAACTCAAAGCATCAGAGAAAAATATGTTTCTCAGCCTAGTGGTTCTAGCCTTAATGCTGTGTAGCCTCCAACCTTAATGAATGGGGACAAACAAGTCCATAAGCAGGATGGGACAAGACCCTCATAATGATGAGGGCCATCTTCCTACACCTGGTGTTGTGAATATTTATGGTGGGGCATAATTCTGCCTAAAAACCTATGGGCAGTCTTGCTGTAGTAACTGTTTATCCTCAGAAGAGCAAATACCAAATAGTAATGCAAGAAGCGAGGATGCCCAATTGCTTACCAAGTACCAAGGCCAGACCGCTTCAATCTCCTCAAAAAGTAAAGTCATTGATAAGACTTCTTTACTATGTTGTCTGTATTGGTGCTCCAGGAGAGGTTATCAAAGGTGTGAACTTCCAAATATTTAAAGAAAGGGACCATCTCAACATCTTCACTCCACATGTGGAGAGGAGGGGGAGTGTTGCCTGGTGATTCTAGCTCTAATGCTGCATAACCTACAACCTAAAGGGTTGGGGACAAACAGTCAATAAGCAGGTTGGGAAAAGGCCCTAATAATACAGAGAGCCATCTTCCTACACCTGTTGTTGGAAATTTTAATGCTGGTGGCAATATTTCCTCCAAAAATCCTCAGGGCAGTCTTTACCACCTGCTACAGTACCTGTTCATCCACAGAAGAGCAAATACCATGTCAAATGGTAATGTAAGAAGTAAGGATGCCCCCCACCACACATATTAAATTAGATCAATACTGATGTACCAAGGCCAGCCCACTTTAATCTCCTCTAAAAGTAAAGTCAATAATAAGCCTTCTTCACTATGATATCTATTTTTTTTTTTTTAGAACAAATTTTATTTGATTTTAGGAAAACATTTCAGGTGATAAAGATGTAACAGATGCTAATGCTTTGAAAACGAAAAATCTGAGCAAGAAAAAATGCACAGGAAACATATCTTGGTTTACTTCCCAGTAGTACTTGTAGAGTAAAGAGAGAAGTAAAGTGAGGTAAAGAGAAGAGAGAAGTGTGGGGGGAATCCAATTCTGAAGATGAAAACTAGCCTGGGAGAAAAGTAAACTTCAAACAGACTAAAGACTTTGACCTAGGTTGTTATATGAGGAAGCGTGGATGAATAGATGAGACCTCTGTGCTAATGCTTTGAAAACTAAAATCTGAGCAAGATAAAATGCACAGGAAACATATCTTGGTTTACTTCCCAGTAGTACTTGTAGAGTAAAGAGAGAAGTAAAGAGAGGTAAAGAGAAGAGAGGAGTGTGGGGGGGGGGGGGGTCCAATTCTGAAGATGGAAACTAGCCTGGGAGAAAAGTAAACTTCAAACAGACTAAAGACTTTGACCTAGGTTGTTATATGAGGAAGCTTGGATGAATAGATGAGACCTCTGTGTCCGTCTCCCCTCCGGTATCTGGAGGAGGAGGGAGCACCAGGGTCAGCATCCTAAATGCTAACTTGTATAAGTCAAAGCACAAAAGACAATAAACGACAATAAAATACATTAAAACTATCCAGTCTAAACCTTATGCGAATTAAGCAGGATAGGTTGTATAGTATAATAAAAGGTAGACCTGCCCCCATGATATATTTTTTGATGTTCTAGGGGTGGTTATCAGAGTTGTGGACTCCAAAAGATTTCAAGCAAGAGACCATCTCAATAGCCTCAGCCCCTATGTAGAGAGAGGGGTTAGTGTTCCCAGTCTTCCTTAAGTCCGCAATCTTCTTTTTTTGTTTTCTTTATGTTAATGAACAGCTTGTTAACACCAGACTTCTAAACTCTCTATTTACTGCTTGTACATTAACTCATTATGTGTGATGAGAACCACTACTGCTATATCACCTTTGAAATTCTCAATATGACTTCTCAGATACATAGCTGAACTATCATAGGTCAGCAGTGTGTACAATAGGGGCTCAAGAAGACACATCCCTGGGGAAGACTGGTATGGTGAATGATGAAAGAAGATTATTTTTTTTATAGTCAACAGACTGGGGCATACTGGTTAAAAAGTCCAGCACCCAGGTGCACAATATTGACTACATATCATGCAGTGTCAGTTTAGGGTTTGTAAAGTAATAGTATTGAAGGTGGATCTGATATAGAGTCTGCAGTGGATCAGTTCTGTCTGTATACATACTGATGGGAGCCCACGCTGAAGTTGGTCTTCTTTGGTGATGTAGTCCTTGATGCCTAACTCCATGTTTAATGTCCCTTTATATAGCCCATTTAGGCCAAGCTGGGCCAAAATAACTGTTTACTGCACTAACAGGTACCCTTGCTGATCATGCTATATTAAGGAGGCTGTAAACCTCCCCCCAAGAAATTTTAAAAATAAAAACCTGAAAGACAAAGGCATAATGACCTAGTATGCATCGCATACAAGCTCATTATGAAATACTTACCCTAAAACGAAGCCCCTGCAGCGCCGCCCACTCACACAGCGTCCATCTATACCCGGTCTTTCTTCCGCGTTCACGTCCTCCGGCATGCGCACAGGGCTCTTTTCCAATGCTCCGACACTGTTAACTAGGGATGATCGAACAGTTCGGGTCGACCATCGTTTCGACCCGAACATTGGCTGTTCGAGGTTCGGCCGAATTTAGAACTTTTTGCCCAAAAAGTTTGGAATTCGGCAACCAGAACTGACCAAAATGCAATGGGACAGGAAATGGGATTTAAAAGCCCATGATTGGACCAGAACCATTAGCAAAAGCCAATTGAGGGGGCAGGAGAATGCTAGGAATGTGATTGGAGTGACTAGGGGGTCCATAGGCCAATCATTAGTGAATACGCCCCCCAGTAGATAAGATAGCCCCCGCCAAATTCCTAGCATTGTTATACAGGGACATGGAAGAGAGTGGAAGCAGTTCGTGGACTTCTGCTACAAAGTGTCATTTAGCATTTATTAGTGTGAGGAAAGGGATATCTAGTGTAGTTAGGGTGCTCTTTTACACTTTAGTTAGCTTTAATTATTCAGTTTCTGTAGGGAAAGTGTTAAGTGCCAGGGTGGCCGTAGTGTAGTGTAGGGTGAACTGACAGTGACTGCTATGGCAGGGTGACCAAACCCTTCCATATCAGGGTGACCGCTATAGAGAAAAGCTAGTTTCTCTGAAGTCACTTTCGCTGCAGTAATATGGCTTCGCCCCTGTCAGCTTGCTTTTTGGCTGCAGGCGTCTATACGGATTTTTTGAGCACATGTTTGGAGTCAGGCATGACATCTGAACATGTGTATAGTGGTATATATACACACATACTTATATGTATATATACACCTAGACATATATAGGTGTGATAGTAGCAGAAATATATGCTTGCGCTAATGAAATAATTAACACCAATATAGTTACGCTCCTATCACACCTATATATGTCTAAGTGTAAAATACATATAAGTATGTGTGTATATATACCACTATACACAAGTTCAGATGTTTTGCCTGCCTCCAAAAACCCCCAGAAAAATGCCTGCAACAACACACCTGGGCGTTTTTTTTTTTTTGGGCGCTAGCGTTTTTTTGGGCATTTTTTGGGTTCTTTGGAAGCAGGCAAAACATCTGAACTTGTGTATAGTGGTATATATACACACATACTTATATGTATTTTACACTTAGACATATATAGGTGTTATAGGAGCGGAGCCATAATCGTGTAAATGATTTCATTAGCGCAAGCATATATTTCTGCTACTATCACACCTATATATGTCTAGGTGTATATATACATATAAGTATGTGTGTATATATACCACTATACACAAGTTCAGATGTTTTGCCTGCCTCCAAAGAACCCAAAAATGCCCAAAAAAACGCTTGCTACTAAACCGGCAAGGTGTGAAAAGAGAGAAGCCACTAACTTGTTCTATAAGTGACAAAATATAAACAATCTTTTTTTTTATGGTTCTGGACATGCTACAGAGCTGAAACTTCACAGGTATACTTTTAGACCCCACAGATACTAAATCCAAAGATTTATTTATTTTTTTATTTTTTTTATTTTTATTTTTTCAATAATTGGCTCTCTATCAAAAATGACAATTTTTAAGAACTTTTTTTGTGTGATTAATAGTCCCTGGGGTATGACCCAGAACCCCGCGGCACTTTTTAGGGGCATTTATTTGGTTTTAGGGCTTCAAAATGGTGTTTTTTGATTACCGAAGTTCGGGTCCCATTGATTTCAATGAGGTTCTGAAATCCGGGCCGAACTTTTGGGAGGTTCGGGTGTTTTGGTGGAACCGAACTTTTTAAAAGTTCGATCATCCCTACTGTTGACCACGTTTTAAGCGAATGCTAAAATACTTTGCCTTTGCTCACGCCAAACGACAGCCACAACTGATATGCAACCAAATTATTACACCCCTGAAAATTACATTATTTGGGGTGCATGGTCTGCTGGCATTCGTGATGGCTGCTTAGTCACATAGCTCTGCATGCTGGGGAGAGGTCAGGAGCGGTGAAGGCCCACATCCACGGCCAATCTACAGCCACCAGCCTCCTCACACTCTTGGGCACCCTCCTTGACCATTATTATTATTATTATATTATACAGGATTTATATTGAGCCAACAGTTTGTGCAGCGCTTTACAATATGAGGGAAGACAATACAGATACAATACAATTCAATACAAGAGGAATTAGAGGGCCCTGATTGTTAGAGCTTACAATATAGAAACAAGTAGGGCCCTCTAATTCCTCTCTGAGCATTGGAAAAGAAAGAGAGGGGAGAGAGAGTAAAAAAGCAGTCGATGCAGGATAGAGTAAGTTTCAGGCATTAAAGAAGATAACCAGGTGGTTAAGTCAGGGCAGGCAGGAGAATTCTCTGGTCATCTAAAAGTAAATCCAGCAGGCCCATTTAGATGAAAATTTTGCAGGGTAATCTCGAGCTATGCAAATCAGTTCATCCAACTCATCAATTTTGTGAAGTCTAGAGAGCCATTCCTTCATTGAGAAAGGATGCGGGGAGCCCCAGTGGATCAGAATACACAATTTCACAGCAATAACCATGTGCATGGCCAAGGACTTAAAATAGACTGTACATGGTAAGGAGTAGTGGTGTACAAGATTGAGCCAGACTGTATTCTAAATTATAGGTAGTTATGTGCAAAATGATACGATGCACCTCAGACCGGTAGGTTTGAAGGCGTGGGCATGACCACCAAATGTGTAGTAGCATCCCACGCTCAGTCTTACATCTCCAGCAAGTCTCAGGGATCTCTGGGTGAAATGTATGTAATAGGGCTTGGGTTTATTATCAACGTGCTTAACCACTTAAGCCCCGAAAGATTTTACCCACTTCCTGACCAGGGCCTATTTTGTGATTCGGCACTGCGTGACTTTAACGGACAATTGCACGGTCGTGCAATGCTGTATCTAAAAGAATTTGACGTCCTTTTTTTTCTCACAAACAGAGCTTTCTTTTGGTGGTATTTGATCACCTGTGCGATTTTTTGATCATGCGCTATAAACAAAAAAAGAGCGTCAATTTTGCAAAAATAACAATATTTTTCACATTTTTTTATATGAAATTCCCCCAAAAAAATGTAAAAAGATTTTTGTCATTTTTGTTGTTTTTTTTTAAGGCGTAATGGCGGCGATCTGCGATTTTTTTTTTGCGGGACTGCGACATTGCGGCGGACAGATCGGACCCTTGACTGACATTTTTGACACTTTTGGGGTTACCAGTGACATTACTACAGTAATCAGTGCTATACATATGCACTGTTACTGTAAAATGACACTTGCAGTGAAGGGGTTAACTTTTTTTGAGAGGGAGGGGCTGTGTGTGTCCCTAGGGGCGTGATTCTAACTGTGATTGGCTGTGGCTCAAGGTGTAGGATCAGTGATCAACGGTCCTACATAGTAGAACCGTATGATCACTGTTCTTACACAGGGGAGAATGACAGGCGGCTTGTTTACATCAGCCGCCTGCCTTTCTCCCGCTCTAACAGACGATCGCGAGTGCCTGGCGGACATCGGGTCCGCCAGGCACACGCGCGGGGGGGGCGCGACCGAGTGGGAGCGCGCCTCCAGCGGCGCGCGCTCGCTCCCCAGAGCCTCACAGGCTAGTGACGTACCCATACGTCACTTTGCCTGTGAGGGGCTGACCGCCGCAGTATATGTACTTGCAGCGGTCGGCAAGTGGTTAACCTTTATAATCATTTTCTTGAATGGAGACATTTACCTATCCTTTGTGGATGTTAAAGTGTATTCATTCCCAATCTTCTGGTGAGTGAGACAGAGAAAGAGCGTTTTCCCAGGCAGCGCAGGTGGTGCTGATGTTGGGAGGGCAGTCAGCAAATAGCAATGTGTACATGGCAGAGATCAGATGGCATAGAGGGGTCGTCTTGGAGCATAGTACCTAAAATATTGTTAGGGGTCTAGAGATGGTGGATTCTCTGTTCAGGGAGTGTAAATAATGAGAAAGAAGATGATAAGTGTTCATGGGACAGAAGTTTCCTGCGGTCAAAAAATTGGTGCACCAAGACCTGATCGGTAGGTCAGTTGTCTACTAAGAACTAAAGGTGCATGCCAGAGGGGAAGCCGAAGCCGGGTGGGCAGACCTGTAGAAGATGATTAGGAGGTAATTTTGAAAAAGTCACTGAAACAGTTTACAAGTTGCCGATAAGGAGGTGTAGTTGTGGTTCAGGTGTGATATGGTGGGTAGGCAGCCAAGGGGTAGGGGTGACAGACTCAATAGTAGTTTTGGAGGTCTGGCAAGCCTATCCCTCCCTTGTGTTTGGGCAACATAAACTGGGTAAAGCTGATTCTCAGCCTACGGTTGTCCTAAAGAAATCTAGAGCATAGACTTTTGTAGGAACAGAAAAAGGTTGGGGGGAGTTGGTTAAGTACAGTTTGCATAACATAAAATAGGCATGGGAGGGAGATTCATCTTCAAGATCATGGCCCTGCCAAACCAGGAAAACAGGGTTTGTTCCAGTAATTAACGTAATTTGTTAAATCATACAGAATAAATAGGTACTTTTCAGTGTAGAAGTATTGGAGGCAGGAAGGTAGCTGTATGCCAAGATCAGTGATTAAGTGATTGTGTCTGTTTTCCAATGGAAAGCAAAGTTTTCCTGAGAAACTGTCTATGGTGAGAATAATAATAATAAAAATACATTTTATTTAAAGGCACCTTTTACAACCCCCAATATCACCTTACAAAGATAACAACAAAGCAAAAAAGTAAATAAATTAAATAAAATAAAAAAAATTATATTACATAACCATTCAATTATAAAAACAAATTATTGAAGTAAGAGTATGCTGTTTAAAAAGATGAGTTTTGAGACATGATCTGAAGGTGGGTAGGAAATCAATATTGCGGATGTCAGGAGGCAGGGTGTTCCAAAGTCTGGGGGCAGAGCAGATAAAGGCTCTTAATCCCATAGTGGTCAGGTGGGTGGATGGAACTTTGATATAAATGGAAGTAGACCTGAGAGTGAGGGAGGGTCTGTTGATATGCAGGAGTTCTGAAATCTATGGAGCAGTGAGGTTATGAATGACCTTAAAGGTAAGTAATAGAGAGGGATATATTAAGTGCATACGATTTCCAGAAGTTCATTTTCAGGTTGGAAAGAGTATGAATTCTGCTAGAAGGAAAGGAAGCGATGTGTGTGGTTCCCATGAGAAATAATAAAATGCCGTCAACAAAATCTGAAAGTTTAGATTCCCGATCAACGGTTCTGACGGTATTGTGTCTAGGGTTGCATAAAAATGGTTATAATGTGAGTACAAAAAATATAGGGGAAAGAGGACAGCCTTGTATAGTGCCATTGCAGATGGGGATGGCATCTGACAGGGTGTTGTTGACATGTACCTTTGCCGTTGGATTAGCATATATGAACATAATCCAGCTTAGCATACTTGTGCTTATCCCATGGTCGATAGAACAGCCTCCATATAGTCCCAGGCCACCCTGTAAAATGCTTTCTTCCCATCTAAGGATAGAAAGACGCCTTTCTGGCCCGAGGAGGTCAGCAGATGGTGAAGGTTGAGGGCTTTTATAGTGTTGTCTCTGGCTTCCGGACCGGGGATGAAGCCCACCTGATCCCGTGCAACAATTAAAGGAAGAAGAAGGAGCAAGCGGTTAGCTACAATTTTTGCAAATATCTTAATGTCGGCATTAAGAAGTGATATTGGTCTATACTGTGCTGCTTGAGAGGGGTATTTACCTGCTTTGGGGATGACTGCAATATGGGCTACTAGCATCTCAGTGGTGAGAGGAGCAGGGGAGGATAAAAAGTTGAAAGCGAACAAGAAGGGTGAGGCAAAAACGTCTGAAAAAGTCCAATAGTAAGCAGCAGTAAGGCCATCCAAGCCAGGGCTTTTGCCCAGTTAAATTGTTTGAATGCTGTTTCCCCTATTTAGCGACCTCTGCTGGCCCTTCCTCAATCGGCAACACAATTCCATCCCCAGCCTATAATAATAGCACATTAAAGTTTAAACATCTATTGTTCTATTGCACTACTACATAAGAATAAGTAGGGGGCATCTACAAAGTTGCTGAAAAAAAAATAAGAAAAAGGTTTTACTTATTTTTTCTTTCTTACAATTTAATTTTGGTAATAATATGTGCAATGGCATTACAGCCAATAGAGTTTACAGTTTTTATTTTTTTTTTTTTATTTTAAAGTTGCACTTGAACTAAAATATGACTAAATATGACTAAAACTAAAACAATTCAGATGACTAAAATGTGACTAAAACTAAAATGGCATTTTGGTAAAAATGTGACTAAACCTAAAACTAAATCAAAATTTGACATCAAAATCAACACTGGTTGTATACATTGAAATGTAGCCTCAGGTACATACAGTATATTGTCAATATTGTATATTGACAGTATACTATCAATCTTCAGTCTACCTCTTCGACTGATAGAATATAAAGTTGCCTATGATTCGCTAAGTACTGTATGAATGGCTGAGTACTGCTCAGTCTGACTCTAATTTATTTAGGGTGTGTGAAGGGAAGGTCTTATCTCGCATATGGAACACAGTGCTGTATACTGTATGTAGCAGAGGTTACATAAAGTTTATACAGTGTGCCCAGCAGATGCACATGTTAGTGTAGGAAATAGTTTGTTTGGCCCAGTTTTGATTTTAATACTGATTTTAGTATGTTTAGGATAGAGAATTTCTGGTCATAATTGAGGAGCTGGTGGGGGCAACTGTAGGACTGGACTAGGGATGATCGAACGGTTCGGGTCGACCATTGGTTCGACCCGAACATTGACTGTTCGAAATTCGGCCGAATTTCAAACTTTTTGCTGAAAAAAGTTCGGAATTCGGCAACCAGAACTGACCAAAATGCAATGGGACAGGAACTGGGCTTTAAAAGCCGTAATTGGACCAGAACCATCAGTAAAAGGCAATTGAGGGGGAAGGAGGATGCTAGGGATGTGATTGGAGTGACTAGGGGGTCCAGAGGCCAATCAGTAGTGAATACGCCCCCCATTATATAACATAGCCCCGCCAAATCTCTAGCATTGTAATACAGAGGCTGTGGAAGAGAGTGGAAGCAGTTCTGTTACTCCTGCTTCAAAGTGTCATTTAGCAATTATTAGTGTGAGGAAAGGGATATCTAGTGTAGTTAGGGTACTATTTTCCACTATAGTTAGATTTAATAATCTAGTTTCTGTAGGGAAAGTGTTAAGTGGGGGGACCGTAGTGTAGTGTAGAGTTAACTGACCAAACCCTTCCATGTCAGGGTGACCGCCATAGAAAGCCATAAAAAAAAATTGTTTCTATTAGAATTGCAATAGAGCAGGAAAGTGGCTTCGCCCCTGTGACACTCGGCTTTTTGTTGCAGGCGTTTTATTTGGCTTTTTTGTAGACGTTTTTGGAGGCAGGCATGACATCAGAACTTAAGTGTAGGGGTATATATACACACACACATGTATGTATATATACACATACACATATATAGGTGTGAAAGTAGCAGAACCCTATGCCTGCGCTAATGAAATAATTAACAGGCATAGGACTGCGCTCCTATCACACCTATATGTGTGTAAGTGTATAAATACATATAAGTGTGTGTGTATATATACCCCTATACAGAAGTTCAGATGTTATGCCTGCCTCCAAAGACGCCCAAAAAATGCCCCAAAAATACGCCCCAAAAAAACGCCTGCAACAACACACCTGGGCGTTTTTGTAGCAGGCGTTTTTTTGGGCATTTTTTGGGCGTCTTTGGAGGCAGGCATAACATCAGAACTTCTGTGTAGGGGTATATATACACACACACATGTATGTATATATATATACAGATACACATATATAGGTGTGAAAGTAGCAGAACCCTATGCCTGCATTAATGAAATAATTAACAGGCATAGGACTACGCTCCTATCACACCTATATGTGTGTATGTGTATAAATACATATAAGTGTGTATGTATATATACCCCTATACAGAAGTTCATGCCTGCCTCCAAAGACGCCCAAAAAATGCCCAAAAAAACGCCTGCTACAAAAACGCCCAGGTGTGTTGTTGCAGGCATTTTTTTTTCCAAATTTTTTTTCAATAATTTTTTCAATAATTGGCTCTCTATCAAAAATGACAATTTTTAGGAACTTTTTTTGTGTAATTAATAGTCCCTGTGGTGTGACCCAGAACCCTAGGCACTTTTTAGGGGCATTTATTGGGTTTTACGGCTTCAAAATGGTGTTTTCTGATTACCAAAGTTCGGGTCCCATTGATTTCAATGGGGTTCTGAAATCCGGGCCGAACTTTCGGGAAGTTCGGGTGTTCTGGTCGAACCGAACTTTTCAAAAGTTCGATCATCCCTAGACTGGACCAGTTTAGTGGCAGTTTATTAGTCATTGGGGCTATGATTGTAGCATTCATTGAAGACAATTTTCTTGATTATCACAGCCTGAAGATTTTGTTGATGTAATGTACAGAGTTGAACGAACACCTGGATGTCCGGGTTGGCGGATCCGGCTGAACTTGAAAAAAAAGTCTGGGTTCGTGAACCGGACTTAACCCGAACTTTACCCCGATACCGAACCCCATTGAAGTAAATGGAGACCTGAACTTTTGAGCACTAAAATGGCTCTAAAACAAACATGGAAAGGGCTAGAGGGTTGCAAATGGCAGCAAAATCTTTTTAAGAGCACGGCAAGGGCTCTGCAGACAAATGTGGATTGGGAAATAACTTAAAATAACAGAAAAAACAGAAAAATAAAAAATAATCATCTTGAATGTTGTAGGAGGAGGACGAGGCCCATATGGAGTAGGAGGTTGAGGTGGCGGTGGATATGGCGGTGGACATGGTGGTGTAGGTGGAAGCGGCATCAGCAGTGGAGGAGGAGGACAAGGTAGCCATCACTGGTTTTGGTTTTTAATTAATTTTTTTTTAAATTAGGGTACACACCAAAAGAGTAAGAAAGATCAAATACAACAATGGCTAGGTGAGGCCAGTATACATATCTATTCTGCACAAGGTACAGACAAGTCCTGTGGGATTCATGCCTGGTTCATTTTAATGAACGTGAACTTGTCCACATTGGCTCTGGACAGGTGGCTGCGCTTGTCTGTGATAACGCCCCCAGCCGTGCTAAATAAACGTTCAGATAATACACTGGCTGCAGGGCAGGCCAGCACCTCCAAGGCGTAAAGGGCAAGCTCAGGCCATGTGCCCAACTTGGAGACCCAGAAGTTGAAGGGGGCAGACCCGTCATTCAGTACGTCTAGGCATGTGCACACATACTGCTCCACCATGTTAGTGAAATGCTGCCTCCTGCTAAGACGTTCCATATCAGCTGGTGGTGCTGCTGCTTGTTGTGGCGTGCTGACAAAGCTTTTCCACATTTCAGCCATGCTAACCCTGTCTTCTGAGGTATTGGCGGTGCCCTGGCAGCATTGACGACCTCTTCCTCCTCCTCCTCCCCTGCCTTGGCCTTGTGCTTCCACTGTGCTGTGGGAATGCCACCAGCAGCGCGTCTACAAGCGTGCACTTGTACTCGCGCATCTTCCGATCACGCTTCAGTGAGGGAATTAAGGATGGTATGTTGTCCTTGTAACGGGGATCCAGCAGGGTGGCCACTCAGTAATCAGCACAAGTTACTATGTGGGAAACTCGGCGGTCGTAGCTCATCCTCGTCATCCTCCAGAACTGTGCCCCTGCTGGACAATTGTGTCCCTGGCATTTGTGTGTGCAGGAATCCACCCTCGGAGCCACTTGCAAGTGACTGCCTTAAAAGCCTTGGAAATAATACCTCTTCATCCTCCTCCTCCTCATCCTGTGCCACATCCTCTTCCATCATCGCCCGAAGTGTTTTTTCAAGGAGGCATAGAAGTGGGATAGTTAAGCTGAGAATGGCGTCATCGGCACTGGCCATGTTGGTGGAGCACTCGAAAACAGCGCAACAAGGCACACAGGTCTCGCATGGTGGCCCAGTTATTGGTGGTGAAGTGGTGCTGTTCCGCAGAGTGACTCACGCGTGTGTGCTGCAGATGAAACTCCACTATGGCCTGCTGCTGCTCGCACAGTCTGGCCAGCATGTGCAAGGTGGAGTTCCACCTTGTGGGCACGTCACATATGAGGCGGTGAGCGGGAAGGCCGAAGTTACGCTGCAGCGCTGACAGGTGAGCAGCAGCAGGGTGAGAACGCCGAAAGTGCGCACAGATGGCCCGTACTTTCTGCAGCAGCTCTGATATATCGGGGTAATTTCTAAGGAACCTCTGCACCACCAAATTCAGCACATGCGCCAGGCAAGGGATGTGTGTCAAACAGGCTAGGCCCAGAGCTGCTACGAGATTTCGCCCGTTATCGCACACCACCAGGCCGGGCTTGAGGCTCACTGGCAGCAACCACTCATCGGTCTGCTGTTCAAAGCCCCTCCACAACTCCTGCGCGTTGTGTGGTTTTTCACCCAAACAAGCAAGTTTTAAAACTGCCTGCTGTCGTTTACCCCTGGCTGTGCTGAAGTTGGTGGTGAAGATGTTACGCTGACCGGAAGAGGAGGCGGTAGAGGATGAGGAAGCAGAGTAGAAGGAGTTAGGAACAGGAGGCAAACTGAAGCGCCCTGCAATCCTCGGTGGTGGAAGGACATGCGCCAAACTGCTATCCGCCTCAGGCCCAGCCGCCACTGCATTTACCCAGTGTGCTGTTAGGGAGATATAATGTCCCTGGCCGTGCTTACTGGTCCACGTATCCGTAGTTAGGTGGACCTTGCCACAGATGGCATTGCGCAGTGCACACCTGATTTTGTCACCCACTTGGTTGTGCAGGGAAGGGATGGCTTGCCTGGAAAAGTAGTGGCGGCTGGGCATGATGTACTGTGGGACAGTCACGGCCATAAGGCTTTTAAAACTCTGCGTCTCTAACAGCCGGAATGACAGCATTTCAAAGGCCAGGAATTTTGAAATTCTGGCATTCAGGGCCAGGGATCGCGGGTTAGTAGGGGGGTACTTCCTCTTCCACTCCAGTGTTTGGGAAATAGAAAGCTTAACGCTTCCACGGGACATTGTGGAGATGGTTGTTGGTGACCCAGGTGGTGGTGTTGCTGGTGGATCCTCTGTTTGCGGGGTGGCAGGTGCCACTGTCACTACAGAGGTGGATGAAGAAGCCGAGACTGCAGCAGCAGAAGAGGAAGCAGGAGGAACCAGAGACCTTTCTTGGTTTTTGAGGTGTGCACTCCACTGAAGCTCGTGCTTTGCACTTAGATGCCTGGTCATGCAGGTTGTGCTCAGGTTGAGAATGTTTATGCCTCGCTTCAGGCTCTGATTGCACAGCGTGCAAAACACTTGTATCCTGTCATCATCACATTGTCTGAAGAACTGCCACGCTAGGGAACTCCTTTGAGCTGGCTTTAGTGTGCTCGTTGGGCAGTAGCAGGCATAGTGTCTAGAGCATGGCCGCTCTGCTTTTGCACTCTGCTCCCTCTTCTGCTGTGCTGGTGGCTCTGTGCGACCACCGCCTCTTCCTCCAAACTACTCAGGTCACCTGCATCACCTTCATTCCATGTGGGGTCGAGGACCTCATCGTCTTCCACTCAGACTTCACCCCTGCCCTCCTTGTCGGTCTCCACAATTCAGAATTCCGCAGCAGTTGGCACCTGTGTTTCGTCATCATCCGAGACGTGCTGCGATGGTCCTCCCATGTACTCATCTGAAGACATAAGTGGTTGGGCATCAGTGCACTCAATTTCTTACACTTCTGGGGCAGGGCTAGGTGGATGGCCCTGGGAAACCATGCTAACAGAGTCATCAAAAAGAAGAAGAGACTGTTGCATGACTTGGGACTCAGACTGCTTGGCTGATTTGCAAGGGCGTGAGGTGAAAGATTGATGGACATCGGCTGGAGGTGCTGACTCTGACCTTTTAGCAGAAGACTGGGTGGGAGACAATGTGAAGGAACTGGAGGAACTGTCAGTAACCCAATCTACTATCGCCTGTACTTGTTCTGGCCTCAACATTTGTAGAGGCACATTAGGCCCTGCCAAATACTGCTGCGGGTTCTGTCGCCTACTCGCAGCTGAGAAACGTGTTTCATCTGTGCGTGTAGCTGGCACAGATCAACCACATCCTCTCCTTGCAACAGGAGCTCCACCAGCAACACCATGACCCAGGCCACGTCCCTTATTTGACCTTCTCATTTTTATCGAATTTTGGATTTTCCCCGAAATGGGTTTTTATTGATAAGCAGAATACAACAGTATGCAATGGGTGTATCTCACAGTAACATATGCAGCCTAGGCCGCAATTAACTTTTTTTTTCCCCTAAATGGGTTTTTATTGCAATGCCCAATACAACAGTATGCAATGGGTGTATCTCACTGTAACATATGAAGACTAAGCCGCAATTAACTTTTTTCCCCCCTAAATGGGTTTTTATTGCAATGTACAATACAACAGTATGTAATGGGTGTATCTCACTGTAACATATGCAGCCTAGGCCGCAATTAACTTTTTTTTCCCCTAAATGGGTTTTTATTGCAAAGCAGAATACAACAACAGTATGCAATGGGTGTATCGCACTGTAATGTATGAATGACAATCTGATAAATAATTGTCCCCTTAATTGGTGCTTGTTGAATAGCAGATTTGAAATGCAGTGTCGGAAGGGGGCGGTCCAAGATGGCCGCGTGAACAGGGAGCTCTTCACTCCGTTGGCTCTTCCGTAGCTACAGGCGAGATAGAGGCCAGCCAGCCCGACACGGTGCGACGAAGCCCAGGCTGCCTAAATGCACAGCCCGGCATGGCAAGATGGAATCCAGCCTAATCCAGCCTAATTCAGCCTAAATGCTAAACGCTGTTTAAGCGCCCAGGTTCACCTGCTCAGCTGCCGACCGCTTACCCACTTACCCGCTGCCTGCCGACGACTACCCGGACAACTGCCCTACCGCCGGCCGCCTCGCGCTGCTTCCCCTGCTCGTGGGCACCTCGGACATCGGAGGGCGGATCGGAAACGGGTAAGCTGGGTGCCTTGGTCACATCCTCGCAGCCGTCTTGTCCCGTACGAGCCCGCCGCAGGAGCCCCAGCGCGGCGGTCTCGTCCCAGTCACGCTCCAGCTCGCTGCAGCCTCACTCCATAGGCGCATTAGCTGGCCGGCCGAATCTATCGAGAGGGGTGTGAAGAGGGGTGTGGAGCGCAGAGTGCAGGGCGGTCAGCATTGAGAGACGCCACAGGGGCATCCCAGAGTTGGAGACAGTCAGGCAGAATTAGCTTTGACCTATCCTATTCCCCTGCAGAGAACGGCAGCCTTGCATAAAGGGCACATACCGAGTCTGTTTCACAGCAACAGACATACTCAGGCTACGGACTATTGAAGGCAGCATACTATCCACGGATATCAGGGAGCCATCAGAAGACATATAGGGAGCTTAGCTCTCTCTACATACTGCCCTGTCGTGAGAAACTTGTTTCAGCTATACACTCACCTTTGTTGCATATTGGTCTGTATAGAGTGGCTGGATATTGAGGAAATTGACCCATAAACTTACCCACCTACCTACCTACTTATCTACCAATTCCTGTGTAGCCAGACGTCTACCATACAGAGATCACATATTGGAGGAGGCATCTTGGGCTTGTTTGCCATGCCTAGACGGAAAATAACCGCTGTGAAATTACGTAAACTATCTGAGTTTTACCCGCAGGCACCACAAACAGCGGCAGGGCACCGCCAAAATGGCGGTAGGGGCGCTTACGGCTCACAACCATCTCGTCCTCTAGAGATGACACCAGAGGCAGGACATACAACAGCCCAGCAGCCGGCAGACAGTTCACCTATGAGAGTAGCACGCTCAACAGACTCTTCCCCAGCATCACCTTCAATGCAGAGCCCCGCTAAATCTAAACCACGGAGGGAGGAGGAAGCGCAACAAGAAGAAACTCAGCTTCTTACTAAAGGTACCCAGCAGCATAGCAACCCATCCACGGAGAGGCGCAGTAATGCCATAAAACCACAGGGTGATTTGGCTTTTATACCACAACCAGATCCCTTCATACATCTTCCAACTACTGGTCAACCAGTATCAGACACGACTCTGAAGGAAATGTTATCAATATTTCATACATCCATGCAAAACAACATCTTAACATCAATTCAGTATTACCATAAGGAATTGCACCAGATGGGAGACAGAGTGGATGTAGTTGAGACAAAAATGGGAGAGTTTGTCGAATCTCATAATGCCTTAATCGACTCCCACCTCTCACAACAAGAAGATATACTGCGCCTGCAAACTAAAATAGCGGACTTGGAGGATAGATCGAGGCGCAATAACCTCAAGATAAGGGGAATCCCTGAATCTATACAAACGTCTCAACTAACAGGGTTTGTACACGATCTCTTCTCCAAAGTCATGCCCGATCTCACAGATTCTGATCTTATCATAGACAGGGTACATCGTATCCCGAAACCCTCTTTTATATCACAAGAGGTCCCCAGGGATGTACTGGTGAGAATTCACTTTTTCTTAGTGAAAGAAAAAATCATGGAGACATTTAGAAAAAAGGAACATCTTTCCGATCAGGCCGCGTCACTACAGATCCTTCCGGATTACTCCCAGCACACCCTTCAACTGAGGCGCAACCTTAACATAATAACTAAAGCTCTACGTGACAATAAAATATTGTACAAGTGGAAATATCCGGCTAAGCTATGTGTGACCCACTTAGGATCAACTTTTCAGATTACTACTAAGGAACAAGGGCTAAGAAGCCTTCGCCAATGGAACATCCTCCCGGACAATATAGACCTGCCGGAAGACAGCGACGATCAGAAACCACAACATTTGCAACCAGATTGGCAAGTAGCCAATCGCTCTTCTAGATCTACTCAACGTCACAAATGAGGACTACCATTCTCTGTTTTTGTTTCTTTTTTTTTTGCTTTTGAGCTAGACGAAGAGAGACTCCCTGTCTTTGAATAAACACCCCACATCGTGTTTTTTTCTCTTTTTCCTTTTTAATAGCACTCTACATCGTGCTTATTTTTTTTCTCTCGTTGAAGATGCAGCTACAGCTGCGCACTTGGTCTGTTTGGGCCTCGTTATTTTTTATTTTTTTATATGTAGTATTTGCCTGTATGACAGTTTGTATGCTTACATGTTGGTGTTTTCATCTTTTTCCTTTATCCTTTTCTTATTATTCTTTTTTGCTTCTACTTTTTCTTGCAGAACAGGTTTACGAGGAGTATGCGAAGTTGTATGCCACGATCGATATGAGGCACCATCATGCTCTGGTCTACCCTTCAGACCAGCATTTAAGACCGGACGAACGGTATCTTTCTTCTCACCTTTTGTCCCATGCGGATCAAACAACTTTAATTGTAATTTGGCACTGTCCAGAGGCTATTAAATTTAATAGACACTTAAGGTACTATTCTTCTAATATATATCTACAATCCAGGTTTCAAAATAGAATGTACTACTATGTCCTTACAACTATTATCTTTGAATGTTAGAGGGTTGAATCACCCTGTTAAGAGGTACTCCATGTGGAAGGAAGCATGCTCTCATAGGGCAGATATTCTTGCTATCCAAGAGACACATTTTCGGCTTGATCACAGCCCGAGATGCTCCCACAGGGATTACCCGCATATTTTTCAATCCTCAGCAGGGGAAAAAAAAAGAGGAGTATTGGTGGCAATTAGAGACTCAGTGTCCTTCACCTCCAATAAGGTGGTATTGGACACAGAAGGTCGCTATATTATACTTAACTGCACTATCGATAATTGCCTATACACCATAGTAAATGTGTATGCCCCCAACACGCACCAATTAAGGTTTTTCCGTAAACTGTGGGTTAAAATTAACAAACTCAAATCAGGAAGATTAATTGTTTGTGGAGACTTTAACATGGTGGCAAACCACGGTATGGATGCTTCATCCAAGGGAAGATCCTCGGCTCCTTCCTTGGCTACATTCATCCATGCTGAGGGGCTCCACGATGTGTGGCGCTACCAGCATGCAGAGGAGAGGGATTATTCATATTTTTCTGTGAGCCATAATTCCTACAGTAGAATCGACATGTTTCTAGTTGATTTACAAACACTATCACATGTCACTCACACATCTATTTCTCAGATAACATGGTCAGACCATGCGCCAATTCACATGTCATTGTCCCACCGTCCTGTTTCCCCAACTACATTTATATGGCGATGTAATAACTCCATTCTATCAGATCCTGAATCTTTCAAATCTTTGAAAGCACAGGTGGAGGAATTTTTTTCTATCAACAATACACCGGATATAGACCCGGCATTGTTGTGGATTTCACATAAGGCCTTTGCGAGAGGACTCCTCATTCAGCTGGGGGCTAAGCTGAGGAAGAGGTTCAATCGCAAAATGGAAGAGCTTATTCGCGATGTCCAAACTCTGGACACTGCGAATAAAAAGACCCCTTCATCATCCAATGCTTCAAGATTGAGGTCTCTCCGTGCTGACCTTAGAAGACTTTTGTTGGAACGTCATGGAAACATGTTAGCACACCTTCACATGCAGTATTACTCTGCAAACAATAAAGCAGGCAAATTTCTGTCATCTAGGATTAAGACGAAGAGAGTTAAAACCAGAATCGAAGGTATTGTGCATCCACACACGGGTAACAAACACTTGCACCCACAAGAGATAGCGGATGCATTCGCTGATTACTACAGCACCCTATATAGTCTCAAGATAGACAAAGACACCCCTCAACCGACGGACGCATCCATCTGTAATTTTTTAGACAACCTCCATCTTCCGACTTTGTCGACCGATAAAGTAACACAACTGAATAGACCATTCACTATCAAAGAAGTGACTGATACACTCGCAACTATGCCCTTAAATAAGTCTCCAGGTCCTGATGGATTCACAAACGAATATCTCAGGTCTTTGCAAGACCAATTAGCACCCCACTTGTTGAACCTTTTCACAAAAACGGTTAAGGTGGGTACATTACCCACTGAAATGTTACAAGCCAATATAATCACAATCCCTAAAGTTGGTAAATCTCCTTCTGATCCTGCCGGCTATAGGCCGATATCTCTTTTGAACAGTGATGTCAAGTTATACGCTAAACTTATAGCCAATAGGATCGCATTAATTCTACCTACTTTGATAAAGGAGGACCAGATGGGGTTCGTCAAGGGGAGACAGGCCCCTGACGCTACAAGGCGAGTTATTAATTTGCTCCATCAGGCAGAACGCACTAAAACGCCTTCTCTGCTCTTATCAATAGATGCAGAGAAGGCGTTTGATCGTGTCCATTGGGGATACATGAGGGCAGTATTGGGGAAGTTTGGTTTTATTGGACCGATTTTTTCGGCTATTATGAGCTTATATACATCTCCAACCGCTCGAGTATTCTCTGCGGGCACTCTATCCAAAACTTTTCCAATATTAAATGGCACGCGCCAGGGGTGCCCACTTTCTCCTTTAATATTTAACTTACTGATTGAGCCCTTGGCGGAAACGTTAAGACAAAATCCTAGGATCTCTGGCTTTAAAATTCAGCACCTACAACATACCATCACGCTTTTTGCGGATGACATAATTCTGAGCTTGACGAACCCCATTGTGTCCTTATCTGCTGTCCATGACACTTTGCAGACATTTAGCAATATCTCTTACTATAAGGATAATTTTGATAAATCAGTCATCCTAAATATGGGCATACAGGGCCACGCACTTAGTCATCTTAAGCAAAATTTACCTTATACATGGACCCCCCAAGCTTTGCAATACTTGGGTATAACCTAGACATTTCCAACCTCAGGGCTACAGACACTTAATCTGCGATCACTGACAACTTCCATTTCCAATGATACTAATAAGTTAAAAAAGACGGAACTATCATGGGCAGGAAGAATAGCTGCATTTAAAATGACGTGCCTCCCCAAGATAGTATATATTTTTCGCGCCCTTCCGATTTATATTCCCAAACACTATATCAATTCGCTCAATAAACTCCTGCGCAACTTTGTCTGGCAGGGAAAACGGGCAGGGTGTGCATATCTACATATGATACGACATAAATCAGTTGGTGGATTGGGACTACCAAGCCTTGAGGACTATTATCATGCATCTCGCTTGGCTCCTTTACAGTATTGGTTTACCCATAAAATCCATAAAATTTCTCTTCCGTGGCTTCCGATTGAAGCTGCACTATCTAATTCACAGGAACTATATACATTACTTTTGGCAGATATGTGGAAACCTATACCAATCCAGACCCTTCCGTTAACAATAAGAGCTTCTCTTCAGTCCTGGCGTCATCTAATTTCTCAATCACAGTTACAACCACAGCCAAACAATATATTAGTTCCCATACCCCTATCGACAATGTGTATCTTGCTCCCTAACGTCCACATTAATAAATTGGTGGTAGCAGGTATTGACACAGTGACACAATTATACCAAAATAATACTATTAAGTCTTTTGCAGCCCTTCAACGAGAATTTTCACTCACCCCCCAAGCGGTTTTTGCCTACATTAGTATAGTGAGTTTTATATCTAAACACCCACTCCCTAAACTTGAAATTCCTCAATTACTTTGGAAATATCTCACAGACCCAAACTCTAAGCTTAAAGGGATATCGGTGTTTTATAATCAACTACAGCAGAAACTCACCTTTTTTAAATCATCGTACATGAAGAAATGGGAAAGAGACCTCGGCATGTCCTTCTCCAATGAGCAATGGAGATGGGCGATACGAGCGTCTTACAAAGCAACACAATGTGTAACACATTGGGAACAATTCCAAAAAATAGTCACTAGATGGTATCTATCCCCCTACCGCCTGTCCTTAATATACCCTAATTATGACCCATTGTGCTGGCGTGAGTGTGACCAAGCTGGCACAATTTTTCATATATTCTGGTCCTGTAAAGGTCTTGTTAGTTTTTGGAGGAAAATTTTTGAAGTACTTTCTGAAGTTTCGGGTATACTGATCAAACCTGAACCCGCAATAGCTCTATTATTTTTGGGTATTGAAAATATACCATTTGATATCAGAACAGTATTTATACATATACTGATAGCAGCTAAAACTGTAATTGCTAGATGTTGGAAACAACCCATAGCCCCTTCCCATATAGAGGTAATAGGTTTAGTCAACCAGAACTATTCCTTGGAAAAGGCATATGCATACTCAGCGTGTCGTGGCAAGACATTTTATACAGCTTGGCTTCTCTGGCAACAAAGCCCCTATTTTCACAGTGTCTAACGGAAGAATTGAGGGGGGTGGATGGTGAGATTGTTTTTTTTTCCTTTCCCCTCTTTTTCTCCTTTCTCCTCTCTATTATTATTATCTTGCATCAACTTATTGTGTTTCCTATGTGATTGTTTATTTCTTGTGAAAACCAAATAAAAATTAATTGAAGTGAAATGCAGTGTCTGTCTAAACGCTGTAAGTTACAGTAAAATATGAATGAAAAAAGTTTTTTTCTTTTTTAAATGCAGATTAAGCAGACACATATGCACTAAGCTTGCAGGAAATGGCTGCTACACACCGCACGCCTAACAGGTTGGATACTGTTGTTGTTCTATTCTGCTATTGAATAAAAAAAAAAACCCATTTGAATGAAAAACTGAAAAATATTTTTTTTTCCATAAATACTGAAAAATAATTATTTTCCCCTTACATTGGTGCTTTTTGAAGAGCAGGTTAGAAAAGCAGTGTCTGTCTAAACCCTTTATGTCAAAGTTAAATATGAAGGAATTTTTTTTTTTAATGCAGATTAAGCAGACACATATGCACTGAGCTTGCATTAACCACTTTACCTCTGCTCACAGTAATATTACTGCGGCAGAGTGGCTCGTTATCGTCTGACGACGTAGTACTACGTCGTCAGACACTCCCCCTTCTGGGCGGCGCTTGCGCGCCGCCGGAGGCTCGCTCCCGCTGTTTTCATTCACAGCGGGAGTCGGGCCAGGGGAGGAGCAGCGGCGATCGCCGCTGCTCTTACCCGATCGTCGGGGATCGAGTCTGGAGATCCGCCCGCTGTGTGTAAACACAGCGGGCGGATCTCCATAGTGACAGGGAGTGACAGATCGGACTGTTCAGCATAGCTGGACATCCGATCTGTCCATGACTCACACAGTCACCTCCCCCCCTACACGTCAGTAAGCACCAGGCATACATTAACCCCTCCCTCTCCAATAAAATTAACCCCTTCCCTGCCAGTGTCATTTTCACAGTAACAGTGCATATATATAGCACTGATTACTGCAGTAATGTCACTGGTACCCCCAAAAGTGTCAAAAATGTCAGTCAAGGGTCCGATCTGTCCGCCGCAATGTCGCAGTCCCGCAAAAAAAATCGCAGATCGCCGCCATTACGCGTTAAAAAAAAACACCAAAAATGACAGAAATCTTTCCCTTTGTTAGTAAACGCAATAACTTTTGCGCAAACCAATCAAAATACGCTTATTGCGATTTTTTTTACCAAACATAGGTAGCATAAAACAAATTGGCCAAAAATTTTTTAAAAAATTGGTTTTTACATCTTTTTTGGGGGGAATTTCATATATAAAAATGTTAAAAATATTGTTATTTTTTCAAAATAAACGCTCTTTTTTTGTTTATAGCGCAAAAAGTAAAAATCGCACAGGTGATCAAATACCACCAAAAGAAAGCTCTGTTTGTGGGAAAAAAAGGACGTAAATTTCGTTTGGGTACGGCGTCGCACGACCGCGCAATTGTCAGTTGAAGTCGCACAGCGCCGAATCGCAAAAAGTGGCCTGGACGGAAGACAGCAAAATCCTCCGGTGGTAAAGTGGTTAAATGTGAAGCACCACATGCCGCCCAACCTAACAGACTGATAAAAGTTTTTTTTTTCCTTTCTCCTCCTCACTGGGCTCAGGTCAGGGCATAAAGATTGTGCACTGCACCCCCAAACAATACAATCAATGTAGATCGCTGTCTGATTAAAGAAGATTCTTCCTATTCTTTCCCTCAAAGCATTCTTCAGCCTGACCCTACAATAATCTCCTATCTCTCCCTCTGGGCAAAAAGATCGTGCACTGCACCCCCAAACAATCAAATCAATGTAGATCGCTGTTTGATTAAAGAAGATTCTTCCTATGCTTTCCCTCAAAGCAATCTCCAGCCTGACCCTACAGTAATCTCCTATCTCTCCCTCAGCAAAAGTATCAGGAACCTCTCCCTATTATAGTTTGAGCAGAGTGACGCGCGGCGCTATGTGACTCCAGCTTATATAGACTCTGGGTCACATGCTGCACTGGCCAATCACAGCCATGCCATTAGTAGGCATGGCTGTGATGGCTATTAGGGCACACTAGTTAAACGCTTGCTGATTGGCTGCCTTGCACCTGTTGAAACTGTGCCATTAAAACTGCGCCAAAACATCAAATAACATTACCGAACAACGGACAGTACCTGAACATACAGTGAAATGTTGGGGTCTGTGTCCGAGTACCGAATACCCAAAAGTCCGGTACAGTCCGGGTTCGCTCAACCCTAGTAATGTATTAATGTATATTATGAATAGCTTCTCCATTTTCTCTAACTTCATAGACTTTTCAATGTGACACCACTTCCCTTACCTGCCAAAAGTGACCTCACATATATTGAATTTTGGACATGTGAGCATACAATTTATTACATGAAATATTGTTTTATGTTACTTATAACTGTTCTTTGAATAAAAATATTCAATTATGTACACAAATAATTTTATTTTAGTTATTACTAACTACTGTTGACCTTTTTGTTCCATGTAATTTTGAAATTTGCCCATAGCTGTTTTTGGGAGATTGAATAAAGCTCCTTTTGAGAAATGGACATGTAACAGCAAGTATTCTAAGCCATCATCCCTGCTAAGCAACATAAACATATTGTAACACAATAGATTATCCTAAGCTTCTGCATAGATATTTGGTAGGCAAACTATTTATGGTCAAGCTGGTAATCCTTTAGGGCTGAGATTGCCTATAAAATGTATAATGAGCTCCATTTATGTGTACATAATATTTTTTTTTTTAAATTAAGGTTTTATATATGTATATAATACTTTTTATAATATAATATTTTTTTTTTTTTGTTCTTTCTTTTAAAACGATTGCATTATTCTTCAATAATATTTGTATTTTAATTTTATGATGCAACATTGGAAGTGTTCAGGTTGTATAATTAAAGTGTTTTTAAATTCAATACCAAGACATTTTTAGTTTGTGAGCAGGTAGAGCCCCTGAAAGGTTTTTAGTGCTGTCTATGTCCCAGAGAGGGAAATTAAACTATTGTCAGCAGCAATGAAAGTGATGGAAAAGAAAATCATAATGCAGGGTTGTCACCAGAATGGGAACAAAAAGGAAAAGTAAGAATTCAACAACAGTCTAATTTGTCTCTGAAGGTTCTGATTCATCCATATCTTGGCATAGCTAGTAGCAGTTAGTGACATCCAAAAGACCCAACACCCAAACACAAACAAATTTGCTTAGTACAGTATATGCAGTGCATTGTAGTAAGGAATACAACAACCTTGATATCTGGAAAACAAAATTACCTTTCAAAAATAAATAGCCCAACACATGAGAGCAAATACTACAGTTTAAGACTCTGCCACTTTCCCACACCTTAAATAAAAAGAACATTATTTCAAGGAGAGCAGGGTGAACTTTCTGGACATAGAGGACACCTGGTCAGCAAGAGATATAAAAGAGGACATCTATTATCACACTGGAACAACCATCTCTAAACAGAGGTGGAAACCTTTAACACCATCCATCTTCCATATAATATGCCATTTTACCATCTTTACCCTGGCAGTTTAACAACAATTCACATCTTCAGCAATGTAAAGTGAATAATTAACACCTATGCAGACTACATGCTATCAAACAATGAGATAATATACGTAGGTAGAACAGTTCTTGAAAAATCAACACCTGCCTGGACAAATTCCATGATGATTGTTTTTTTCTTTTTAGTAGATTTATTGAGTTTTACATGAGAATAGAATATAAATCAGTCATTCCTTGTATACATTTAGCAGAGGAGTGATGAACAGACATTACAGAGCTAAGTATTGTAATAACAGTTGCGTTCAGCAAGAGTGTATAGTTAGTGTACAGAATTTATTCATATATACGTTTGTGTATAACAAGGGATTAAATACATGATCAGTTATTGAGGCTTCCAAGTCATCTTGCTCTCTCAAGATCTCTCTGGCAATTCCTTGTATTTGGGGGTTTCGTCTAATTGATTCAGCAAAGGGTTCCATTACTAGTGTAAAAATAATTGGGGATAGAGGACACCCTTGTCTGGTCCAATTATTTATCCCAAATGAGTTTGACAAGATGTCAAAGGTCTGGAGTACAAGGCTGAGGTGGCTGAATGTATGGGGCCTTGTATACCAAATATTTGTAGCATTTGTTTGAGATACCCCCAATGGACCCAGTCAAAGGCCTTTTCAGCGTCCAACCTTAGTTATGCTGCAAGCTTTCTCTTGGATTCCTTCTCTTGGATGCCATCACTGTAAGGAGATTAATCATCCTTCTAGTGAAATCCAAGACTTGGCGGCCCTTTATGAACCTGACTTGGTCCATATTGATTAATGCGAGGGTAATGTCTGCCAGTCGGTTTGCTATTATTTTTGCAAATATTTTTAAACTTGAATTTAAGAGCAAGATGGCGGGGAGCCTTCCCTGGCTTTGGTAGGGTAACAAGGTAATAATTGATTTAAGCATTTCTCCGGGAAAGGATCCGGAGGTTGCAGCTGTTTGGAATAGGTTTTGCAAGTGTGAGGTCAGGGTGGTCAGGAAAGTCTTGTAGTACTCTAAGGACAGTCCATCTGCTCCTGGGGGTTTATTGTTGGGAAGAGATTTAATGTCTTTAACAATTTCGGTTAATGTCAAAGGGAAATTAGTCTTCGTCTATAGTTGGAAGATTAAGGGAGATAAGATATCTATGTATGGCTTCATTGTTGGGTTGTATAGTGTTAGGGTCAGTGTTCAAGTTGTATAGAGTATGGTAATAGTCCCGGAAGGTATTTGCTATGTCTTTCGGGTGGAGGATTTTAACCAGTACCTGGTTAAAGTAGGTATGGTAACAAATTTTTCATTTGTCGTGTTTTTAGTTGATTGGCCAGGAGCTTGCCCGCTTTATTACCTTGGGAGTAGTAAGTGGCTTTCAGGTTACGGAACTGTCTTTCATGGTCAATCAGCATGAGGAGTCTCAGTTCATGTTGAAATGTTGTCAAGTCATTCAGTGTAGTGGGGCTGAGGGTTTGTTTATGTTGAGTTTCTAGGGAGTGGATTTTGGCAAGTATATTTTCAATAGTCTGCAACATTTGTTTCCTTTCCATAGTTGCTGCTTGAATCTGCAGCCCTCTGGAGTAAGCCTTGTGTGTACACCAGACATTAAACACATTTGAACTGGAAGTTGCATTAATATGGAAGAATTCCTCAAGCTGGGTGTTAAGTCTTTCCCTACAGACACGGTTGTTAAACAGAAAGGCATTATTTTGCCAGAGGTGAGTCAGAAGGGCTCTGTGGTCCTCTCAATAGCAGACTAATGGGGCCATGGTCTGACCATGTTATTGGCATCATTTCTGCTTAAAGAACAATATGTAATAAGGCCAGGTCTGTGAGAAAGAAGTCGATCCTGGAATATGAGCCGTGGGGTGCTGAAAAGTATGTGTAATCTCTTTCAGCTGCATGGGAGCAGCGCAACAAATCATATAGAAGGTTTTTTTTCTCAGAAAACTTTGGGGTGACTGTCTTACATGGGTTCTAGGGTTGGAGATGTCTAGAGTTGGGTCTACTATGAAGTCACCCATTAGTAAAAGTGAGCCCTCCCGGACCGCCTATATTTTCTTATCTAGAGCATTTAAAAATGTAATCTGGCCAACATTAGGTGCATAAAGGTTAAAAATAGTATAAAGAACATTGTTAATACTGCAAATTAAAATGATGTAGCGTCCTTTAGGGTCTGTATGAACATCATGCAAGGTGAATGCCACTGATGAACTGACGGCTATAAGGACTACGTTTTTCTTAACTGGGGCATTAGAAGTAAACACTTGCGGAAATCGCCAATGGGAGCATTGTGGCCTTGGAGGCACAGAAATGGGTCTCCTGGATACAGAAGACATCAGCATGAAGTTTTAGTGCTTCTCTCCATGCTGCCTTTCGCTTAAAAGGGCTGTTGAGCCTGTGGGCGTTAAGTGACACTAGAGTGATAAACATGGTGCCGATGGGTAGTTATGCCATTATATAATTTACCGGGGTCTGGGAGAGTGGAAGTCCATTGAGACATCTTGTACAGGTTGTTGATGATTTTTTCAGTTCAGTAGAAAATGTACCATAAATTCTTGGAGGTGGTAAGTAAACTTTATGGATAATGAATGTTCATCTGGAAAAACAAGGAATGTCTGCATGAAAAAAAACAAAACTTTATGTGAGAACAGAGCACCTAGAAGGCACATAAACATCAGATTTTTGCCAAAACTGTGTTTAGGGAAAACAGGAAAGAAAGTGAGGGAAGAGAAAAAGGGAACAAAAATAAAATGGTGGGTAATTCAAGTGGATTATCGAGTAGTGCCCGCTACTTGAGATGAATGGGGGGGGGGGGGTCTCCTTAGGCTCTGACGGGACAGCTCCCAAAATTTGTTTCGGGGGGTGGATGAATTCGGAACACTTCAAGACTTCAATGAGGGGATAATAGGTGGTTAGATTATTCTGATGATTTTTTTATACTGTGTGAAGTAATTTCTCAGCGGTGGGTGATGTCATCCGGGTGTCTAGGCAGAGAATCATTTGTTATTCACTGGATAGGTTGGTCCTGAAGTGGGAGCAGATTTCATGTTTGGAGGAGAAGTAGGTCATCATCTAGAGTTGTGATTACATGTTGTCTTTTGCCTCTGGTGATCACGAGTTTGGCTGGTGGGCCCCATCTGTATAGGATTTTGTGGTTCTGTAGCATTTTTGTGATAGTGACTACTTCTCTGCATGCCATCAGGCTGAGAAAGGTCTGCAAATAATGTTATCTCCCATAGGGGTCCGGTAGTGGATTTGCTTGTCTTGTTAGATTGAGTAAGCTTTCTTTTACATGGTAGAAATGAATATGAGCTATCACGTCCCTGGGAGTGTGCTCTGAAAGGAAGGAAAGGAAGGGAGGTTTGGGCAGCCTGTGGGCTCAGTCTATAACTATGTCTCGTGCTGGGATTTCTGGTAGGAGGGTGGATATCATTTGGTCTATACATTTTTTCAGGTCACTAGGTAGCACTGATTCTGCAACCCCTCTAAATTTTAGGTTTTTGCGTCTAGAGCGATCCTCTAGATCCTCAATGATCATTCTGAGTTGAGAGATTGTATCTTCTGTATCCCTGTATACATCCACTAGGTAATTATGGGCTTCTGCGAATTCTCTCATTTTGTTTTCCATAAGGTTGACTCTATCTCCCAGCTCTGCTACTTCTGCTTTGATGTGTGAGACTGCAGACAGCAATTCCCTGTGCAGTGTGCTGCAAAGAGCAACTAACATGCTTTTTATTGTAGTGTCCATTATGGGCTGGCCTGTGGTGGGGAACCGTGTAATGGGGTCATTGTGTTCTTCAACGTCTGCCATATGGAAATCCTCCCCAACTCCTTCATCACTCTCCTCTGTGCCCTGTAATGCAGGGTCTAGTTGGGGCCTGGATTTTGGGGGGCTTTGGGAGGGAGATATTTGCTTATTTCCTTGGGCTGATCTTCTTGATGAGGAACCTGCTGTCGCATCCAGTCTGTGATTGCCATGGGGAGGTTTGCCTCATGGCACCGCTGCTGATGAGCCAGCGCCATGATGGTTGTAAGAGCCCCGGGCCATGGTGAAGAGATTGGCAAGTTTGCTGGGTCCGCCCTGGGACTTCCTCTTGCTCATAGTGCTCCCGGGTGGTGTGGGGATGTCTCAGCGGTTCAGCAGATGGTTCTCGGATCCCCTCGTCGCTGTGAGCCACTTCCGGAAGCCACGATGTCCCAGAGCTTTGTTACACTGTGACCATCTTCCCCGCTGCTGGCCACGCCACCCTCCATGATGATGATTGTTTTAAGGTGAATGAGCTATCTATTTGGATTTTAATTTTGAGGTATGTTCCTGACACTCATTACATCTGAAGAAGTGGTTTGGATAAGATGTGAAATATCCTCAACATTAAAATAACAGTGCCCATAGAATAAGACTAATTTCTTATAGCTTTAACTCCAATCAGTGTGCCCTACAATTGTAGGTGCTACAAATGCTGCCAACCCCTGAATCAATAATCTGTTTACATCTTTTACTGATCCATTAGTAAGACCAACTAACAGAACAGTTACTATTAAGTTCACCTTTTTTACTTCATTTTTTCCAATTTGCTTCAAGTAAGAAAATAATTTCGCTTCTATAAAATGCTGTAAAATTGACACAATTTAGTCAAGTTTTACAATGCCATGATTTGTCACTCTAGAACATCTCTTAAACACCTGCGTTAACACCAGTTTTGTCTTTTTATTCCCCACAGTACTGTTGTATTGTTTGAGTGTTATTTGTTACAATTTTTTTTAATCACGTCCTTAAGTATTGTGTGTTCCATGCTAATAACCTCCCTGTGTGGGGAAGGGAGGTAGGGTTAAAGTTTGTGTCATTGTTCTACTGTAAAGTGACAGTAATAAAAATAAGATATTATATTGACTTATTGATATATACCATCCTTGATACCACATATAGAGGATCAGTTTATACATATTTGTATTATGGTTTAACAGCAAATAAACACATTGACATTTTTAAACAAGTCCTTTGATAATGCAAATCTATTATCTCTGATGCTGTCCAGCAATGCAGTACAACGGCGATCATGAATGATGAACGATGAAAGAAACACCAATCGATAGACATGATCTACTCCTGTAACTCAATCGCTGCAAATGGCATCTTACAATCCCCTCTGCTAAAAGTAAACAAAGGAATAGGGTCTCCTAGTTGACATCATTGACCAAATGTGTACATTAGGCAGCTCATCCGTAATCAAGAGATATCAATTAATGTTTACCCTCTAATGAAGAAGGCCAAAGTTATCATGAAATTCACCAGCATATACTGAGTAGTTCCAAAGACATTTACAGTTTTACTAACAAATGCCAAAGTTGCAAAACATCATTCAGGCATTAAAGCTGGTCATGCATTATACAATTTTCTTGTACAATTGTCCTTTATATTTAACAAAACAATATAATATGAGGTCAAATCTAAAAAGTTTAAATTTGCATGCAGTCAGACAGGACCTTGCACTACATAGTTGAAGGTAAATCTAAAGGAAATTGAACAAGAAAATCGTATAATGTATGGTCAGTTAAATATTTGTTTTGACCTTCGGTTAAAATTCCCCAGCAGAATGCCTAATGCTGAAGATATGTAAATAAATGTCCTCTCTCTGAGAGTCACCATCCATCACTTTTCACAGCTGCTGACTCTCAGTTCTGGCAGGTTTCTTAAATATTTGTCTCCACTGCTGATCAGGAACCAGTCAGAGTGGTTCATCACTATGTCAGCCATAACATAGTGATCAAATGCAGCCAAGGACCTATATTGATAAAATAAGTTTTTAGTCTACAAAAAAACCAAAGTTGTTATTCAAAAATTGTGCACCTAAAAGTCTTATATACAGTATATATATATATATATATATATATATATATATATATATATATATATATATATATATAGTGTGCAATTTAGTCATAGAGTTATTGTTATATTAACCAACACATGTTGACACTGATGTATATTCCCTGCCTTGGTCTTCAGGCAACAATGACCTCTGCTTATGAAAGAGTTAGTATTCCCAGATAGTGCTGCTGAGTTACTGTAAGTTTTCAAAAGTACATAAAGTCTGAATGTATGTATATAATAAAAATACATAAAAGAGCAGTTTTTGTCAAGTTTCACTAGTACTTACAAGAGCTTTTGTATAACAATAAGTTTACAGTTACAAAAATAATTGGTTTAATAAAAACTCCCAATACAAAAGTATATATGTGAATGTGCTTATCGTACTTTTTGTGATTGTGTAGTATCTAAACACTTTGGGCTTTATTTATTAAAATACATGCTGTGCAAATGTCTCAAGAATTCACACAGCCATCACAAATAATCCCCATATGTTCCCTAATGTAGGGGGCAAGCGTGTGCCGCCAGAGGTGCGCTCCCGTCCCCGTTCGTTTACTGACATCCCCGCGTGAGTGACCGGTGGCTCCGATGTCCGCCGGCCACTTGCGATCTCCCGCAGGAGAGGGAGAAAGGCAGACGGCTGATGTAAACACAGCCGTCTGTCATTCTCCCTTAGATCATGACAGAGGCTATGCGATCTGCTATGTAGGATCGTATGTCTCTGTTATGATCTAACAAGCCACGCCCCTTGACAGTTGGAATCACGCCCCTAGGGAAACATTTAACCACTGATCACCAATAAAGTTAACCCCTTCCCTGCCAGTGTCATTTTTACAGTAACAGTGCATATTTATAGCACTGATGACTGTAGTAATGTCACTGGTACTCCCAAAAGTGTCAAAAATGTCAGTCAGGGGTCCGATCTGTCCACCGCAATGTCGCAGTCCCGCAAAAAAAATCGCAGATCGCCGCCATTACTAGTTAAAAAAAAAACAATAAAAATGACATAAATCTTTCCCGTAGTTAGTAAATGCAATAACTTTTGCGCAAACCAAACAAAATACGCCTATTGTGATTTTTTTACCAAAAATATGTAGCAGAAAACAAATTGGCCTAAAATGTTAAAACATTTTGATTTTTACATTTTTTTTTGAGAATTTCATTTAAAAATATGTGAAAAATATTGTATTCTTGTCTAACTTTTTTGTTTATAGCGCAAAAATTAAAAATCGCACAGGAGATCAAATACCACCCAAAAAAAGCTCTGTTTGTGGAGAAAAAAAAGACGCCAATTTCATTTGGGTACAGTGTCACACGACCGCGCAATTGTCCGTTACAGTCACGCAGTGCCGAATCACAAAATAGGGTCTGGTCTTTGAGTAGCCAAATCCTCCAGGGCTTAAGTGGTTAAATAGCTCAATCATGAAAATACTGTATTGTGGCCACTAGGTGGGGCTCACATTTATAGGAAATAAACATATTAGGCAAACTATTGGGATTTTTCGTGATGGCTGTGTGAATGCCTCAGATATTCATGCAGCAATTTTGTTTAACTAGACCTCTTGGTACTTGGGATGCTTGTAAATACCTAAAGTATCACACAAGATACAATTCATTACTTAAAGCCTAACTTCAACCTTTTTTTAGTTTAGAAGTAATAATTAGTTAACATTTTTACAGTATTTGGGACTGTGTCTCTATTATGAAAATGTTTCCAACACGTCCAGTTCTTGTGATTGCCTTAAAGAAATGAAAAGGGCAGGCATCAGCAGGACAACAATTCAAGGACTGCAACATTATCAGAGGTTTTAAACCTTCCTTAATATGTCCCTGTCATCACAGGGTCCCTTAACTACCTGAGCATGAGGCTGTATATATCTCTTCATTAGCAGGCCTTTTCAGTGCTGCGATAGGATGACTAAAAATTACTATGTAACACTATACTAAATTACACTTGAAATATTTTTTTTTTTAGATAGGTCTTTTTTTTGGGTTGCATTTAACCAGTTCCGGACCGCCCCCCACATATATACTGCGGCAGGGTGGCCTGCCTGCGCAAAATTATGTATAGGTACGGGATGCGCGCTCGCCCGCTGTTCCCGCAGTGACCAAATTATTTATGGCCTGGACCTGGTGATCGGTTCTGTCCAATTGCAGAACATCCTATGCCTGTGTAATGTAAACACAGGCACAGGAAATGATGCAATCTTCTGTCCTGGAGCCCTTTTCGGTTCCAGCTTGAGAGAAGAGAGCATTACAGTGAGTACACAAGCAGTACACATAGGCACACATTTAACCCCCTGATCACCCCCCAGATCACCCCAAGTTAACCCTTTTACTCCCTGTCACAGTATCACTATATACAGTATGCAGTTAATCTACCGATCACTGCATTAGTGTCACTGGTGACGCCAGTTAGCGCCAGCGGAAGTCCCAGATAGGTTTAAGGTACCCGCCATGTATCCCCTAATAAAGGTTTAACGCCTTGATCACCCAAGTTAAACCCTTCACTGCCCTGTCACAGTGTCACTATATACATGTAGCACTGCCCCCTTGAGGACTGCTGGATTTATCACCTTTTCCGGTCCCTTTGGGTTACCAGAAGCAATTGCATGCAGAAACCTAACACTTTACTTTCCGGCTCAGTCAATAAACAGTCTAGGGGTTGTTGTTTTGTTGTTTTTATTTTATATGGGGATGGGAGAAGGGAAAAGTGGGATACTCCAAAACTTTAACTATTCACAATATTGAGGACTTCTATCTGAGGTTGCAGCTAGGCCGCAGTTTCACCTTGCCACTAGATGCATCTGAGGTAAAGTTCTTGAATAGACAGCTTGCGTAGCACTTATCTTCAGGGTACTCACCTTGGACCCCCTTTCTATCCACCAGCTGACACCCGTCCTCTGACTACTCTACTCAGTGGTGGCCCCCTTCCTGGTCAGGCCCTTAGACACGATCCCCTGTACTCAAGGTACTGTTTTTCCAGGTTCTCCAAGGTCTCAAACCCTCTAGTCAGCTCTCCTGGACCCCAGGGTTCAGCTCCTTCCTTCTGGCTCACCAGGCTGACTGCCTGTGACCATACACCAACCTCTGCAGAAGAGGAGGCAGCCACCACCCAAGACCCAGAGCACATGTGCTCCTGGCTTTTATACCACACCCCACAATGCACTGAGACAGCAGTCTGTGCCAATCACTGGGGCTGTATAAAAGCCTGTGAACCCATTGGTCAGGTTTTCTCCACTGTCCAACATGCCTCCTTATTGGACCAGTGTGAAACACTCCCCTAGACCAGATGAATCACACGCTGAGCACATTGAGCAGACCTAACTCACAGATCCTGCTCCCTATTAAGCATAAAGCAAAATAGAATTTGCCTGCTGCTCCTCTGATAGGCAGACAGAGCCAAAACTATACTCACTCTCTAGCACCTACCTAGCAGGGTGCTGCATACAGTATACAGATAAGTGACTGATCACTGTACTAGTGTCACCGGTGAAGCTAGTTAGCTAGATAGCATCAGTGTCAATCTTAGTATAGTGTCAGGGTCCCACCACATATTTTATAACATAGTTTTAACCCCCTGATCGCCCCCCCAATTAACCCTTCCCCTCCCTGTCACAGTGTCACTAGTAAAGTGTACATATCTTATTTTTCTGATCACTGCATTAGTGTCATGGGTGACACCAGTTAGTTAGCATCAGCATCAGTGTCAGTTAGGGTCAATCCTCAGATTTTAACCCTTTGGTTGCCAGTAACACTAACACACACGCACACACACACACTATATACCTCCATTTCTAGTATAGTGTCTAAAGGGATCAATATCTTTGATCTGATCAGAACTATTCTAGCGTCCCCCGATAGTTTAGTGTTCCCAAAAATGTTAGCAGGATCAGCCCCGACATCTGCCAGCACCTGCGTTTAGCACCTCCCCCCAGCCCCCAAGAATTGCAGTATTAATAGATGACTGTCACTTCCAATACACAGCACACAAAACCACAGCATTAGCAGAGTCAGGTCTGATCTCTGCTAGCACTAGCAGTTATTTTTTTTCATAGAGGTTCACAATGGTCATCGACAACCAGGTGCTTTGTTACCTATGAGTCATACAAGGTACCTGTAAATTTATTGGCCAAAATGTGAAACGAAAGGTACACTAGTGAAGAGGCCTACAGGATACTGAGCATGACAGATTAGAGCAATGGGGAGTCCACGCTGTCAGAATCAGGCTCAGTATACAAACCTTTAGACAGCAGTGGCACACTGACAGATAGCTCTGATGAGTAGAGGACCCTGCTAAGGTCAGGCGTACCCAGCCCCATTCTTCTGTTGCATGTGCATCCACTGCGTAGGCTCTCATATATTTACAAGAGTTAGGACTGCAGGTAATACAGGGTGCCATAACGTGGCCCTGCAGCTTATGCTTGCGTTTGCAAATGAGTGCTAACTAAACCCCTGTTTTTAAAAGCATACTGTTAGACAGGTTAATTTGGTTGGTAAGCAAACTGGTTGGTGAGTTGAGCTGGGAATTTTTCTGTTTTTTGTCTTGCATGCATTGGTCATTTGCTCCTTGCTGTGAAGGCCAGTTATAGGTGGGGGTAGGGGCAATTTTGTTTGTCAGACTGAACTTTGGCTGTTTGAGCATTAAAGCGAACCCAATCAGCAGGAACCGAACGTCACGTATAATAGCGATTTTACTACCATTATACTGTACATGACAGCTTACTGCTGACAATGGTTTATAAGGACTCCAGCAAACGCAGGAACTGCCAGGTTCCTAATAGGGATGATAGAACGGTTCGGGTCGACCATCGGTTCAACCTGAACATTGGCTGTTCGAAATTCGGCCGAATTCCAAACTTTTTGCAGTAAAAGTTCGGAATTTGGCCACCAGAACCGCCCAAAATGCAATGGGACAGGATCTGGGCTTTAAAAGCCCGTGAATGGACCAGAAACGTCAGTAAAAGCCAATTGAGGGGGCAGGAGTCTGCTAGGAATGTGATTGGAGTGACTACGGGATCCAGAGGCCAATCAGTAGTGAATACGCCCCCCAGTATATAACATAGCCCCGCCAAACCTCTAGCACTGTAATACAGGGGCTGTGGAAGAGAGTGGAAGCATTTGTGTTACTCCTGCTGTATCGAGCTGCTCTTTTAGTCTGAGGAAAGGGATATGCAGTGTAGTTAGGGTACTATATACCACTATAGTTAGATTCAATAATCTAGTTTCTGTAGGGATACCTTTAAGTGTCAGGGTGACCGTAGTGTAGTTTAGGTGACTCTGCCTGAGGCTGCCATACCAGGGTGACCGAACTCTTCCATGTCAGGGTGACCGTAATGTAGTTTAGCTGACTCTGCCTGAGGCTGCCATACCAGGGTGACTGAACTCTTACATGTCAGGGTGACCGTAATGTAGTTTAGCTGACTCTGCCTGAGGCTGCCATACCAAGGGGACCAAACTCGTCCATGTCAGGGTGACTGTAATGTAGTTTAGCTGACTCTGCCTGAGGCTGCCATACCAGGGTGACCGAACTCTTCCATGTCAGGGTGACCGTAATGTAGTTTAGCTGACTCTGCCTGAGGCTGCCATACCAGGGTGACCGAACTCTTCCATGTCAGGGTGACCATAATGTAGTTTAGTTGACTCTGCCTGAGGCTGCCATACCAGGGTGACCGAACTCCTCCATGTCAGGGTGACCCCACTATGCAGATTTTGGGCTAGGGGTATACATATAAATATATATGTATATATGTGTATATATATGTATATGTGTATATACACACACACACACACACATATATATATACTGTATGTATATTATATCTCAAAAATTAGAGCACACCAAATACACTGATACATTGCAAAATAAAATAAATTCACATTAGTATGCCCCCCCAGTGCCCTTTCCTGCATTTTTACTGTACTTTTTATGTACAGTATATGCATGTATATATATATATATATATATATGTATATATATACACACATATATTTATATATATGTATATATATACTGTATATATATATATATATATATATATATATATACCCCTATACAGAAGTTCAGATGTCATGCCTGCCTCCAAACGCCCAAAAAACGCCTGAAATAAAAACGACCAGGTGTGAAAGGTGGGTAACACCATCCCTGCGCTACTGAAATTCTAAGAAAAATAATGTTTTTTTTCTGGTTCTGGACATGCTACAGAGCTGAAACTTCACAGGTACACTTTTTAGACCCCTCAGACACTAAATCCAAAGAAATCTCATTTTTTTTTAAATAATTTTTTCAATAATTGTCTCTCTATCAAAAACGACAATTTTTAAGAACTTTTTTTTGCCTGATTCATAGTCCCTGGGGCATGACCCAGAACCCTAGGCCCTTTTTAGGGGCATTTATTTGGCTTTAGGGCTTCAAAATTGTGTTTTTTAATTCCAGAAGTTCGGATCCCATTGATTTCAATAGGGTTCTGGAATCCGAACCGAACTTTCGGGAAGTTCGGGTGTTCTGGCCAAACCAAACTTTTCAAAAGTTCGATCATCCCTAGTTCCTAACAACCAGTGATGTAATTTGCCCCATTCACCTACATGGCAGTGAATACCTGGAAGGAAGTGCACATCCATCTATCTCAATAACATTGTTTTTTCAGTAAAGACTGGGAGGTTCATCTTCTCCCAGTTCAGGCTGTGTTGGACTCAAAAAAGAGTCCTGTTTACTGCCAATCCTGAGAAATGTGCTATGGGGATGGAAGAGACCAAACTGTAAGTAGGGATTTGGTGAAGCCTTAAATGAACAAGGTAGAGGCTATTTAGGTTTGGCTTTGCCCTTTAACAAAGAAACAGGTCAGAGTATTCAAGGACATAGTTGGATACTACCAATGGTTTGTCTCCAGCTTCCCCACTATTGCTGTGTTACTGACTTACTTGAGGAAGAGTAAGAAGTCAGTTATGGTTAAGTGAAATGACAAGGCTGAGGGTTTTCTAGGGCTTTAAGCAGTGCTGGTTGCTCCACATTTTGCTTAGGTATTTATTGTCCAGGTGGATGCCTCCAAGGAAGCCTCAGGTGCTTTTCTGCCCCAAGAGATCAATGGGATGGAACTCCTTGTAGTATTTCTCAGCAGGAAGTTTCCATCGTAATGGACTGAGAATGTTTGGAAATCAAGTGGGTTTTGGATTCTATGTGCTATTTTCTCATTGGCAGAAACTTCTGTTTGGTGTCAGACCATACCCCACTAACCTGGGTGAGAATGAACAAGCACACAAATGCAGGGGTAAATAGGTAGTTCTTGGCCTTGCAAGAATTTAATTTTGTGGTGGGTGGAATACAGGTATAGGAAACAATATATAACAATGCTGATGCCCTCTCTAGGGAACATTGTAGAGATGTGCAAAACAAAAAAATGTGTTTTGTTAAAGATTTGTTGTTTAAGAAAATAATTTGGTTTCATCATATTTATTATGTTAAAATGTCTAATTTTCAGAATTTTTTTGTATATTCAGATTCCTTTTCCGAATCGATTTGTAATTTTTGGAAGATATTTTGGATTAATTGGCTATGTCATGTGACAAAAACAAAGCTCAAAATAGTTGGCCTTAACAACTATGACTCATCTGCTGTCAGCAGGGTTCCCCACGCTGCAAGCAGAATGTAAACAAAAGAAGAACTAGCATTAGAAAACAGCACAGAAAAGCTGGTTGTTAAAGCGAAACTCTATCCAAGAGGGGAATTTCTGCTTTAAGGACTAGTATCCCCCTCCTCTTGCACAATTGGCACTTTTGAGAAGCGGGGGGGGGGGGGAGCAGATCCCTGATTTTGACAGATACCTGCTCCCTTTTCCATTCCCAGTGCTGCTCGGGGATCCCTGATTGACATCATGGGGCTTGGGAATCTGGTGACCTCACCAGATGACCCTGCCCCCATGTTAGCTTACTGGCGGGGGGAGGGAGGGGAGCAGCTGTCATTTGGCGAGTGCCTCTCAAAGAGACCAGTTGCATGTCAGCGGGGAGGTGAGATTTTGTTTTGTGCAAGTCTGGAGCTGGCGTTCATTGTGGATCTATTTCAGGGACATTTATTTTTCAGGGGTATTGAATAAAGGACTTGTCAAAAACTGTCTCTGTTTTTTTTTTTTTTTAATTTAACACATTTATTTGTAAATCTGTACGAGTACCACATACCCGATACTCATTCACATAGGGGGATGGAATATGGGGGCCCCCTTACTAAAGGTGGCTTCCAGATTCTGAAAAGTTACCATCCACAATCTCAGAAACAACCAGACTAGAGTTGTGGGGAAGAGGCTTTTGTCCTCATCAACATGGAGACAAGATGCTTTGGGGGAGCCCCCTTCCCCCAAACCAACCCCCTATGTTGAAGACATGTGGCCTGGTATGGTTTGGGGGGCACACTCTTGCACCCCCCTTTCCTGGCTTCCAGGGCTGCATGTTTGAATAAGGGTCTAGTATAGATTTTTGAGGGACCCCACGCCAATTTCGGCATGTATTTCCCCTTAAAATCCATACCAGGCACATCAAGCCTGGCATGGATTGGGGCAGGGGACCCCCACACTTAATTTTCTACTGACAACTCTTCCTTTGTTTACATTCTGCTGACAGCCAGGAACCCCGCTTACAGCAGTTGAGTCATGCTAGGGACACAGCAGTCACCCGCTCCTTAACAACCAGCTATTCACAAATCAGTTCATATAATTCATTATTTTGGATGCTGCAAACATCCAAATGAAACATATTTCATTGTTTCCTTATAATGTATTTGGATCGATTAAAATTTGTATTTTAAATCTCAGAATATCGAACATGTAGTCCAAATTTCCATTCCTAACAAAATGAACCGCACATGTTTAATACACTGCAGAGTGTCCCAGATTGCTTCTGCCCCCCTGCATCGAGGCAAAGAGTGGGAGGATATGTACAGGATGCCAGGGATGGGTCCTCCTGAATGGTACACATGTGTCACTTTAATTTGGGTTGTGGTCCATTTAACAACCTCAAAAGCAAACTGTTTCACTCCCTTCCTGCCCAGGATATTTTTCAGTTTTCAGCACTGTCACACTTTAAATGACAATAGCTCAAACATGAAAACAAAAAAGGGCAGCGCCAATGTAGATAAATATAATACAATAGAGGTAGTCATAGTCCAATTAAAAGTCCATGGTGGAAAAAGTGGACAGAAAGACCTTCTCCATACACCAGTGAATAATATGAAGAGAACTAACGTCAAACCACCACGTGAGAATAAGATGGACTCTTACCAGATGGCATTGACCCTCAAATGATAGAGAGGTCAACACCTGCAAAGATCAAAAATATAAATTGTTCCGGAAATTGCTATGGTGAATCCAGCCCATTCAGGGAAGGCTATATTGGTGGCCAAAGGATCATCTCATTTACATCCAGGGACAAAAGTAGCAGAATACCTCAGGGTAAAAACAGGCCACAATGATGTAGTATGTCCAAACCGGCAGAAAGTTTATTATAAAGTATTGCACTTACAGTTAGGTAGATTAAAACAGAGTGTACACATCCAATATTCCACACGCTGTTTTAATCTACCTCATTGTAAGTGCAATACTTTATAATAAACTTTATGCCGGTTTGGACATAATACTTCTAGTCTCAGGTGAGAGGTCAATCCACAGGAAGATGAGAGGGATCTGACTTCCTGGTTTAAATACTTTAATGATGCTGGTTTAAATATGCTTAGGTTCCTTATCTCCCGTAAAAGAACCAAATTGGCTAGGCTGGATGAGGAGATTGCCACATTGAAAGATACATTGTCATCTCTTTCCGGTACAACTGAGTTTATGAATAAATCCAATGCTCTTAAAAAGGTTTTGGAGAAAGAGGAAAGTGATCAAAAGTTAAAGAATAAGAAGAAATATCAGAGAGATTTGGAGGATCATAAGACTAATATGGGCTTTAAGTGGCAGAAGAAAAAGGATGATCTTGTGTCAAGCAGTGCTAATTCAGCTATGGTTTCTAATCCAACTGGTTGCCCCATCCCTCCTGCTGCCCCTTTGAGACAACATTCGACACCCTCTAGAAATGATTGCGGACATGCTCATGGCAGAAATCACCATTATAAACCTTCCTTTAGAGGAAGAGGAAGAAGACCCTATTTTTGATCTTCTGATACCTCTAGGCGATATGGGGGGACCAACTACGATCAGGGTTCACATCATCCTAGTTTCTTTGGTCCTAGTTCCCCTTGGAGAAACAGTGGGGTCTCCCATGTTATATTTGAACCTCTCTCTAGAGAAAGTTATATGGAACCTTTTGACCAGGATGATAGGTATATTACCCATCACCTGTATGACACTCCTATGAGGTGAGGTTATGATTCTTCTAGGCAACAAGGGCAAGGCCATAATTCCAATCAACAGAGGAGACCGTTGGGTTTTCACAGGAACAGGAATGCAAGCGTACAAAACATAGATTCAAGAGAGGGTCCAGAGGGGGGAGGAGGAGCAGACAAAAAAGAAGAAGAACGTAAAGGATGCTGGGATTTTCAATCTGAGCTCAACCACCTTAAATAATAATGAAAAGTTTTTACTTTATTATGGTCTCAAATATGCACCCACCAAGCCCATCAATAGGTTTGGACTATTTATGGATGTCCACAAATATATCCGTAAGATTAACATCAAACTGTATATTATGTCTAACCCTATCAGGGACCATAGATTGGTAGCGGATGGGATTACATTCAGGCCTGTCAAACGCTTCTTTGTTTAACCCTTTGGGCTTTAGGGCCCCTTCTATCAGTGTCTTCAAGAATCTGGTACTTAAAGACAATGAATATTAAAAAAGATAGAAATTAATTTAGGTTTAACTACTTACTACTCGCCCACCGTCAAATGACTGCAGAGTGGTGCACCTCTCATTCTTGGACGCTGTCATATGACGGCGCACCAGAATGGCCCCTCTTGGGCACCCTCGGGGTGTGCAGTGTGGCGATCGTGGCCACGGTGCTGCCCCGATCTTGGTAAAGAGCCAATGACATGACTCTTTACCCATGTGATCGGCTGTGTCCAATCACAGCCGGTCACATGTAAACGAGGAAGTGCTATTTATTGGCTCTCCTCGCCTCACACTGTCAGAGTGTGTAGTGAGGAGAGCCAATCAGTTGGTCTTCCTCAAAGGGGAGACTAGGACAGGTAATCAGGGCATTGATCATCAGTGCCCTGATTATAGAAAAGTGAAAAAACAGTGCCAATCAGTGCCCACCATCAGTGCCACCCATCAGTGCCGCTTGTCAGTGCTCACCAGTGCTGCCCGTCAGTGCCCATCAGTGTCACCCATCAGTGCCATCTCTCAGTGCCCATCAGTGCCACCTATCAGTGCTTATCAGTGCCACATATCAGTGCTCCTCAGTGTCGCCTATCAGTGCCACCTATCAGTGCCCATCAGTGCGGCATATTAGTACCTCCTCAGCAGTGCCACCTCATCAGTGCCCATAAGTGCCACCTCATCAGTGCCCATCAGTGCAACCTATCAGAGCCCATCAGTGCCACCTCATCAGTGCACGTCAGCGAAAGAGAAAAATTACTTATTTTCTAATTTACTCACAGAAAATAAGAAAAACTTTTTTTTTCTTTTTTTTTAAATTTTCTGTCTTTTTTCTTTTTTTTTTGTAAGAAATAAAAAACCCAGGGGTGATTAAATACCACCAAAAGAAATCTCTATTTGTGTGAAAAAAATGATAAAAATGTCATGAATACAGTATAGCATGACCATGCAATTGTCATTCAAAGTGTGACAGCGCTGAAAGGTGAAAATTGGCATGGGCAGGAATGGGGTGAAAGTGCACTGTATTGAAGTGGTTAAACAGGGTTCAGAATCCCTTAAACAAAAGAAAGACATCGTAGTGTGACCTGCAGATAAGAGGGGGGGGGGTGGCATCGTTGTGCTTGATAAGACTGCTTATGCTACATAAATGAATAGGCTGTTGGCAGATCAAGACACTTATGTTCCCCTTTCTGGTAATCCTACCTCAAAATATAACAATGAGTTGACTCTACTGATTATTCAGGGATATCGGGATCGTATCCTGAATAATTTTGGTTCCCGTGGCACCACGGGTTCCTGTGATCTATTATCTTCTGAAAGGACCCCATTAATCCGCCGGGCCATTCTATTAGCAGAATAGATTCCATTACTTCTGGGATTGGGAGATATCTAGATGGATTTTTGCAGCCATTGGTAATGCAGACGCCCGCCTATCTAAAGGATTCCACTCAGGTGTTGAACCTTCTTGATGATATTCAATGGACAGGGTTATATATTAGCCACTGCAGACGTGGCATCATTATACTCCATCATTTCACAAGAGCACAGATATCGAGCCGTGGAGTCCTTTTTGAATAGAGACCTGCATCGCCAATTCATTCTATCTCTGTTATTATTTGCTATGAAGCACAATTATTTTTAGTTTGGCAGTTCCTACTATTTGCAAAACATGGAGGGGTTGCCATGGGCGTGAAATTTGCGCCGAGCATGGCCAATCTATTGAGATTGTCACAACAGACCTGAATTGGTTGGCTACAGAGAATCCCTGGATAATTACATTGGTGATCTAAATGTGTACTCTTTGGATATCGTTTTACAACATGAAGCCAGTTCTGTGAGGGTGAATTTTTTTAGATTTGAATATAGAGGTGAAGGAAGGTGCTATTGTTACCAGCACCTTTTTTAAATCCACGGACCATAATGTTTTTTTAGGCTAGGTCAGCTGTCATCACCCCTCCTGGCTCAATCTGTACCCAAGAGCCAATTTTTGAGATTGCAAAGCAATTGCACCATGTTGGATGATTATTATCAGCAGGCTATTATGTTGAAAAATAGATTCCAGGATAAGGGCTATGATAATGCCAAGATGGACACCCTTATTGGTGAGGTAAGGGGACTGGATAGGGCTTCATTGTTAGAAGATCAATCCAAAATCCAAAAATATTTAAACCAATTAGGATTTTCTTTTATCACCACCTATTCAAAGCAATATCGTGATGTTAAACGTATTTTTAGTAAACATTGGGGTCTCAGTTACCATCTACCCCTCAGGTTGTTTTCAGAGGGGTCCAAACTTTGCGCTTATATGTGGCTCTGAATGTTTTGGATAACACTAAGAAAGTGTACTTTTCATGATCTCAAGGGCTATTTTCCTTGTAGCAAATGTGCAATCTGCCGAATGAATGCTCTACCTGATAGACGTATCTGTGAATTCCAGTCCATGGCTACTTCCAGGAAGTTTGATATCAAACCATTTATCACCTACTCCTCCACCAATATAGTTTATCTTTTACAATGTCCTTGCAGCCTTATGTAGGCCGTACTATCAGAACTTTAGCCATTAGGGTCAATGAGCACCTTAAGAACATCAAAAAGGGTTTTCCAGGACATATTGTTTCTAAACATTATGCACAGTATCACAACAAGGGACCCTCATTTGGGGTATCGACAAGTTTATCCCCCATTGGCGAGGTAGTCATGTCCGCCGGAGGTGATCCAAGTTGGAAACCCGCTGGATTTATGACATTAAATCTTACACTCCGTGGGGGTTAAACATTGAATGGGATGTGAATTGTCACATTAATAATAACTAGTTCATCATTTTTTCATACAAGGGATGTCTATTTATTATTTATTTATTTTTCAGTTTTTATTTTCCTTCCCTCTTTTTATTGCAATTCTCCAAATTGTAATTTTATATGTATTTACATGTAGAGTTACTTCTTAACTTTAATTGTGGATTGTTTAGGACTAATCATATTTTATGATATTTAGTTTCTGTTGAATTAAGGTGACTCTCATTCATTTGTGGGTTTTATTACATTTTTATTGTATTTTAATTTATTCATTAATGAATATGAAATCATGAGGTGGAGTGCAGCTGGAATATGCTGGCTGTTCAGGCCTGACACATCTGGCTTAGGTGTTCGGGTTCCACTTCCTGAGTAGAGTTGAGTGGACACCTGGATGTTCGGGTTCGACGAGTTCGGCCGAACTTCGCAAAAAAGTTTGAGTTTGTGACCCGAACTTGACCCCGAACCCAAACCCCATTGAAGTCAATGGGAACCCGAACTTATGAGGACTAAAATGACTCTAAAAAAGTAATGGAAAGGGCTAGAGGGCTGCAAATGACAGGGAAATGTTGTTAAGAGCACGTTAAGTGTTCTGCAAACAAATGTGGATAGGGAAATAACAAAAATAACATAAAATACATAAAAATAAAAAATAATAATCTTGATGTAGGAGGACGAGGTCCATATGGAGTAGGAGGTTGAGGTGGCGGTGGATGTGGAGGTGTAGGTGGAAGCGGCGGCAGTGGAGGAGGACGAGGTAGCCAACACTGGTTTTGATTTTTAATTAATTTTTTTTTTTAAATTAGGGTACACCCCAAAAGAGTGAGAAAGATCAAAAATACAACAATGGCTCGGTAAGGCGGGTATACATGTCTATTCGGCACAAGGTACAGACAAGTCCTGTGGGATCCATGCCTGGTTCATTTTAATGAACGTGAGCTTGTCCACTTTTGCTTTGGACAGGCGGCTGCGCTTGTCTGTGATAACGCCCCCCCTGCCGTGCTAAATACACGTTCAGATAATACACTGGCTGCAGGGCAGGGCAGGCCAGCACCTCCAAGGCGTAAAGGGCAAGCTCAGGCCATATGCCCAATTTGGAGACCCAGAAGTTGAAGGGGGCAGACCCGTCATTCAGTACGTCTAGGCGTGTGCACACATACTGCTCCACCATGTTTGTGAAATGCTGCCTACTACTAAGACGTTCCATATCAGCTGGTGGTGCTGGTTGTTGCAGCGTGTTGACCAAGCTTTTCCACATTTCGGCCATGCTAACCCTGCCTTCTGAGGTGCTGGCAGTGCCCCGGCTGCGTTGGCTACCTCTTCCTCCTCCTCTGCCTTCGCATTGTGCTTCCACTGTGCCCCCGCTGTCAGGTGGGAATGCCACAAGCAGTGCGTCTACCAGCGTGCACTTGTACTCACACATCTTATGATCACGCTCCAGTGAGGGAATTAAGGATGGTACATTGTCCTTGTAATGGGGATCCAGCAGCGTGGCCACCCAGTAATCAGCACAAGTTATAATGTGGGAAACTCGGCGGTTGTTGCGTAGACACTGCAGCATGTAATCGCTCATGTATGCCAGGCTGCCCAGAGGCAACGAAAAGCTGTCCTCTGTGGGAGGTGTATCATCTGTGTCCTCTGTATCCCCCCAGCCATGCACCAGTGATGGCCATGAGCTGGTCTGGGTGCCACCCTGCTGTGAACATGGTTCTTCCTCCATCTCCTCCTCCTCATCCTCCACCTCGGCTTCCTCTAGAACTATGCTCTTGCTGGACAATTGTGTACCTGGCATCTGTGGGTGCAGGAACCCACCCTTGGAGCCACTTGTGAATGACTGCCCTGAAAGCCTTGGAAATGATCCCTCTTCCTCCTCCTCATCCTCCTCCTGTGCCACATCCTCTTCCATCATCGCCCAAATCATTTTTTCAAGGAGGCATAGAAGTGGGATAGTAACGCTGGGAACGGCGTCATCGGCACTGGCCATGTTGGTGGAGTACTCGAAACAGTGCAACAAGGCACACAGGTCTCGCATGGTGGCCCAGTTATTGGTGGTGAAGTGGTGCTGTTCCGCAGAGCGACTCACGCGTGCGTGCTGCAGCTGAAACTCCACTATGGCCTGCTGCTGCTCGCACAGTCTGGCCAACATGTGCAAGGTGAAGTTCCACCTTGTGGGCACATCACATATGAGGCGGTGAGCGGGAAGGCCGAAGTTACGCTGCAGCGCTGACAGGCGAGCAGCAGCAGGATGAGAACGCCAAAAGTGCGCACAGACGGCCCGCACTTTCTGCAGCAGCTCTGACATATCGAGGTAATTTCTAAGAAACCTCTGCACCACCAAATTCAGCACATGTGCCAGGCAAGGGATGTGCATCAAACCAGCTATGCCCAGAGCTGCTATGAGATTTTGCACATTATCGCACACCACCAGGCCGGGCTTGAGGCTCACTGGCACCAACCACTCATCAGTATGTTGTTCAATGCCCCTCTACAACTCCTGCACGGTGGGGGGTTTTTCCCCCAAACGGGCAAGTTTTAAAACTGTCTGCTGTCGTTTACCCCTGGCTGTGCTGAAGTTGGTGGTGAAGGTGTTACGCTGACCGGATGAGGAGATGGTAGAGGATGAGGAGTAGGAGGAGTTAGCAAGAGGAGGCAAACTGAAGCGCCCTGCAATCCTCTGTGGTGGAAGGACATGCGAGCTCCCGCTCAGTAACAGACCCCCCCGCGCGTGTGCCCGGCGGACCCGATGTCTCACTCACGATCGTCCGTTACACAGGGAGAAAGGCAGGCGGCTAATGTAAACAAAGCCGCCTGTCATTCTCCCCTGTGTAAGAATCGTGATCATACTGTTCTGCTATGTAGGACCATTGATCACTGTTCTTACACACACAGCCACAACCAATCACAGTTAGAAGCATGCCCCTAGGGACACACTTAACCCCTCCCTCTAAAAAAAAAGTTAACCCCTTCACTGCCAGTGTCATTTTTACAGTAACAGTGCATATGTATAGCACTGATTACTGTAGAAATGTCACTGGTAACCCCAAAAGTGTCAAAAATGTCAGTCAAGGGTCCGATCTGTCCCCCGCAATGTCCGGGTCCCGCAAAAAAATCGCAGATCGCCGCCATTATGCGTTAAAAAAAAAAAACAACAGAAATGACAAAAATCTTTCCCTTAGTTAGTAAACTCAATAACTTTTGCGCAAACCAATCAAAATACGCTTTTTGCGATTTTTTTTACCAAAAATATGTAGCATAAAACAAATTGGCCTTTGATTTTTACATTTTTATTTTTTTATTTTTGGGAATTTCATATAAAAAAATTTGAAAAATATTGTTATTTTTGCAAAATTGATGCTCTTTTTTTGTTTATAGCGCATGATCAAAAAATCGCAGAGGTGATCAAATACCACCAAAAGAAATCTCTGTTTGTGGGAAAAAAAGGACATCAAATTCGTTTAGCTACAGCGTCGCACGACCGTGCAATTGTCCGTTAAAATCACGCAGTGCCGAATCGCAAAATAGGCCCTGGTCAGGAAGGGGGTAAAACTTCCGGGGCTTAAGTGGTTAAAATGCACACTCAATAATGCGACAGAGGCCCAAGAATTGCAGTATTTCAAGATTGTTTTATCACACATTCAGCAAGCAAAGGCTGAAAAACTTTGTATTTTGACTAAAAATTGTGTTTTTTGACTAACACAGTAGGACAGCAGCTTGAATTCTACATGTACAGATGCAGCAAGCAAGGGCTATAAAATTATTGATTTTAGCCCAAAAAGGGTGTTTTTATAAACCCAGAAAATTATAGCTATATATAGCTTTAAATGTGCACTGAATAATGCGACAGAGCCCCAAGATGGAGGGTAATGCCAAAAATGGGTGTTTTTTCAAACACCGAAAACTATTGCAGTATGTCAAGCTTGTTTTTATCACATATGTAGCAAGCAAAGGTTGTAAAACTGTGTATTTTGCCCAAAAATTGTGTTTTTTGACTAACACAGTAGGACTACAGCTTGAATTCTACATGTACAGATGCAGCAAGCAAGGGCTATAAAATTATCGATTTTAGCCCAAAATGGATGTTTTTAAAAACCCAGAAAATTATAGCTATATATAGCTTTAAATGTGCACTGAATATGCTGGTGCACTGAGCTTGCATAAACCCCCCTCCCCACCACCCACCTAACTAACAGATGGATAAAAGTATTTTTTTTTGTCACTGGGATCAGGGCAGGGTAAAAAGATTGTGCATTGCACCCACACAACAAAATCTATGTAGATGAGTTGAAGTTCTGATTAGGGTTGAGCGGACACCTAGATGTCCGTGTTCGACGGGTTCGGCCGAACTTTAAAAAAAAGTCCAGGTCCGTGTCCCGGACTTTTACCGAACTTTTCCCGGACACCGAACCCTATTGAAGTCAATGGGGACCCAAACTTTAAGGCACTAAAATGGCTCTAAAACACCAATGGAAAGGGCTAGAGTGCTGCAAATGACAGCAAAATGTAGTTAAGAGCATGGCAAGTGCTCTGTAAACAAATGTGGATAGGGAAATAACTTAAAACAACAAAAAAAACAGAAAAATAAAACAATGTTCTTCATCTCTGAAGGACGAGGCCCATATGGAGTAGGAGGGAGGTTGAGGTGGTGGTGGATGTGGCGGTGTCATAGGCGTGCGCACAGGGTGTGCCGGGTGTACCTGGGCATACCCTAATCACCTAGGGCACATAGCATTATCGCTCTGTTTGCCAGTGAGGAGATGGGAAAGATCTCCCTCGGACCTGCTCTGCTCTATTTCTCTTTGCCAGCAGGGAGAGTAATGTATCGGGGCCATGTACATGTAGGCAAACACATGCATGTGTATTTCAACTTTGGGGTGCACACCCTAATGCAATAGGCTGCGCACACCTATGGGCGGTGTAGGTGGAAGTGGCGGTGGAGGAGGACCAGGGCCGGATTAAGAGCATCATGGTCTTGGTGCTGAGGATTTTGAAGGGCCTTAAGGGCCGTGCCTTGGCATGCACCCAGAGGAGGAAGGGTGCAGCCATGCATGCCTAATTCAACATGGGATGCTGTCTCTGAAGCCCATAAACACATCCATGCATCGGCAACTGTCCCTCCTTGTCAGGCATTCGCGCTGTGTGGGGAGGTTCTGAGGGTGCTGCCTGGGGAAGCGAGCATAGAAGCCAGACTTCTGTGTTTACAAGTGACAGAAGAGCGGTCACAGTGAATATGGCCAACCCGGGGCCTATATAAAAGGTAGGGGCCTGGAGCTGCAGCTCCAATAGCCCCTACGTTAATCTGGCCCTGAGGAGGAGGACGCGGTAGCCAACACTGCTTCTTTTCACAAATTTTAAATGAGGGTACACCCCAAAAGAGTGAGAAAGAGCAAAAATGGAACAATGGGTGGGTAAGGTCGGTATCCATTGCTATTCTGCACAAGGTACGGAAAAGTCCCGTGGGATCCATGCCTGGTTCATTTTAATGAACGTGAGCTTGTCCACATTGTCTCTGGACAGGCGGCTGCGCTTGTCTGTTATAACGCCCCCAGCCGTGCTAAATACCCGTTCAGATAATACACTGGCTGCAGGGCACGCCAGCACCTCCAAGGCGTAAAGGGCAAGCTCAGGCCATGTGCCCAATTTGGAGACCCAGAAGTTGAAGGGGGCAGACCCCTCATTCACTACATGTAGGCGTGTGCACACATACTGCTCCACCATGTTGGTAAAATGCTGCCTCCTGCTAAGACGTTCCATCTGAGCTGCTGGTGCTGCTGTTTGTTGTGGCGTGCTGACAAAGCTTTTCCACATTTCGGCCATGCTAACCCTGCCTTCTGAGGTGCTGGCGGTGCCCTGGTTGCGTTGGCGACCTCCTCCTCCTCCTCCTCCTCCTCCTCTGCCTTGTGCTTCCACTGTGGCCCCGCTGTCAGATGGGAATGCCAGCAGCATCGCATCTACCAGCGTGCGCTTGTACTCGCGCATCTTGCGATCGCGCTCCAGTGAGTGAATTAAGGACGGTACGTTGTCCTTGTAACGGGGATCCAGCAGCGTGGCCACCCAGTAATCAGCACAAGTTATAATGTGGGCAACTCGGCGGTCGTTGTGGAGACACTGCAGCATGTAATCGCTCATGTGTGCCAGGCTGCCCAGAGGCGACTAAAGGCTGTCCTCTGTGGGAGGTGTATCGTCCGTGTCCTCTGTATCCCCCCAGCCACGCACCAGTGATGGCCATGAGCTGGCCTGGGTGCCACCCTGCTGTGAACATGGTTCCATCTCCTCCTCCAGCTCCTCCTCCTCATCCTCCTCATCCTCCAGAACTGTGCCCCTGCTGGACAATTTGTGTGTGCAGGAACCCACCCTCGGAGCCCCTTGCGAATGACTGCCCTGAAAGCCTTTGAAATGTTACCTCTTCATCCTCCTCCTCCTCCTCCTCATCCTGTGCCACATCCTCTTCCATCATCGCCCGAATTGTTTTTTCAAGGAGGCATAGAAGTGGGATAGTTAAGCTGAGAACGGCGTCATTGCCACTGGCCATGTTGGTGGAGTACTCAAAACAGCGTAACAAGGCACACAGGTCTCGCATGGAGGCCCAGTTATTGGTGGTGAAGTGGTGCTGTTCCGCAGAGCGACTCACGCGTGTGTGCTGCAGCTGAAACTCCACTATGGCCTGCTGCTGCTCGCACAGTCTTTGCAGCATGTGCAAGGTGGAGTTCCACCTTGTGGGCACGTCACATATGAGGCGGTGAGCGGGAAGGCCGAAGTTACGCTGCAGCGCTGCCAGGCGAGCAGCAGCAGGGTGAGAACGCCGAAAGTGCGCACAGACGGCCCGCACTTTCTGCAGCAGCTCTGACATATCGGGGTAGTTTTTAAGGAACCTCTGCACCACCAAATTCAGCACATGCGCCAGGCAAGGGATGTGCGCCAAACCGGCTAGGCCCAGAGCTGCTATGAGATTTCGCCCATTATCGCACACCACCAGGCCGGGCTTGAGGCTCGCTGGCAGCAACCACTCATTTGTCTGCTGTTCCATGCTCCTCCACAACTCCTGCGCGGTGTGTGGTTTGTCCCCCAAACAGGCAAGTTGTAAAACTGCCTGCTGTCGTTTAGCCCTGGCCGTGCTGAAGTTGGTGGTGAAGGTATTACGCTGTCCGGATGAGGAGGCGGTAGAGGATGAGGTAGCGGAGTAGGATGAGTTAGGAACAGGAGGCAAACTGAAGCGCCCTGCAATCCTCGGTGGTGGAAGGACATGCTCCAAATTGCTATCCGCCTCAGGCCCATCCGCCACTGCATTTACCCAGTGTGCCGTTAGGGAGATATAACGCCCCTGACCGTGCTTACTGGTCCACGTATCGGTAGTTAGGTGGACCTTGGCACAGATAGCGTTGCGCAGTGCACACCTGATTTTTTCCCCCACTTGGTTGTGCAGGGAAGGGATGGCTTGCCTGGAAAAGTAGTGGCGGCTGGGCACGACGTACTGTGGGACAGCCACCGACATAAGCTTTTTAAAACTGGGCGTCTCCACCAGACGGAATGACAGCATTTCAAAGGCCAATAATTGTGAAATGCTGGCATTCAGGGCCAGGGATCGCGGGTGGGTAGGGGGGTACTTCCTCTTCCTCTCAAGTGTTTGGGAGATGGAAAGCTGAACACTTCCACGGGACATTGTGGAGATGGTTGTTGGTGACCCAGGTGGTGGTGTTGCTGACAGATCGTCTGTTTGCGGGGTGGCAGGTGCCGGTATGACTACAGAGGTGGCTGGAGCGGCCGAGACTGCAGCAGAAGAGGAAGCAGGATGAGCCAGAGACGTTTCTTGGTTTTGAAGGTGTGTACTCCACTGCAGCTCGTGCTTTGCACTTAGATGCCTGATCATGAAGGTTGTGCTCAGGTTGAGAAGGTTTATGCCTCGCTTCAGGCTCTGATTGCACAGGGTGCAAACCACTCGTGTCCTGTCATCAGCACATTTTCTAAAGAACTTCCACGCTAGAGAACTCTTTTGAGCTGACTTTGGTGCGCTCGTTCCCTTGCTGCGTTGGGCAGTAGCAGGCGTAGTCTCTAGGGCACGGCCGCTCCGCTTCTGCACCCTGCTCCCTCTTCTGCTGTGCTGGTGGCTCTGTGCGACCACCGCCTCTTCCTCCAAAATACTCAGGTCACCTGCATGACCTTCATTCCATGTGGGGTCGAGGACCTCATCGTCCTCCACATCATCTTCCACCCAGTCTTCACCCCTGCCCTCCCTGTCTGTCTCCACAATGCTGAACGCCGCAGCAGTTGGCACCTGCGTTTCGTCATCATCGGAGACGTGCTGTGATGGTCCTTCCATGTACTCATCTTGAGAAATAAGTGGTTGGGCATTGCTGCACTCAATCTCTTCCACTTCTGGGGCAGGGCTAGGTGGATGGCCCTGGGAAACCCTGCTGACAGAGTCCTCAAAAAGAATAAGAGACTGCTGTATGGCTTGGGGCTCAGACTGCTTGCCTGATTTGCAAGGGGGTGAGGTGAAAGACGGTTGGACATTGGCTGCAGGTGCCAACTCTGACCTTTCTGCAGTAGACTGGGTGGGAGACAATGTGAAGGAACTGGAGGCACTGTCAGCAGCAAACCAATCTACTATCGCCTCTCTGTGTTCTGGCCTCATCACTTCTAGAGGCGTATGATGCCCTACCAAATACTGCTGCAGGTTCTGTCGCCTACTCACACTTGAGGAAGGTGTTTCACTTGTGCGTGTAGCTGGCACAGATCGACCACGTCCTCTCCTTGCAACAGGAGCTCTAGCAGCAGCACCACGACCCCGGCCACGGCCCCTATTTGACGCTCTCCTCATATTTCTGAAATTTAAGATCTTGCCCTAGAAAGGTCTTTATTGAATAGCAGAACAAAAGAACAACAGTATCGCACGGGTGTATCTCACAGTCAAATATGCAAACTATGCCGCAATTTAATGTTTTTTACACCAAAAGGGTGTGTATTGAATAGCGGAATAGGATAAAAAACTGTGTATCTCACACGTACAAACACAGACTAGGCCCGATTAAATTTTTTCCTACCCTAAAGGGAGGATGAGGAAGAGGAGTATGGAACAGGCAGCACCCTCAAATCTTCAGAAGTATGAGATGAACCTCAAAAACTTGGAAAGGTGGATCTCACACGTACCGACACAGACTATTCCGCAATTTAATTGATCCCCAAAGGTTTTTATTGAATAGCGGAATGGGAAATATGATCAAAAAAAGTGTATGTATCTCACACGTACAGAAGCACACTAGGCCCCAATTACTATTGTTTGTACACCTAAAAGGATGGATGAGGAGGAGGAGGAGTATGGAACAGGCAGCACCCTCAAATCTTCAGAAGTATGAGATGAACCTCAAAAGCTTGGAAAGGTGGATCTCACACGTACCGACACAGACTATTCCGCAATTTAATTGATCCCCAAAGGTTTTTATTGAATAGCGGAATAGGAAATATGATCAAAAAAAGTGTATGTATCTCACACGTACAGAAGCACACTAGGCCCCAATTACTATTGTTTGTACACCTAAAAGGATGGAGGAGGAGGAGGAGGAGTATGGAAAAGGCAGCACCCTCAAAGCTTCAGAAGTATGAGATGAACCCCAAAAACTTGGAAAGGTGGATCTCACACGTACCGACACAGACTATTCCGCAATTTAATTGATCCCCAAAGGTTTTTATTGAATAGCGGAATAGGAAATATGATCAAAAAAAGTGTATGTATCTCACACGTACAGAAGCACACTAGGCCCCAATTACTATTGTTTGTACACCTAAAAGGATGGATGAGGAGGAGGAGGAGTATGGAACAGGCAGCACCCTCAAAGCTTCAGAAGTATGAGATGAACCCCAAAAACTTGGAAAGGTGGATCTCACACGTACCGACACAGACTATTCCGCAATTTAATTGATCCCCAAAGGTTTTTATTGAATAGCGGAATAGGAAATATGATCAAAAAAAGTGTATGTATCTCACACGTACAGAAGCACACTAGGCCCCAATTACTATTGTTTGTACACCTAAAAAGATGGAGGAGGAGGAGGAGGAGTATGGAACAGGCAGCACCCTCAAAGCTTCAGAAGTATGAGATGAACCCCAAAAACTTGGAAAGGTGGATCTCACACGTACCAATACAGACTATCCCGCAATTTATTTGATCCCCAAAGGTTTTTATTGAATAGCGGAATAGGAAATATGATCAAAAAAAAGTGTATGTTTTTCACACGTACAGAAGCACACTAGGCCCCAATTACTATTGTTTGTACCCCTAAAAGGATGGATGAGGAGGAGGAGGATGAAACAGGCAGCACCCTCAAATCTTCAGAAGTATGAGATTGTGTTCAATGTACCCCACAAAGATTGTGTTCACTGCACCCCAAAAGGATTGTCTTCACTGCACCCCACAAAGATTGTGTTCACTGTAATCCACAAAGATTGTGTTCACTGTACCCCCCAAAGATTTTGTTCACTGCACCCCACAAAGATTGTGTTCACTGTACCCCACAAAGATTTTGTTCACTGCACCCCACAAGGATTGTCTTCACTGCACCCCACAAGGATTGTCTTCACTGCACCCCACAAAGATTGTGTTCACTGTACCCCACAAAGATTGTGTTCATTGCACCCCAAAAGGATTGTCTTCACTGCACCCCACAAAGATTGTGTTCACTGTACCCCACAAAGATTGTGCTCACTGTACCCCCCAAAGATTTTGTTCACTGCACCCCACAAGGATTGTCTTCACTGCACCCCACAAGGATTGTCTTCACTGCACCTCACAAAGATTGTGTTCACTGTACCCCACAAAGATTGTGTTCACTGCACCCCAAAAGGATTGTCTTCACTGCACCCCACAAAGATTGTGTTCACTGTACCCCACAAGGATTGTCTTCACTGCACCCCACAAGGATTGTCTTCACTGCACCCCACAAAGATTGTGTTCACTGTACCCCACAAAGATTGTGTTCACTGCACCCCAAAAGGATTGTCTTCACTGCACCCCACAAAGATTGTGTTCACTGTAATCCACAAAGATTGTGTTCACTGTACCCCACAAAGATTTTGTTCACTGCACCCCACAAGGATTGTCTTCACTGCACCCCACAAGGATTGTCTTCACTGCACCCCACAAAGATTGTGTTCACTGTACCCCACAAAGATTGTGTTCACTGCACCCCAAAAGGATTTTCTTCACTGCACCCCACAAAGATTGTGTTCACTGTACCCCACAAAGATTGTGTTCACTGTACCCCACCAAGTTTGTGTTCACTGTACCCCCCAAAGATTTTGTTCACTGCACCCCACAAGGATTGTCTTCACTGCACCCCACAAGGATTGTCTTCACTGCACCCCACAAAGATTGTGTTCACTGTACCCCACAAAGATTTTGTTCACTGTACCCCACAAAGATTGTGTTCACTGTACCCCACAAAGATTTTGTTCACTGCACCCCACAAAGATTGTGTTCACTGCACACCAAAAGGATTGTCTTCACTGCACCCCACAAAGATTGTGTTCACTGTACCCCACAAGGATTGTCTTCACTGCACCCCACAAAGATTGTGTTCACTGTACCCCACAAAGATTGTGTTCACTGTACCCCCCCAAAGATTTTGTTCACTGCACCCCACAAGGATTGTCTTCACTGTACCCCACAAAGATTGTGTTCACTGTACCCCACAAAGATTGTGTTCACTGTACCCCACAAAGATTGTGTTCACTGCACCCCACAAGGATTGTCTTCACTGCACCCCACAAGGATTGTCTTCACTGCACCCCACAAAGATTGTGTTCACTGTACCCCACAAAGATTGTGTTCACTGCACCCCAAAAGGATTTTCTTCACTGCACCCCACAAAGATTGTGTTCACTGTACCCCACAAAGATTGTGTTCACTGTACCCCACCAAGTTTGTGTTCACTGTACCCCCCAAAGATTTTGTTCACTGCACCCCACAAGGATTGTCTTCACTGCACCCCACAAGGATTGTCTTCACTGCACCCCACAAAGATTGTGTTCACTGTACCCCACAAAGATTTTGTTCACTGTACCCCACAAAGATTGTGTTCACTGTACCCCACAAAGATTTTGTTCACTGCACCCCACAAAGATTGTGTTCACTGCACACCAAAAGGATTGTCTTCACTGCACCCCACAAAGATTGTGTTCACTGTACCCCACAAGGATTGTCTTCACTGCACCCGACAAAGATTGTGTTCACTGTACCCCACAAAGATTGTGTTCACTGTACCCCCCCAAAGATTTTGTTCACTGCACCCCACAAAGATTGTGTTCACTGTACCCCACAAAGATTGTGTTCACTGTACCCCCCAAAGATTTTGTTCACTGCACCCCACAAGGATTGTCTTCACTGTACCCCACAAAGATTTTGTTCACTGTACCCCACAAAGATTGTGTTCACTGTACCCCACAAAGATTTTGTTCACTGCACCCCACAAAGATTGTGTTCACTGCACCCCAAAAGGATTGTCTTCACTGCACCCTACAAAGATTGTGTTCACTGTACCCCACAAGGATTGTCTTCACTGCACCCCACAAAGATTGTGTTCACTGTACCCCACAAAGATTGTGTTCACTGTACCCCCCAAAGATTTTGTTCACTGCACCCCACAAGGATTGTCTTCACTGCACCCCACAAGGATTGTCTTCACTGTACCCCACAAAGATTGTGTTCACTGTACCCCACAAAGATTTTGTTCACTGCACCCCACAAAGATTGTGTTCACTGCACCCCAAAAGGATTGTCTTCACTGCACCCCACAAGGATTGTCTTCACTGCACCCCACAAAGATTGTGTTCACTGTACCCCACAAAGATTTTGTTCACTGTACCCCACAAAGATTTTGTTCACTGTACCCCACAAAGATTGTGTTCACTGCACCCCAAAAGGATTGTCTTCACTGCACCCCACAAAGATTGTGTTCACTGTACCCCACAAAGATTGTGTTCACTGTACCCCCCAAAGATTTTGTTCACTGCACCCCACAAGGATTGTCTTCACTGCACCCCACAAAGATTGTGTTCACTGTACCCCACAAAGATTGAGTTCACTGTACCCCACAAAGATTTTGTTCACTGCACCCCACAAAGATTGTGTTCACTGCACCCCAAAAGGATTGTCTTCACTGCACCCCACAAAGATTGTGTTCACTGTACCCCACAAGGATTGTCTTCACTGCACCCCACAAGGATTGTCTTCACTGCACCCCACAAAGATTGTGTTCACTGTATCCCACAAAGATTGTGTTCACTGCACCCCAAAAGGATTGTCTTCACTGCACCCCACAAAGATTGTGTTCACTGTACCCCACAAAGATTGTGTTCACTGTACCCCCCAAAGATTTTGTTCACTGCACCCCACAAGGATTGTCTTCACTGCACCCCACAAGGATTGTCTTCACTGCACCCCACAAAGATTGTGTTCACTGTACCCCACAAAGATTGTGTTCATTGTACCCCCCAAAGATTTTGTTCACTGCACCCCACAAGGATTGTCTTCACTGCACCCCACAATGATTGTCTTCACTGCACCCCACAAAGATTGTGTTCACTGTACCCCACAAAGATTTTGTTCACTGTACCCCACAAAGATTGTGTTCACTGTACCCCACAAAGATTTTGTTCACTGCACCCCACAAAGATTGTGTTCACTGCACCCCAAAAGGATTGTCTTCACTGCACCCCACAAAGATTGTGTTCACTGTACCCCACAAGGATTGTCTTCACTGCACCCCACAAGGATTGTCTTCACTGCACCCCACAAAGATTGTGTTCACTGTACCCCACAAAGATTTTGTTCACTGCACCCCAAAAGGATTGTGTTCACTGCACCCCAAAAAGATTGTGTTCACTGCAGCCCACACACAGAAAAATGGATGTGGATCACTGACACCTGCCTATCTCCTATCCCACACCACACAGCAATATCGATTGTAGTTTGTAGAACACACTGACCCTATAATTCAGCAGACTCTATCCCTAAAATGCCTACAACTCGCCCTGCCTAAACACTCCGACCTGACCCTAAATTCTATCCGGACACCAATTCGTTTTCCCTGCCTGTCTTTCCCTAATCAGCAGCCAGCACGTATGTGTGCTCTGTCCCTGAGCTAAGCAGCAGAATGACGCCGCTGCGGCTGCCTCGAACTTATAAAGACTTGGTCACATGCTTCAGACGGCCAATCACAGCTACTCATACATTTGCCGGCATGGCTGGGATAGCATAAGGCACACCAGTTAAACGATTGTTGATTGGCTGTTGAAAGCCCGCCATGAAAAGAGCGCCAAAACATGCAAAACCCGGAAATAAAACGACCGAACACGGATTTTTTACCCGAACATACAGTAAAGTGTCCGTGTCCGTGTTCGGGTAACAAAAATCCAATTATTCGGTACGAACACGAATAATACAGTCCGTGTTCGCTCAACACTAGTTCTGATTAAAGAATAATATTAATGATTCTGTCCTCCTTCTATATACTCTCTCTCTCTCTCTCTCCCTCAATGCAGCAGCGCCCTAGTACACAACAACATCTATGTAGATTAATTAGAATGATCAAAGATTCTGTCCTAATCCTATGCTTTCCCTTAAAGCAGCAGCTGCAGGCAGCCTTTCCCTACACTAGATAGAGGAGAGTGACGTGCGGCGCTTATATAAATGCTGGGTCACATGCTGCACTGGCCAAACACAGCCATGCGATTAGTAGGCATGACTGTGATGGCTTCTAAGGGCACACCAGTTAAACGCTTGTGGATTGGCTGCCCTGCATCTTTTTTTATGCACCATTAAATTGCTGGACACCAAACTCGATAACGAATATACAGTACGATGTCCGGGATCGGGTCCGGTACCCGAAAACCCTAAAGTCCGTTACAAACCCGAACGTTACAGTTCGGGTTCGCTCAACCCTATTCCTGAGTTCAGATTTTTTTTCTGTCATTCCCGGAGGTAGAGCCATGGCTTGAAAAGCAGCTGGTTAGTGCCGAGCCTCTCATTTCATCACATCCGCTTCAGGCGCTGTGGTTTCGGTTTCCGGAATGCAGAGGACGATGCTGCACTTCCGGACGATGCCGCACTTCCTGGTGCGTCACCTCCGGTTTCACCTATATTTATAACGTGCTCATGTCCGATTGGCTATGCCTCTGTTGCTAATCTATGACAAAATGCATAAGGCGTAGCTCTATGTCAGACGACAGCACGCTCGATAGCCGCAGAATATTAGAATGATGTATACATGCCGTTTTTACTGCTGCTCTATGTAAGTGCAATTTAAATAAACAAACAGTTTGATTGGAACGTACTGCACCATTATAGTCTCTTTTGTTCTGAGGTGCTATTATCTTGCAAGAATTGGAGAGTTGTCCTTCCATCTACATCCAGTGTCGTTTTTGATTGAAATCTGCTCTTAGTGACCAATCTATAATTTGAGGGTCAAATTTATTTGGTAAGCAGTTTTGATTTACAACGTGGTGATTGATTAACCAATTTCCATCTTATTCACTAGTGTTGGAGGACCTTTCCTGTTTTACATCTACTATGGACTTTTATGGATTGTGATTAGCACTTCAAATATTTTTGTAGACTGTGATTAACATTTCAATTATTGGCGCTGCCTCTGCTTATGTATTTGTATTTGGTGTGTAATCTTACCTATAGGGCTGGCTGCCTTTTGTTTATACATTGTGTTCTTAGCGCAGATATATTTCCTGATTTTCTTAAACCTAACAGCCCTGGGTGCAGAGTACTAAAGAATTGGTTAAAGGCATCGGCCAGCCGGCCACCTTCTCCACCTCTCCTCCTTTGGCTGAACGATGCCTCAGAAACACATCCAGAGAACGTTAACCTCCCAGTGTCTGGAAAGGTGTTACACAAATTTTTCTTCAAGACGTCCCCAAGATGTTTCATCCTCTGCTCCCTCTGTGAAGGTAAGATGAGCTCTGCATCTTTACCCTTCTAACGTGGATCAAGAAGGGTTGCCAATCAGTAATAATCCCTCTCCTTGATACCACGACTCCTCTGGTCCTTTTGCAGGCTTTTCAGAATCAGGGAGCCCATGCAGCATAAGTTTGAGGAGGCTTGAGATTTTGAGTCCTCTGGGTCACTAAGAATGACATCGTCAGGAGCAACCTCTCCCCAGCCACCCCTGGGGCTTCTGGGGAATGGCAACCATCCCTTGAAGACTGCTGTATGTTATCCTCTACATACATGCTGCCACAATCCTCCTCCTCTTCCTCCTGTATGTTTTGTGGCCCTGTAGGAATAATATCTGCATAAAGGGGGCCTTGTGAGGAAAGGAAGTCCTCCTCTTCCTCCCGCTGTTCTGCCTCAAGTGTCCTGTCCATGATTCCATGAAGCGTGTGCTCCAGCAGGAAGACTAGAGGGATAGTGTTACTGATGCATGCATTGATGCGGCTCACCATCCTTGTGGCCTCCTCAAATGGTGACAGGACAGTGCATGCATCCTTTATCAGCAGCCACTGGCGTGGCAAAAAGCCAATCTCCCCTGAGCCTGTCCTCGTGCCATACTCATACAGATACTCATTGATGGCCCTCTGCTGAATGTGTAGCTGCTGCAGCATTGCCAATGTTGAGTTCCACCTGGTGGGCATTTCACAAATGAGGCGGTTGGTGGCAAGGTTGAATTCCCATTGAATGTCAGATAGCCGAGCACTGGCATTGTACGACCGCCGGAAATGGCCACAGACTATTCTGGCCTGCCTCAGAAGATCTTGTAAACCCGGGTACCTGTTTAAGAAATGCTGCACCACCAGATTTAGGACATGTGCCAAGCATGGAACATGTGTCAAGTGTCCCTGTCGGAGAGAAGGTTGGAGCAATTTTCGCATACAACCATTCCTGGCTCAAGCTGCTGTGGCGACAACCACCTCTCAGCCTGCCCCTGCAGAGCTAACAGAATCTCTGGCCCCCATTTGGCACCTGTCCCTTAGACAGACCGACTGAAGAAATGTATGGAATCTTTTAGCCTGACTGCTTGCATAGCCCCTTGAACACTTAGGGAGCACTGCTGGTTCAGAGGACAATTCAGCAGAAGAGAACATAGAAGAAGAAGAGGAGGAGGGGGTGGAGTAGACAGATGTGGCAGAATCAGCACCAGCTTTTTGGAGGCGTGGTGGCAGAACAAGCTCCAGCACTGAACCCTGACCTGCATCCTTCCCAGTTGCCGGCAGAGTTACCCAGTAGACCGTGAAAGAAATATAACATCCCTGCCTGTCAGGAAAGGGCTCACCTGCTGGTGGCACTGTAGCTCCCAGATCCAGTTCCAGTGTCCACCAGTGGGTGTCTCTCAGCAGCCAGAAGCTGACATCTCATGCAATCAGCCATCACCTGGTGCTGGTTGCAGGAAGTGTATTTAAACCCTGTGCATGCTCTTCCTCACTGCCTTGGTGTTGTCTCCATGTGCTCCTGACCTGCGTTCCTGTGTCCCTGCATCTTGATCCTGGGCTCTGATCCTGATCCTGTTACCCTCTCCCTTTTCTGTTCTGTCTTGTTCCCAGCTCCCTCTGCTTGATCTCCCGTGTATGACCCCGGCTCTGTTACAATTATGATTCCTTTATCATGTTTTCTATATATATATTTGGTTTTGATCAGTTGTTCGCTGTGTGTCACTATTGTTTGGTTATCTGGTTTGATTTACACAGTTGTAGTTTTCTGGAGGTGCGTTTATATTTGTGTTATTCACTTATTTTTAAATAAATTATATTCTTTTGCACTGATATTCTCTGTGGCAGTCCACACATTTCTGGTTACACCTGTTGCTGACACTGCCTATGCCTGCTGGACCAAGAGTCAGCAGTAATGTGAACCTTCCTGCTGACTACTCTGTTCAAGGAGGCCAAAACACTACCTAAAGAGATGGAATGGCCTTACGTGAAAATAAATGTCTTTTTGGAACCTGCCACTGTGGTACAGCACATTCCACAAATTCACAAAAGGGGCAGAGTCTACCAGATGAAAAGGCAGCAGTTTTAGTGCTAGCAATTTGGCCAAGCTAGCATTTAGACGCTGAGCATGTGGAGGGCTGGGACAGTATTTCTTTTTATGGTTCAGCAACTGGGGTAGGGAAATTTGCCTGCTGGTCAAATCAACAGGTGGTGTACTGCTAGCAGATTGGGTGCAAGTATCTGTGGCACTCATTGCTATACCATCATCCCTCTCAGTGCAGGTTTTTGAGAAGATATGAAGTATAGTAGGGGTAGAGATCTCAGATGAGGAGAAAGGTGAAGTATGCTTTTTTTATGATGTTGGTCTTGCAGGTGCTGTTGCCAATGGACTGCATGGCAGGTCGTCATATGTCTTGTCAAGCATGTGGGGCCCAAGCGGCTGGTGTTCTGGCCAGGCTTGACCTGCTTCAGACAGAGATTGCAAACAGCAATGCTGCGGTCTACTGCACGTGTGTTGAAAGAAGCCCACGCCAATGAACTTTTGGAAGTCAGCGGGGAGTTAACAGCGCCCTGCACCTGTGGAGCTATGTGGTGTGATGCAATAGGGTGGCTTCCCTTAAGGCGGCCCCTGGAGCATATCCTGCCTCATTGGAGTTGTGCCAATTCCTCCTCCTCCTCCTCCTCACTTTCCTCCTCTATTCTCTCAGGCACCCAAATACAGTCAGTGACCTCATCACCCCCTCCCTCCTCGTCACTAGAGCAAACTTGGCAGTATGCACCAGCTGTGAGAACATGACTGCTAGTTTCTTGTCCGTCATTGTCACCCCCTCTCTCTAGGCTCATGTTATTCCCTTCCTCAATCTGAGAACCAACATCAGAGCATTCGAATTGCTGCGCATCCTCCAGCATCATGGAACTGACACTATGATCAAATAATTCAGGTGACTCCTCAATGCATGATGGTGAGGCTACGGAAGGAGTGGCTGTAGACAAGGAGCCTGTAGAATGGGTCACTTTGGCAGCTGCAGTGGAAGGCAAACTAGTATGAGCCTGTGTGACAGAGGACTAGGAGGATGAGGATGGCTTAGTTATCCACTCCACCAACTCTTCTGCATGTTGTGGCTCAATAATACTGCCAGCACCGGAAAACAAGGACATCCGCCTGCATAGGATGCACCATGTCCATGGCCACCACTTTTCACTGAGGACACAGAGGCTGCTTGCCCTCTTTTAGTGGCCTGTGAGCGTCTGCTTCTCCTTGTTGGCCATTTGGACATGATGGGGATTTTGGTGGGGGGGGGGGTTTATAACTGATTATTATAGAATTTGTGATGGAAATATGATGCTTGGGTGCAGTAATTTTGTGCTTGGTGCACTATAAACTGTTTTATTATGGTGTTTTATTTTTTAGGGGGGGTTTTATAACTTTTTAGTATAGAGTGTGGAAAGGGAATATGGTGCTTGGGTGCAATACTTTTGTGCTTGGTGCACTCTAAACCATTTTATATTTTTTTTATTAATAAAGAAAAAATGAATAAAGCCAAAAAAAAAAAAAGAAAATCCATGCTGAGGCAGAAGGAATAGTGCCTGAGATGCACAAGGGGGTACAGCAATTATGCGCTTAATATTATTAGTGCTGGTGCACCAATAACAAAAACACCCACGTCTGGAGCAGAAGTAAGAGCGTCTGAGATGCACAAGGGGGTACAGTAATTATGCTCCTAATATTATTGGTGCTGGTTCACCACCAAAAAAAAACACCCACGTCTGGAGCAGGAGGAGGAGCGCCTAAGATGCACAAGGGGGTACAGCAATTATGACCCTAATATTATTGGTGCTTGTTCACCATCAAAAAAAAAAAAAAACACCCACGTCTGGAGCAGAAGGAAGAGTGCCTGAAATGCACAATGGGGTACAGCAATTATGCACTTAATATTATTAGTGCTGGTGCGCCAACAACAAAAACACCCACATCTGGAGCAGAAGGAATAGCGCCTGAGATACACAAGCGAGTACAGCAATTATGCCCTTAATATTATTAGTGCTGGTGCGCCAACAACAAAAACACCCACGTTTAGAGCAGAAGGAAGAGTGTCTGAGATGCACAAGGGGGTACAGCAATTATGCCACTAATATTATTTATGCTGGTTCACCACCAAAAAAGAACATCCAAGTCTGGAGCTGAAGGAATAGTGCATGAGATGCACAAGGGGAGCGGCAATTATGCCCTTAATATTATTAGTGCTGCTGCGCAAAAAAAAAAATAAAAAATTGCTGCTGACACAAGGGGGAGTACTAATATTAAAGCAACAGATCCTGATGCTGCTTAAAAAAAATGAATTGAAAAGAAAAAACTGATTCTTTTCCTTCTGTTTTCTATTCTTGTTTTTGAGAGAACTTCACCCACACCGGATTTTTTGGATTCTCTGTATCTTCACAGCTTGCCCCCTTCGCCCTTGTTGCTGGATGTCGCTCCCTGCTCTGTTGCATGGCGGCGGAGCGGGGGGGCCGAGGCCCCACGCTGTTTTTCTTTTTTGACATGGCTGGAGTACCTGTAATTTCATGGAATGTCCGTGGCCTTGGGTGCCCAGTAAAACGGGCCATGATTGATGCACAGTTGAAGAAACACCACCCGGCCATCATAGGCCTGCAAGAGACACACCTGCAGGGGGACACTGTGAGCTGTTTGAGATATTCTTGGGTGGGTTGGGGGTACCACTCCACCCACTCCACGTATTCCAGGGGAGTCAGCGTTCTGGTCCACGGGGCGCTGGCTTTTCGGGAGCTGGGGGTGCAGGTGGACCCCGAGGGGAGATTCGTTTTTTTGCACTGTGTTCTGTTTCAATTTACATGTGTGTTGGCGGTGGTTTACATACCGCCCCCGTTTTCCTCTTTAGTTCTTAGAGAATTGCTTAACTTTATGCTAGACAAAGCGGACACCCCGCTGATAGTTGTGGGGGATTTTAATGGTGTCTTGGACCCTGTCCGGGATAGGCATCCACCATCCCCCTCTTCGGTGGCTGGCAGGGGCACTGCCCTTTCGCGCTTCCTGGAGGAGGTGGATTGGTCAGAGGCCTGGCGTTTGAAGCATCCTGGAGTGGTTCAGTTTTCTTGTTTTTCTAAAACGCACTCCTCCCTTTCTAGGATTGATCTCTGTGTGTGTAACAGGGCCGCCCTCCCTGTGGTGGAGGAAACGGAATATGCCCTTAGGGGAATCTCTGATCACTCTCCGCTGGTGGTTCAGCTGGCGGTGCGCCCCCGGGTGGCCTTAACTAGGGCCCCCTGGAGGTTCAACGCGTTTTGGTTGAAGCTGTTCCCACAAGACAACGGCATTGCGGCCGCCATCAGGGAGTTCTTCGAGATCCACGGCCATCACGGGGATGTGCTGGCGAGATGGGATGCCTTCAAATGCTACCTCCGAGGGGTGCTGATTACACATATCCGGAAGGTTCAGACGGGATCTAAGCAATTTGAGGAACAATTGGCTGGTAGTGCGCAGAGGTTGGAGGAGGATTATATTGTTGACCCTACTGAGGAGAAGAGGGCGGCCTGGCTCTCGGCTCAATCGGTATGGTTGGGGGAAGTCCGATCTAAAGTAGACAAGAAACGCTTTTTCTCCAAGACCACATTTTATGAAGAGGGGGAGCGGACGGGCCGCTTGCTGTCTCGTTTGGTGGGGGCGCGCCCCTCAGTTCCCCCCATAGGGGCACTTCGGCTGCCGTCAGGGCAGCTGGTGAATCGGCAGGAGGAGATCATGGCGGAACTTGCTAGGTTCTACGCTGACATTTATTCTACAAGGGTGGAGTACACTTCGGAGGAGTTGCAGGAGTATTTGAGTACCTTACCATTCACGAGACTCACGGCCGAACAACGGGAGGGACTAGAGGCACCCATTACGGAGGAGGAGTTGATGGAGGCACTGGCTCTCTTTCCGGGAGCCAAGGCACCCGGGGATGATGGCCTCCCAGTGGAGGTTTATCAAACCTTTTTGGGGCTGCTGCTGCCGCAGTTGCTGGAAGTGTTCCGGGTGGCTAGAGAGGCTGGGACACTTCCGGAGTCCATGTCTAGGGCAAGCATTGTGCTTCTGCTCAAACCCGGGAAGTCACCCACGGACCCGGGATCATACAGGCCCATTTCACTGCTCCAGGCGGACGTCAAATTGCTGGCTAAGGTTTTGGCGCGGCGGGTGAATTCGGTGATCACTCATATTATTCATGAAGATCAGGCGGGCTTCATGCCCAATAGGTCCACGGCCCTTAATCTTAGACGACTGTTCGTTGCGATTCAAACGCCTGCGGATAACGTAGGTGAAAGAGCGCTGTTATCCTTGGACGCCAACAAGGCGTTTGACAGTGTGGAATGGGGATATCTGTGGGCGGTGATGGAGGCGTTTGGGTTCGGCCCAGTGTTTCTGTCTTGGGTGAGATTGCTATACCATCAACCACGGGCATCGATACGAGAGGGAGGCAGGACATCTGAGGGCTTCAGCCTAGGTAGGGGAACGCGGCAGGGCTGCCCGATTTCCCCTCTGTTATTCGCACTTGCAATTGAGCCCCTTGCGACGCGTATCAGACACAGGGATTCCATAGTGGGTTTTAAATACGGCCCTCTCCAGGACAAAATACTTCTATACGCGGACGATATGCTTCTGACACTGGGGGACACGGGTGGCTCCTTGCGGGCGGTTATGTCTGAGATCACTGAGTTTGGGAGGTTTTCGGGCCTTACCATAAACTGGTCCAAATCGGCGCTACTGTATCTTGATGCGAACGCCACTCAGCCACTGGACTCTCACTGTCCGGTCCCAGTGGTGGATAAGTTTAAGTATCTGGGGGTAGTGGTATCGGCGGACCCGAATCAATATAGTGTGCTCAACATTGGCCCTCTTCTAACGCGGTTCCGGGATAAAATTAAGATCTGGACTAAGCTCTGGCTCTCGCTAGCGGGACGGGTAAACCTTATCAAAATGATCTTGATGCCTCAGTTGTTGTACTTCCTGCACAATTCCCCGATTGTTATTACCCTGAAAACTTTCCGCATTGTGAATACCCTCTTCCGGTCCCTGTTGTGGAAAGGAAAGGCGGCTAGGATCCGTTTGGAGCAACTGCAGAAGCCCAGAGATGGGGGGGGTCTTGCCCTACCCAACCCCTGGCTGTACTATCTGGCGTCCCAGCTGCAGCACCTGGTGGGTGCGCTGTCGGGGGCTCCGGCTGGTGCTGCGTTGACAGTTATGCGGGAATTTACAGGGGCAATTGGGGTGCCGGAGGGACTGGAGGCTCAGCTGTTCACCAAACCCAATCGGCGATACCCGACGTATCGCCTCCTACAGAAGGTGTGGGATAAGACAAAACAAATGCAACAAGTGACGGGATATACCAAATTTAGTCCGATCTGGGGTAACCGTGCTTATCCGGAACTATGCAAATTAGATCAGGCGGATAGGTGGCGGGCTTTGGGGGTGACTCATTTGCGGCACATCCTCCATGGAGGGGTCATGCTACCTTTTGCGCAGTTACAGGAACGATTCTCCCTACCTGACCACATGAAATTCTACTACATACAGTTACAACATGCGCTGCGGGCTCAGGCTGCCAAAGGACAGTTCCACCTGTCACCTGCTCCTGTATTCTATCTTATGGAGCAGTTTACTGACACCAAGGGGTTCATATCGAGTTGCTATAATGCCCTGCTGAGCAAGTACTTGGACAAATACCCTAGTAAAGCCTGTGACCACTGGAGCACAGATGTGGGGGAGATCCCGGGTGAGCAGTGGGAAGAGGCTCTAGAGTCAGTTCGCACGTGTTCTTTGAATGTCTCGCATCAGGTGTCTCAATTATACATCTTACTTAGAGTCCACCATACTCCTCTGAAGCTGTACTCCATGGGTGTCCGTGACGACGATATATGCGGTCGTTGCCAAAGGGAGGTGGGTGACTTAATTCACCTGTTGTGGCGCTGTCCGAAGCTGCACAGGTACTGGACTGAGGTGCGCTCAGCTATTAATAGTACCCTGGGAATAGATGTACCCGGGGACCCTAAACACTGCCTTCTGGGTATCTTAGACCAACAAGTGGAGGACCGGTATCTGCGGGAGGCGGCCTCCCGCGCCCTGTTCCAGGCTCGCTTGCTTATATTACGCCTGTGGACGGCACCTGAGCCTCCGACTTTTCGGATGTGGCTAGAGCAGATAGGGGGCACACTCAGAATGGAAAAGGTTATATACCAACATAGGGGATCTCCACAAAAATTCTCTAAAATATGGGGTGTATGGCTGAGCTGCCCGGGAATGGCCCCTACTGACCTCATCCTGGACCGTTTATTATCCTGAGTATGCAAATATGGGTTGGGGCTGATGGGGGATGATTGCATGAGGCCCTGGGGTGGAATGGAGGGACATGATAATGATATTGTACCAGTTGCCGCTGCTTGGGGCTGTCTGCTTTAAGGGCGACTGTGGTGTAATTGTTTTGCATTCTATTTTCTATGGTGATGTTGTTTTCATGTTACTATGCTTGTACCGTGTATTGCTGTTTCATTGTGGTTCTGTGAATTTCTCTCAATAAAGATGTTTTCTGATTTAAAAAAAGAAAAGAAAAAACATATATATATACAGTATATCAATGAAATAAAAAATGGTGTCAGTGGGGTGACAGAGATGTGTTGTATACAATACACTTCAGTGGCCCCACTACAATCACAACACAGCACTAAACTGACTGCAGTACACTGTGTAACATAATAATATGCCCTACACTTTACTGCAATGGCTGATATATACTGTATATACTGCTCTGGCAGATACTGTATATACACTGGACTTGGCTGATATATATACTGCACTGGTGGATATATATCCTGCAATAGCTGATAAATATAGAACGCACACTCCACTAACTACCCTGCCTAACCTCCAATCCTAACACACCACACAGGCTGCTGTGTAAGCAGCCTTATATAGTGTGGAGAGTAGACTTAGCCCCTGATCCATGATTGGCTAAAGGCACCCTGCCTTTGGCCAATCATGGCTCTGCGAGGACATTGTGCCAAAGCATACAGGTCAAGGTGCATGCTTCGGCCAATCACAAGCATTGCATTATGGCGGGGCGAATTTCTCACAAACGGCCCTGTTTGTTCGTTGTTCTGCGAGTGAATGAACACCTGATGTTGGAGTTGAACTTACGTGCGACTCAAACTCGAAAATCATCCCTAGTGGTGAGATCAATAGCCTGTTTCGTCAGTTTTACCATCTTCTGGAGATGGGCTTCTATCATGTCCTGTGTCTCAGGGCTTTCAAACCAGATGCATCAAGCAGTATCATTTGCAAGCACACATAGGCCTCCCTCTTTGGCTAATAGGTAGTCTAAGGCTAATTAATTTTGCTTGGTACGCTTGTGTAGTAATCTTAGGTCTGCAGCTATTTCCTTGACAGTTTCATTAAAAATCTGGTCAACCAATGCACTATAATTATAAAAAGCTTTTTTCCATTTTGTCTGCCATGTTTATGCCTGCCCCTAGTATTGCTGGAAACCATGCCCCTACGTTATCTCCAGTAATAAATAAAGCTCTACGTTTTCTATAGAGGCATGGGTTGATGGTTGTCCTTTAGGCTCCATGTACACGGGACGCTGGAAATGGACGTTTAGGAGCAGTTGGGCGCGTTTTTTTCAGAAGCCCCTGAACCCATCTACATTTTATCTTATCTGTCCATGTACACCAGGTCGTTTACAGTCATTTGCAGGCAGTTGCGTTCAGGGACTGTTTTTAGAACGCAATTATTTGCGTTCAAACTTGTGTTTCCCGGCGTTCCGAACGCGTACGAACGCGATGACCCGCGTTTAGCGTTCGCGTTTTTCTATTTTAAAGGGAAATAATTTTTTTGACCTCTAGGAACGGTTCTAAACGCAAACTCCCGCTAAACGCCCGCTAAACGCGGATACAAACGCGACCGAACGGACGTTTCAAATGTCCTAAAAATTCCAGCATTCAAAGGGACTTTTAACAACGTCCCGTGTACATGGAGCCTTAGACGACTCATTGGTACCTTATATGCCCTGATGTCATTTTCTTCAACTACAAAGAGGGATGGCGCTAATGTCCAAATATAGCAGGAACCATAACTATGGGGAGGTATCCACTTATAAGCCTTTTTACCACAGATAAGGTAGTAAGAATCTATTAGTACATATGGTGTAAACAGTCTGTGACCAGGGCAACGTATATACTCTTTGGTCTGCTGATTGAAACATCTGGCTGAAGAAACATTTCCCATCTTGGGATATTGCCACATTCCAGCATGGATTATAGAATACAGATTCCGATCAAACATTATCCACTTCAGCTAGAGTATAGCTTAGTGAGGGCTCAATAAAATTTATAGACACATGGATAATCTTGGCCCCACCGTTTCTGGGTATATGTGTTCCTGTGCAGTCCTTGGGTGCTAGAAGCCATTCTGCTGATTAATGTTACATAATTACATAGTTAGTGAGGTGGAAAAAAGACATCAGTCCATCCAGTTCAACCTATGATGTGTGTGTTTGATGTTAACCGTACACTGTATACCCCTGTATGTTGTGGTCTTTAAGGTGCACGTCTAATAGTTATTTGAATCTATTGATGCTCCCCTCTGATACCACTGCTTGTGAAAGAGAATACCACATCCCCACTGCTCTGATAGTATAGAACCCCCTACGTACTGTAAGGTTAAACCGTTTTTCTTCTAGTGTGGTGTGACACGTGTCTTATTGTATTCCCTTTCCCTGAAAAGTTTGTTCCTTATGCTCGGGTTACCAGTAAAGTATTTGTATATTGATATAATATCCCCTCTCGAGCGTCTCTTCTCCAGAGAGAATAAGTTCAATGCTTGCAGTCTTTCCTCATAGCTGAGATCCTCCATTCCCCTAATTATTTTTGTTACCCTTCTCTGGACTCTCTCCAGTTCCAGCACATCCTTCCTGAGGACTGGTGCCCAGAACTGGACGGGATACTCCAGATGTGGCCGGACCAGAGTCTTGTAAAGTGGGAGAACAATTTCTTTATTTCTGGAGTGAAATGCCACTGCCAAGCCTGTTGTCCACTAGGACCCCCAGGTCCTTTTCCATCTTAGATTCACCCAGAGGTTCCCCCCCTCCAGTGAGTAACTTGTGTTCATGTTTTTGACGCCCAAGTGCATTACCTTACATTTTTCAACATTAACCACCTTAGCGGTAATCCCGAGCATGACTCGGGGTTGATTTTTCATATCAGGAGCGGTAACCCCGAGTCACGCTCGGGGTGGATAGGCAGAGAGCGCAGCGGTGTTCTCTTACCTTATCCTGGCGATCCAGCGATGATCTCTCATTGCTGCGACCGCCAGCCGAGAGTCCCGCCGCTCCTCCGTCGGTACGATCACTTCCTAGTTCCGTTCCCTGCAGCAGCAATGCTGCATGGGAGCGGAACTAGGGAGGGAAATTAAAAAAAAACAAAAAAAAAACGTTGCACAAAACACAAAACACACTTTATATTATATTATATATATATGCATATATATTATACATTATATATAGATATGTGTGTGTGTGTGTGTGTGTATATATATATATATATATATGTATATATATATATATATATATATATATGTATATATATATATATATATATATATATATATATATATATATATATGTATATATATATATATATATATATATATATATATATATATATATATATATATATATATATATATATATATATATATACACCGGTATATATATATATATATATATATATATATATATATATGCATATATATATATATATATATATATATATATATGCATATATATATATATATATATATATATATATATATATATATATATATATGCATATATATATATATATATATATATATATATATACACACACACACACACACACATATCTATATATAATGTATAATGCATGAATTATAATCTAATCAATAATATAATTTTATTATATATATTATATATTAAATAATATTATTGATTCGATTATAATTCATGCGTTTGTGTTTCAAATTTATCACATCTGGGATGTCTACTAGAGTCTTGTTTTGGTCAGGTTTAAGTCAGTAATTACTAAGAATTATAGGCCTATAATACATAACGCCAAATTTCCATGAAAAGAATTGTACCGCTTTTGGTATGTAATTCCAGACATAATCATACCGCCAGGGAGGTTAAACCTCATTTGCCATGTAGTTGCCCACCCCACTATGTTGTACAGGTCTGCTTGTAAGGTTTCCTGGTCCTGCATAGAAGTTATCACCCTGCTTAGTTTAGTATCACCCGCAAATACTGAGATTGTGCTAGATATCCCCTCCTCTAGATCATTTATAAATAAATGAAACAGAATTGGTCCCAGAACAGATTCTTGGGGGACCCTACTTTCCACACCCGCCCAATCCGAGTACTCCCCATTTATCAACACCCTCTGGACTCTCCCCTGGAGCCAGTACTCTATCCAGGTACTCGTCTTATGGTCCATACCTACCTTAGTTTGTACAGTAAGCGTTTGTGGGGAACTGTGTCAAATGCCTTTGCAAGTCCAGATACACCACATCCACAGTCCTTCCTTTATCTAGATGGCAACTCACTTCATCGTAGAAGGTTAATAGATTGGTCTGACAAGAATGATTTTTCATGAAACCATGCTGATTACTACTAATAATACCGTTTTCATTACTAAAGTCTTGTATATAGTCCCTTAACATCCTCTCCAAAATATTACAGACTACAGATGTTAGGATGACCAGCCTATAGTTACCCGGGATATATCCCTGCCCTTTTTTAAATATTTGTACCACGTTGGCTTTTTTCCAATCAGCTGGCACCATTCCCATCTGTAGACTATCCGTAAAGATCAAGAATAATGGTCTACTTCCGGTTCTGGCGCTGCATGAAGGAGTAGCTCCGAGTTACAGCTCCTGCACCTGGACCCCCCAAATCCAAATTTAAACCCTCCCCAGCTCTCTACTCAGGTCCCGGACCATCTCCGCTGCCACCCCCGCTCCCATGGACCGGTTCTAGGAGAAGAGCGGCGCACGATCTCTCCTGCCCGCCGCTCAAATTGAGGCCGGGGATGAGGCCTTGTCCTCCGCACCAACTATGCTGACGGCAATGGAGGTGAGTGGGGACTCTCCCTCCTCCCCTCCACTTTCGGGGGATTTCAACACTCATAGCATTGCCCAGGCTGTAGATGTAATTCTTACCCCAACGATTACAGCCACCATGGAAAAGGCAATTTCTGCATCCATGCTGATGTTTAAATAGGAGCTGGGGGACCAAGTACCCCACCTGGATGAAATGGAGAGCAGAGTCTCCAGTATAGAAGATGAATTATATCAGGCCCAAGCAACCGAGCAAAGGCAGGATAAAACAAATCAATATATACTCCAAAAGCTTGAGGACCTGAAAAACAGATCCAGGCGTAGCAATCTGCGATTCGTGGGTGTCCCTGAATTGCTGCAAGCCGCAGACATCTTGCATTTCTGCTCAAATCGTATCCCAGAGGCCCTGGGTTTCCCGAACCCCTGCGTAGTAGAAAAAGCTCAACAGCTGGGACCTCCTTCGACAGAACGCACCACTCCATGACCGATGATCGCTAAATTTCTCAACTACGTGGACAAAACCCTAATTCTTCAGAAATACAGACAGTGTTTCCCCCTAACTGTGGATGGTGTCAAGATTCTAATATTCGCTGACTATTCAAGCGAAGTTTCCAAGAAGCAGAAAGCTTTTCAACAGGTCTGCTCTTAACTCTATCGACGCCATATGAAATTCACCATGGCATTCCCAGCTATTCTGCATCTGAAGGCCCCCAACGGCAAGCAAATTACTTTTCAAGAACCCACTGCCGCGGAAACTTTCCTGAGACCTATTGCACCCGAGTTTTCCAACACCCCCTCTTCCCGAGCATCTCCACTTGCCAGACCACTGGAACAGTGCAACCCTTGGAAGGAGTCCCCCACACAACTGCGGTCTTCAGGTCCTACCTCCCGGCACAACCAGCATTGACTTTACATGGAGTGTTGCTAGTTTCAAGTTTTCTAACCACTTTTTTTTAACAATTGTTTTCTTAAGCCACCATTGGCTTAACTAGCCGAGAACTTCCAATATCAGGTGATATCGGCGAGTTTGCAGTATTTTTATTTGAATCTTGCTTATATATCTCGTTTACATGCATTTTTCTTTATCCACTGATATCACTGGAATACCTGTCTGGGGCCACCGCATGTACCGGTTGTATTTTACACCTGAGCGGGGCTTCTGCACGCAACCATTGGGTCTGCGGTTTCACAGGAGTTGGTTCAAGGTGCTGTCATGTGGAAGAAAGCAAAGTTCCTTGGATGTTTGGTTTTCCTATGATTTTGCTTTATTGTTCTCTCGTCCTTTCCTTTTATACCCTACTATGCTATGTTAATCCCCTCTGGCCTTGCAAGGCTGTTCGGCCGTAGCCGCCCCTCCTGCTCCCCACCTTTCACCTACAGCTCACTACTATATTTATCATATCCACTTCAATTTGGTTCTTTATGCAGTACTCAGCCCAGACCTCTCCCCTACTCTTCCCCATATGAAAATCGTCTCATGGAATGTTAAGGGATTGAGGTCCCCCATTAAACGTACTAAAATTCTTCGCCACCTCAAACGGTTGAAAGTCAACATTGCTCTCCTTCAAGAATCCAATTTGACATCGTTAGATTTCTCTAGATTGAAAAAATTGTGGGTGGGCACGGTCCTTGGTTCAGATGCGGTGGGCCGTAAAGCCAGAGTCCTGATACTACTCCACAAAGAATCTCCCATTTGAACTACTCTCATCAGAAACAGACGACTCTGGTTGCTTTATTACAAAACACATACGGATTTACCACAGGGACCTCGTTATTTCTAATGTATATGCCCCAAATAGTCCCACTGCCCACTGTTTTACTGAACGCTACGCAAAACATTTGAAAATTCCACATGCCCCTCACATAGTAGGTGGAGATTTCAATTGTATTTACCATAGAATTGATGACCACTCCCCCTCAAATGCTGTTCAGCCATAAGGGATCCTGCTGTCCCCACACTTTTATGTTCCACTATGGAATCTTTGCACTTTACTGACATCTGGAGACTATTTCACCCTGTTGATAGGAAATTTACTTTTCACTCTGCCCCGCATAACATCCTCACCAGTATAGACTATGTTTTTTGCACCGATAATGTTATCCCTGCCATCACTGACCCGAACATTGACGCAATAGCTATCTCTGCCCACGTCCCCATATCGGTATCCCTAAATTATATAGATGCAGCATCCTCTCCTCCCTCCTGGCATTTCCCAGCTTTTCTTTCCCAAAAACGCTGATTTCAAATCCTTCATCACCCAGGCATGGGACGAATACATTACGACAAATGCCCTTCACAGGGACAATCCCAACCTGTTCTGCCTTCCTCAGAGGCAAAATTATCACCTACACCGTAGCCCATAAAAGATTGGCACTGGCTAAATATAGATCAGCCAGTTCCTCACTACAAACTGCCCAGCACTTGCTTTCCGCCAACCCCTCCACCAAGAATAGGGCTCTATGGCATTGAGCCAAACAGGACTTTGATATATGGGCCCAGGAATTGGAACTAACGAAAAGGATCCAAGTCTGATGCCATGTTCTTCAAACATGGCAATAAAGCGGGCAAGCTCCTGGCCCGGCTATGTAAAGGCCCGTACTCCCCCACTCATATCACAGTTCTGAGGGAATCTGACGGTTCCATCGCCACAACCCCCACAGATGTAGCCAAGATTATGTATCGATATTACTCCTCCATATATGCACCAGCCGCCATAAAGTTCCTCGATAAGTTATCTCTCCCCACAATTTCCCAAATACAATCAGATGCGCTTAACGCACCCATCTCGACCCAAGAACTTTCAGCCACCATATCCCACCTGGCGCCCAACAAAGCACCTGGTCCAGACGGCTTCATGGGAGAATTCTTTAAGATCCTCCATGAACCACTAGAAGACACCCTTTTGGCCGTTTATAACTCCATCTGGTCAGGAGGTCCCTACTTATCCTCCAGAAACCTGGCCACCATTAAGCTTCTAAGCAAGAAAAACAAAGACCCATTAGAGCCCGGTTCCTATAGGCCCATCTCGCTCCTTAATCCAGATGTTAAAATTCTTTCTAAAATGGTGGCATCCAGATTAGCGAAAATTCTCCCTTCACTCATTCACCTGGCCCAATCAGGAATCGTACAAGGCAGAACGGCAACCCTTAACATATGCAAAGTCCTTTTGGTCTTAGATCATGCAAGGAGACACACTGAACAAGACACAGCCATTATTACCCTCGACGCGGAGAAAGCCTTCAATAACGTCAGTTTCTCCTGGCTTTCCATGGTTCTCACCAAACTCGGCTTCTCCGGTCCCTTCCTGTCACTAATCCACTCTATGTATTCTAAACCCATGGCCAAATTGATGGTAGCGGGTAAAGCCCCGTACACACGTACCGATGGTCGGCTTACAAATGTTCCTCTTTTCTCCCCGGGATGTCGGTGTCTGCTGAAAAGTGCAAAGACAGCACAAGGACAGCACAAGAATTTTGTCCGCCGACTGCAGAAGTGATGTCATGTAATGGTTAACTTTCCCTGTGTTTTCTATTTTCTGAGCATGCCCAGTCTTGCAAATCTGCGGTCTGTCGGCCGAATTGTGTACTGACAGGCGAACAATCGTCCGTTCTGGTGTCGGCATACAAATATTTTCATGTTTGCACGAAAGACTTTTGTCCGCGGATTGTGCGCAGACATCTGTCGGAGGCACCATACTAACACGCGTACAATCGGCAGATCCTTCGTCCACCGACGTTTGTATGCCGACGATCGGTACGTGTGTACGGGCCTTAAGTTATCGGATGGATTCCAGTTACAGAAAGGCACCAGGCAGGGTTGCTCCCTGTCCTCACTGCTGTTCAATCTGGCCCTGGAATCTCTATCCAGGTATCTTCTAAATCATGCCCCCCCTCCACTGTATAAACATTCATGCCCATGAACTCCGTACTTCCCTATTTGCAGATGATGTTCTCATCTTCACCACCAACCCGACGGAGGACATGCCCATCTTAAAACAAATATTCAATGACTTTCGGACTTACTTGGGTCTCCGTATAAATTTTGGCAACAGCAAAATTCTTCCCCTTATCGGTCCCTGCACCCCTGTCTGGTCAGCCCTGTCCCCTTTTTCCGTGGCAAAATCACACATTACCTATTTGGGCATTAGAATCAGGAAACTTCCCTCATCTTTTTACTCTCTTAACTATCCCCCGTTAGTCCACAAGATTATCACTGAATTGGAAAAATGGATGGATCTCCCCCTCTCGCTTCTGGGATGGTGTCATCTCTGCTCTACCCTATGCAAACCATTCCCTTATTACTCAAACATGCTGATGTCAAACTGCTAAATAAATCCCTTACTAAATTAATTTGGCAGAAGAAACGACCGCGTATTGCTTTGCGGAAACTATACCTTCCCAGAAGCTAAGGGGGTATTAGCCTTCCTAATATTAGAATGTACATAGTATCTGCACTGCTGAGAATAGGACTGGACTGGATATCTGAATCCTCTCATTATTGCAACTTTGAACTGGAATTGGCCATGGTTTCTTCGTACTCTCTGTCTGCTCTTCTTCACTCCAAACTCACCAATCCCCAGGGACCTGAGACACAATTTACTTCTCAGAGATACCATTGTCACATGGAGGGAATCACGCAAATATCTTCACCTGCCCCCTCTCATTTCCAAAGACACCCATCCAAGGACATCCGGGGTTTGTCCCCGGCATGGATTGCTCCATATTTGCTGACTGGCATGCAAAACGTCTTACTAAGTTCTCTTTACTATGCTGTGAGGATACAGGGGTACCTCTCCTCTTTACATCTGTGGCTCTAAAGTTTTATCTGCCATCTGGCCACAAATTTTATTATTGGCTCTAAAGTTTTCTCTGCCATCTGGCCACAAATTTTAATACTGGCAATGTATACACTACATACGCTCGTTTTCAACCCTGCTTTTTTGACCGGCTTCTCCAAGGAAACTCCTACAAAATTTCAGACATTTATAAACAACTGACAAAAGCGAATACATCCATCCCCCTTACCCTCTTCCTTTGCTGCCAATTAGCACAAAAATTTCCCAGAACCAAATTTTATGGACAAGTTATTACACGGCTACAACACAACTATCCAACTCATTCAAAGCGAACAGTGGAGAGAATCGCAAATGAAAATATTACACAGGGCACATATCCCTTTTCTACTAGACAAACACAACCCGGATTCAGCAAAGTGCCTCTATTGTAAACAAAAGTGTCCTACTCTCTTGCATCGTTTTTTGTCCTATTCCTTCATTTCGGCCTTCTGGGATCAAGTCATCTCTCTCATCCTAGGCGTCACGCTGTTATACCTTCCAAAAGACCCCTTCCTTTTGATATTTGGATACTGGGACAAACAGATTTTGACATGGTCTCCCCCACAACCTCCTAACCACAAAGAGTGGTCCCTCCTTTGCCTCCTTACCACTCAGAGAGTCATTCTTTGACATTGGAGTTCCACATCGTGCCCTTCTTTCGCTCACGTTAAGTAGGATCTCACTCATCTGTGACATAGGGAAACAGTTTTCATGGATTTCAACCACCCTCCTTCCTATAAACGTTTTCATAAACGCTGGTGTGCCTACATTGATTCTGGTCTTGCTAATCAAACTTTGGAATCCCTCAACCGCTCCTTTCATTAACGAATTAAATTCTTCCATTGTCATCCCAGGCAAGGACATTGTGAGCCCTCCTCTACACCCACACCCTCCTCGCCCCCCCCCTTTATTTAATTTGATCCATCCAGTTTTGCTTGTTTACATTGAATGACTTTTGACTGTTACAACATTTGATGGTTCACTATGTACTCTTCTTTTCTCCCTGTATTGCTATAAAGAGTTAATAAAATGTATTTAAAAAAAAAAAAGAAAGAATAATGGTCTGGCTATCTCCTGGCTTAGTTCTTAAAGAACCCTCGGGTTCAAGCCATCCGGACCCGGTGATTTATTTATGTTAAGTTTCTCTAGTTTAGTTCTAAGTCTATCTTCTGTTAACTATGATGATACTTCCTGGGGTGCAATATTTAATTTAGCATTACAAGCTGGGTTAGTGTAGCCCCCAAATTCTTTTGTGAAGACTGAACAGAAGAAATGATTTAACACTTTTGCTTTCTCACTGTCCTCTGTGGCCAGATTCCCTTTGTCGTCTTTTATTGGGCCAATGTGTTCTGGTCTCGCTTTCTTTCTTTATATACTTAAAGAATCTCTTGTTTTTGGGGGTTTTTTTTACTCTCTTCTGCTATATGTCTCTCATGCTCTATTTTAGCCACCTTGATTTCGCCTTTACATTTCTTATTGCACTCTTTGTAATGTTGGAATGCTGCCAATGACCCCTCAGCCTTACATTTTTTGAATGTCCTTTCTTTAGTATTAATATGCCTTTTTTGTTGGAGTTTAGCCACCCAGGGTTTGCTTTTGCTCTATTAAATGTATTCCCTTCTGGAACGCACTGGCCAATCCCTTTGTTTAGTATGCTCTTGAAGCACTCCAATTTTTCCTCCATGTTCTTTGTTCCCAGGGTTCTATCCCAATTGATATTTTCTAGCAAAGAGCTCAGTTTTGGGAAGTTGGCTCTTTTGAAATTCAGTGTCTTTATATTACCCCTGTGTTTCTTATTACTATGAATAATACTGAAACTAGTTGACCTATGGTTACTGTTTCCTAAATTGCCTCGTATTTCTATCAGTAGGTCTAGTACCACATTATTTCTTGTTGGTGCGTTCACCATCTGCCCCATGAAATTGTCCTGCAAAACATTTAGGAACTGCTGAGCCTTGCATGAATGCGCGGTTCCTTCTGCCCAGTCTATATCTGGATAATTATAGTTCCCCATTATAATTATATTTCCCATCCTTGCTGCCATTCCAATCTGTGAAAAGAGGTCTGCCTCCCCCTCCTCCCACTGGTTTGGGGGCCTATAGTATACACCCAATATTACTTTCCCCATAGTGCCTTCCCTTTGAAGTTCTACCCATAGGGATTCTACCTCCTCCTTAGCTCCATTATTAATATTGTCCCTCCTATTTACCTGTACACTGTTCTTAATATACAGACATACCCCTCCCCCTTTTTTACCTTCTCTATCTCTGCGATAAAGGGAATACCCCTGAATGGTCGCCAGGCAATCATGAGAGCTGTCAAACCAAGTCTCTGAAATCCCCACAATATCTAAGTCCTCCTCATACATCAGCCGCTCCAGCTCTCCCATCTTGTTGGATAGGCTTCTAGCATTGGTATACAAACCTCGTAATCTTGTCCGGTTGCATACTATATCCTCGTTTAATGTTTTTAGGGCGCTCTTGTGATTTTTCCCCATACCCACCTTGGGTTTAGGAACTCTGAACACCCTACCGCTAATGTCCCCACTTGTGCCCGGTGAACCTTGCTCCCTGCTGGCTAATTCTACATCTGTACCCCCCCCCCCCCCCCCATCACCTAGTTTAAAAGCCCCTCTTGTTGGCCATAGGTATTTACCATCTCTATACAAAAAGTAATCTGGGTTTGACATATTTTCTATTTTATTACCACATTGTATACCTTTTGTCTGTGCCAAGCAAGAGGGTGTTCCCAAATGTCTTCTGTTATATTTAGCATAAGGTGTATGTTCAAAAGAGCAAAACATTTGTGGTATTTCTAGACATACTAGTATTTGGACAGCCTTGTATTATTTAAAATCAGAGTGAAGGTATATTTTGGTTTAACATCTTTTTTTTGTCCTGGCCCATAAAGATACAGTTTTCCAGGTAATTAAATTAATGGGAATGGGTATCAGGTGTATACCTTTTGAACTGTCTGGTTTATGTGAACAGATGCAGCAATAACTCAAGTTACCCCTATGCCCGCCAACATGTGCAATTTGTACAGATGGTTTTCTTCTATAGCCTTGACTACTAGGATCAAGCAAAGGCATAACAGCAGTTTCTTTTAAGAGTGGCTGTACTTTCTTGCAATGGCTGGCATGTATTCACATCTGTTTTCCTTCCAACTTTACAGCTGTGGCAGTTGTCAGGAGCACTTGGTAGGGTACCTCAAACTTTGGTCCCAAGAGTACTTTTACGTGTTCTTTCACTAGGACCCAATTACCTGGCTGTAAGTCATGTGTTGCAGTTACTTGATCTGGAATAGAATCAAAAACAAGCTTGTGTGTCATACTTAGTTGCTTGTGCAAGGCAATTACATAAGCAGCAAGATCATTATATATTAGTTAATTCTGATGTGGAAAATACAATCCTGTCTTAGGTGGGCCCCCACACAAAATCTCATATTGCTCAAATTTTCTGTCTTATAGGTAGAGGTAGTCCTGATGCTGTAAAGAACCAGAGGCAATAGTTCTGGCCAGTGGCCAGTGTTTCTTCACTGACCCTTTTTCTCTTTCCTGCATTAGTTTAGCTAACCTGTTCTTAATAATCCCATTGTATTTTTCTACCTTTCCTGAACTGTGGGAATGATACAGGGTATGAAAGGCCTGCTCAATTCTCAAGTCTTTGCATATAATTTGCATCATCTGTCCAGTGAAATGTGTTCTACAGTCTCTCTCTATGGTTTCAGGGACTCCAAAATGGTATATTACTTCAGAAAGGAGCTTCTTTGCTGTCCTATTGGCATTTGATTTAGTTACTGGCCAGGCTTTCACCCATCCTAAAAACATGTCCACACACACCAAAACATATTGGTATTGGCCTGATTTAGGTAATTGGATGAAGTCAATCTGAAGTCTTTGAAAAGGGAAGGAATAGTGGCTTAACCAAATGTCTTTGTGTCACTCTAGTTGGTTTTCCTGGGTTATTTTTAGCACAAACTATGAATTCCTCAACAAAGTCTTGACATGCATTCCTGGAGTATTGAATAAGCCATCCAGACTTTTTAATGTTTCTATGCATTGTTTTAGGGCCTACATGACATGGACCATGGGCTTATTGAATGATCATTTTCTCTGCTTGGAGTGGGACACATATTCCATTTTCCTTGCACAAGAGTCCATCTTGGTCTTTCCTTGCTCCACCCCTTTCCATGATTTCATACTAGTTATTGGGTGAAGATTCTTGCAGTTTCTTGATTAGTTCTTTCACCTTCTGTACTCGTTCTCTATTTTCCTCCAAACTTTTAGGAGCTTCTTCTTTTGAAAAATCAGTGACTAGAATCACAATTTTTTCCATTTGTGTTTTAGTGGTCTTCCTAGCAGTATAATCAGCCAACTGGTTTCCTTTTTCTTCCATGGTTCATCCACCAGTATGCGCCTTGGTCTTCAGGATAGCAACTTCCTTTGGGAGGGTGGCTGCTTAAAAAAACTCTTGAACATTTTTCCAGTTTTGAATTGGTTCTCCTGCAGCAGTTGTGAATCCTCTGTTCTTCCATATGGGTCCAAAGTCGTGAACTACAGCAAGAGCATACCTGCTATCAGTATAGATGTTAGCTGATTGATCCTTTGCGGACTCACACGCCCTAATGAGTACTACCAATTCGGCAACCTATGCCGACAGAGTTGAAGGGAGTAATTGGGTCTTAACCACTTCCTCCAGTGTTGTCAACACATATGCCGTTCTTGGGACTCCGTCCTTGTATAGGCGTGAACCATTTACAAACAGAATCAGATCAGGATTTTCAAGAAGAGTGTCCTTTACTGGGGAGATTTGCTGCATTTCTTCTCCCATGAGTTCCAAGCAATTGTGAAATTGTGATGAGTCTGACCCTCCTCTTCAAGGTCTTCTTCCCTCTCTGGGTAAAAGCTGGCAGGGTTTATACATCTACTCCCTTCTATCTCTCCTGATCCAAGCAGGATTGTTTCATATTTGCTCAGCCTTGCTGATGACAAATGTTAGGTCTTTGCTCTTTTTAGGATTTAATTTGCTGCGTGTGTTGTGTAGACTGTCAGAGGCTGATTCATCCTTACAATGGCAACCTTCTCAACAAGTAATGCAGCAGCTGCAACTGCTCTTACACAGGTTGGTGTTCCTTGAAGGATTGGGCCCAGTTGTACACTTTCATAGGCCACTATGTGCATTTCTGATGGTGACCTCTGAGTAAGGACTCCATTGTCTGTAGCTCCCCTGGCAGAGCAATATAATTGGAAGGGCTTGTTTTGGTCAGGCAATTTGAGAGCGGGCACAATCTTAATATCAGCTTTCAACTGGTTGAAGGCATCCTCCAATTCCTTTGTCCATTCAAAGGGTATAGTTAGGGCAGCATACAAGAGTTTTAACTTGGTGTTAGCATCTGGTATCCATTGTCTCACATATGACACCATCCTGATGAATTCCCTAAGTTTCTTGTGGTTTTTTTGGCTGAGGCATTTTAATTATTGTCCGTTTTCTTTCCATGTCAATGTCCTAGGTTCCTGGGCCTAGACAGTGACAAAGGAATTGTACCTTTTCCTTTGACACCCTGCAATTCATTTCATTGAGATATTTCAACAGAGAAAGAGAGTCTTGTTCACAATGTTCTTTTGTGTCTGCACATAGCAAGATGTCATCAATGCGCACTTTAATCACTGTGCCTTCATGAGCTGGTTGCCACCCGTTCATGATTGGCCCTTGAGAATTCACTGGGGGAGAAAACCATTCCTTGTGGAATTCTTGTCCAGGTGTACATTTCTCCCTCAAACTGGAAAGCAAAGAGTTTTTGGCTTGCTTCATCCAAGGCGCCACTAAGGAAAGCATTGGCCAAGTCTATAATGGTGTACACCCTTGTTCCTGTAGGTAAATCATCGAGCAAAGTACTAGGATTTGGGACAACAGGATTGTCTTCCTTGATGATCTGATTGATGACCCTTAAATCCTGTACTGTTTGATATACTGGCTTCTCTCCTTTTTTTTAACCTTTTTCTTTACAGGAAACAATGGTGTTTTTGCTCTGCTCTCTGTTTTCTTTATAACACCTTCTTCAAGTAGTTATTTCATTTGTATTTGTATACCAGTGAGTTGATCTAGCGATAGTAGGTGTTGTGGTATGTGTGGGATTTGGGTTCCTGCTTTTATTTAAACTTTTACTGACTTGTAGAAGCCCCACATCATACTTTCCATTGGCCCAGGGAGTATCAGGTATTTGGGCAACAATTTCAGGTTTCAGGTGGAATATTGCCTTTAATCTCTTCCTCTAGTTCCATTGCTGTCAATCCCTATATAATTTCCTCATCTAATTTTCCAACATTTATTTCTACTCAATTGGGTGTATACTGTATGCAGGCTTATAAGCGATTCAGTAAGCCTCTTCCCTGTAGATTACATGGTACAGTGTCAGAGACAAGCAGCCTATGAAACAAATTGTAGTTTCCAGTCCCTATTTGTATGGGGGGTGGACTTTCCTCCCACTCTTCGGTAGGCAGGGCTTTTGAATTATAGTCTGGGCTGAGCCAGAATCAACCAAGCATGACATTTCCTGGTCTGTTAACTGTGGAAAGTGTAATGTTACAAGAGCGTCCTTATCATCTGTCTCAGAAATGCACAAGTTAAACTCTGTCCTCTCAGAGAATTTGTGATGCTTTGCTAGTCATTCACTATCTCCCCCCTCTTTCTTTTGTTTAGGTTTATCAGGCAGTCTGCACCTTCTAACAACATGCCCAATCCTGCAACAATTAAAGCACTTCCTGGTTTCTCTTTGGAAATTGTTAGCTCCTTGAACCCGATCTTGAGCCACAAAAGCATTACGCCATTTCTCTTTCCTCTCTTCTTCTTGGGCATCAATACTACTGCACATTTCCCTGAGCAAAGCCCTTCATATTCCTTCCACTCTGGTTTTGTTGCCATTAATTGTTTTCTTGTTAACTCTTTAAGTCCCATCACAACAGCATTCTTACAACCTATGGCAGTGATGCTAGTACGATCAGTCGCATCTACCCCCACTGTTTCTGCCGTGGTCTGGACACGTTTAAAATAATCAAAAACATTCAGTCTTTTTGTGTCTCACATCTAGCAAGCCATCTGATTTGTTCTGCAAGGGCCATTCATTTATAATTCTATAACATTCCATCCACTTTCTCTCTAACTCTCCTGTTGTCTTATCTTCTGCTCAAAATGGGAAGTTTCTCCTGCCTCTGTAGGGCATATTGTGACATTAGCATTGTCGTCTGCACTTTTCTGTGTGACCTTGTTTTGATCAGAGGTGCCAAGGACTATTCTCAGCAATTGAGCCATGTCTGCCCAACATAGATCTTGAGTTTATTTTTATTTGTTCATTTCCTGCTTTGTCTTTTGAGGGATGTGGGATATCCTTTGTAAGTGCATGCATTTCCCCTGGGAAAAAGGGCTGGTAACTGGCACTTGTTGTAACTATCTGTTGACCTTCATCTAGTCTTTTTCTTGTACTGGTAATTACACAAACAGGATATGCATTATATATTAAGCGAAGTACAGCTTAATTTTCTTCCGGGCAGCTATACTCTCTAAGTCTCAAATAACTTCCCTGTATGGAGGTTCTTGTCTTGCCTGATAACTTGGAGGAGGATGTGGACCTGGGTGAAAGGGTGCTCTAGGAGACATGGATACTGAGGGGCAGACTTAGAATGAACTTTTAAATGAAAGAGAGGTCTTTATCTCATTTTGACTATTATCATTGTCCTCACCCTCGCTAGCCCTATTCTCTGCTTTAACTGTCTCATTCTCTGCTTTTTTCTTTTTGCTCCTTTTACTTTGCCTATAACTTACATTGTCTCAGGATAATTGTAACTTATCAACAATCTCTGACAGGTTTTGTTCAAATATCTTTCTATTTCCTAAACATTTGGATAACACTTGCATTGTCTTGTCTAAATCTTTCTTACTGGGTCCATCAGTAATATGTGTTAGAAAACTCTTAACAGGTTAATAACTAGTCAAAATTCCATCATGTTGCATACTTTCAAGAGTCCAAAATTGTACTCATTTAATTCCCTTGTCCAACTCTGTCAGTCTGCCATGATAATTAACATAAACAGAGATTCAAGTTGCTACATCATAAACTTCTTCTTTTGGGATTGGATCTGGTCTGTTTTTAGTCCATCCTATAATAGTCTTGGTGTCATTCCTTAACCACTGTCCGTATCTATCCGTCATTTCTGCCAAAAGACTCAATTTACTTGTGCCATTTTTACCTCTCTTGGCATTGAGAGGCCCATGGGTTTGCCACTGTCTCATTTCTAGATTCCTCCTTGAGTCTCTGCTACAATTGGGGTTGTCACCTAAATTGTTTCTCGAAGCCACACACAGTAGCCATCAAATGGCACTTTATCACACTTGCAACACAGGCTTACACTTGCCACGCAGGCTCTTTATACCACTACAGTCCTCTGGTTAAACCTTTTCACAAGTCTCACAAATCTATTGAATCCCCAAGCATAAAAACAGAACATTAACAATCCACTGAAAATAATAATAATAATAGGTTCTATTATTTCTGCAACAAGTGAAATAGAGTAGTCATTTGGGTCAGACTGCGTAACATCAACAATATTTTGGCTTACATTCATTATATCTCACCATCTCGTCAACAGCATAGGACTCCTCCAGCCAGCAGAGCTCAGACACGGAGAGCAGAATAAGCAAGAGCAAAAGGTCCTACCATGGCCACTTGATCTGCCCTGCGTGGATCTTATGCATCTCCAGTCAGGGGTCCACTGGACTGGATCTGGGTCACGGCACCAGCTGTTGCTTCCAGTTAGGGAGTCTTCAAACAAGACCTATCTGCAGCAGTCCTCCATGACAATCCTTGGTTCGAAATGGTTCTGACAAATGTCTATTCTTTGATCAAACAGGAAAGTAGGTGGGTTTTATCAGGCGGTGAGTGTCATCACAGGTTCAGACTTTTGTTTACTACAGTTATCAGAAATGTGTACATTAGCTCATGAAATTAAATGACAGTAATAAGCAGAAGTAACAATATATATGGTACATAGAGAACACATTTATCAGATCCCCATATTTTTACTCACTCCTCAAAAAAGAAATCATATTTGTCTGACAGCTTCTGTCTTTCATGAATCCATGCTCTCTGTTGCTTAAAATAATTTTTTTCCAGCAAGAACTCATCTATGTGGTCTTTCAGTATCTTCCTAACTAGAAAAGTTAAACTAACAGGTCTATAGTTACTTGGTAAAAACTTTGATCCCTTTTTAAATATATGGACTACATTGGCCTTATGCCAATCCAGTGGTACTATCCCAGTCATTAAAGAGACCCTAAAAATTAGAAACAATGGCTGTGAAATGACAAAGCTCAATTCTGTAAGGATTCATGGGTGTATGTTCATTGGCCAGGAATTACAGGACGCTGAAGAAAGGGAGAACAAAAGAGTTCCTGTGGTTCTAGGAGTGAAGTTGTCCGCAGGGGATGGCTGGGACTGGTGTCTCACAGGAACATAGTCAGTTGGATGTGCAGATAGGTCAGTTGAGGTGGTAAGCAGAGACATGGTTAGCAAAAAAGCAAAGGATTGATCCAGGCAGCAGGCATAAATGTGGTAAATAAACAGGCCAGGGTTAGTACAGGTGGCACTGCACTGGTTTGAGAAGATCAAGAACATTGTTACTGGCGGCACTGATCTGGTTACAGGTACTTTGTTGCTGGCTTACACTGGTCTGGTGACACTGGTGACTAGTGTAGCAGCAATCAGGAACACTGCTGCTATCTTACACTGGTCTGGTGACACTGGGACTGGTGTGGTGGTTATCAGAAAAACTGTTGCTTGCTGCACTGGTCTGGTGTAGTGGCAAATTGAAACACTGATTCTAGCTACACTAGTCTGGCAATAATGTGGCTGGTGTGGTGTTGACCAGAAAACTCTAACTGACTGCATAATTAGGGCTTGTTCACACATGAGGTTTGGGGGTGGTAAAACCTTGAAGTTGAGCTGTGGTTTTACTGCCTCTCAACCACTACAACACAAAGGTAGCTGTCAGGGGTGTGCACATACCATGGCTGCAATGCTTTGCTTTGTAGCTATGGTAGGAATTATACCCCCTCTACTCCCGCCAATCACAACCCATTTTCATTGAAAAGGGAAAGATAGGACAGCTTTTATTGTTAAATAAAATTGCAGTGTATCATGTCAGAAACAGGAGCCAGAAATACGGCACAGACACACTGAACATTATCCAAGTGGAGTTGTGAGGCTGCAATGGAGAAGGGTGAGACAAGGCAGTTTTTATTGTAAAAATACAATTCAGAGTGTATGCATTATGGGAGAAAGACCAGAAACATTATACAGACTCCATGGTCAGCACTGAAGCAGTTGGAGTAAGTTGCATTTTTAAAGGGACATACAGCAAGCAAAATATACACAATAATGTACCGCGATCAGCCATAACATTGTGACCACTGAAAGGAAAAGGGAATTTCTAATTACAATGGCATCTGAAAATTGGTGGGATATATAAAGCCCCGCAATGCAACTATTATCGGCCGACCGATCGTCCGTCTTTTGTCCAGAGTTGTGTTTTGTTGGTTGGAATGTGCCTAGGCTGCACACGGATTTTCTCGCCCAACAAAATTCTACTTCAGAAGTGATGTCATGTGTTGGTTTGTTTTCTTTGTGTTTTTTCTTCACTGAGCATGCCCAGACTTGCTCATCAGATTTTTCCCTGTCGAAATCTGTACTGACTGCACGAAAATCGGCCATTGTGTTGACGGCCAACAAAAATTTTATAGTCTGCACACCAGATTATTTCGGCCGAAAAGTCGGAGTTGGTTGTCGGAAGCATCATACTAACAAGCCGAAAATCGGCAGATCGGTCGTCGGACGCAAATTCCCTGCCAATTTTCGACGCGTGTATATGGGGCTTTAGGCAGCAAGTGAACATGTTGTCCATGAAGTTGATGTGGTGAATGCAGAAAACATCATGAAGGGAAGGTAGATTGTGGATATCTGTGTAGGAGACATTAGTATGTGTGTCAGCTCTTTACCTCTATGTGTCATCTTTTTCCCCTCTGTATGAAAGTGTTATCTATATCACATATGTGTCATCTCTGTCCTCTGTGTAAGTGCCATCTCTAACACATTTTTTTGTGATCTGATGCATATTGTAAATTTCCTCTATCCCTGTTTATCGGTACATAAAATTATTTATTTTGCCCATGGGACTTTAACCGGTTCCGGACCGCCCACCGCATATGTACTGCGGCAGACGGACCCTCCTGTGCAAACTGACGTAGGACTACGTCCGTCGCCCGCGGGCAGCTAGGGGACGAGCGTGTGCCGCCAGCGGTGCGCTCCTGCCCCCACTTGGCAGCGGGGACTCCGATGCATGGGGCAGGGGGCCCAGAATGCCGCCTGACACCCGCGATTGCTCCCTGCTGAGAGAGAAGAATGGTCAGCTGTTGTAAACACAGCTGACCGTTCTTCTCTCTGGAATGATCACAGAGTTCCTGTGATCCTTTCATATAGGATCACAGGTCTCTATGGTCATTCCATAAGTTCCATCCCCTACAGCTAGAATCGCTCCCCTAGGCTCACATTTAACCCATTGATCCCCCACAGTGTTAACACCTTTCCTGCCAGTGTCATTATTACAATAACAGTGCATCTTTTTAGCACTGCTTACTGTAGTAATGTAACTGATCCCCCCAAAAGTGTCAAAAATGTCAGCCAGGGGTCCGATCTGTCCGCTGCAATGTCACAGTCCCGCAAAAAACGCAGATCGCCGCCATTACTAGTAAAAAAAAAAAAAATGACATAAATCTTTCTCGTAGTTGGTAGACGCAATAACTTTTGCGCAAACCAATCAAAGTACGCTTATTGCGATTTTTACCAAAAATATGAAGTAGAAAACAAATTGGCCTAAAATGTTAAAAAATTTGGATTTTTACATATTTTTTGGAGGGGGGGGATGTTATATAGCAGAATGTGAAAATATTGTTTTTTTTTTTCCAGAATTGTCGCTCCCTTTTTGTTTATAGCACAAAAAATAAAAATCGCACAGGTGATCAAATACCACGAAAAGAAAGCTCTATTTATGAGAAAAAAAGGACATCAATTTTATTTAGGTACAGCTTTGCACGACCGTGCAATTGTCCCTTAAAATAATGCGGTGCCGAATCGCAAAATATGGCCTGGTCATTAAGGGGGAAAGTCTTCTGGTCCAGAAGTGGTTAAATAAGGCACACCATCAACATACAAATGAATTAGACATAAAATAAAAATGTATTGTTCTATAAATAAACATCTTGATGCGTACATAAGAGGTTGATTAACATTAGAAAGCTCATTTACTGTAGTCCAGTTTGTATTGATGTAAAGTACACACTATAGTTGTATATCCATTCCATCACACTGTTGTTACAGATGTTTCCGTGAAGTCAGATCTCTGAGCAAAATGCATCACATATCTAAAAATGTTTCATGAACATATGTTCACTTCCTCAGGAGTGGATGCTACTGACAGCATAGATATATCAGCTGGGAATTAGAACTGCAAAAACTTTGGGAGGAATGATAGTGAGGCTGTCTGTCCTGGGAGCCATGGGGGCAGATCCAGAGCACAAAGAGGCAGAGGGCACAAAGGAGGCATGGAGTAGAAGAAAATGAGAGTTCTACCACAGACATATAGAGTGTGAAAGGTCCGAGTGGGATGCCACTGGTGTTTTTAAGCCTCCTTCGTTGGGCTGTTAGTGAGAGGGAAGGAGTGGGAAGAAGTCAACAAAAGCAGGAGCCATCAGCCCAAGGAATACATTGCATTGATAGCAAGTAGTGCTGATTTTTTATTTATTTTAGACTAAACTTAGGCTTTAAAGTGAAACCCAGAAACACAATCTATATCTTATGGTGTAAGTCACTTTGGAGGACATGAGCTGGATATATTGCATAATTTTAAAAAAGAACATTCAGCATATAATGCAACACCCTGGTTTTATAGTGGCTACAACTCTAGTGCATTCTGCTGTGAGTTGTGGGATGAACTGCTGTCATCTACTCTATTACTATTTTGAGAACAGTTATTTTATTGAAGATTTCTGCTACATAATTTAAAATCAAATCACTGAATTCAAAGCATGTCTACTGTTTTCTCTGCCCAAGCTATGTTAGGAAATAGGCAGCATGTTTTTTTTTATTTGTTTTTTTTTAGGTTTCTGTGTTACAGATTTGCTTTGTTTTCCTCTTTATGTATTAAGGAAAATGGCTTTTCCAGAGTGTTCCTATATTATGTGCCCAGCCACCTCGATGCTGCTGTTTGCTGCAGCAGAGGCAGATGGAGCTTGCAAAGGTCTGGACTGCATCTAAAGCATCATGACAAAACTTGTCAATTGACATGAAAATGTGCACACACTGAAACATAATTTCTGGGAAACATTGCCAACAATCAGAATTGTTATCTTCTCATGTTTTGGATCAACTCAAGAAAGAATTTGTAGTTCATTTTGGTGAATTTACTGAAGAGGCTAAGTGTACTCAACTCTTAACATTCATGAAATATGCCTCCAAGTGACTGTTCTATATAAAAATGTGAAGAGTTCATCCTTACTGCACAAAATGGCTTTTGGAAGATGTGCAGTGATTGGTAAATATTAATATTACTGACATTCACCCTGTGCCTCAAATTTGACTCCTTACTCTTTAAAAGTAGCACTGTTTTCTCTTTAATATAGTATAAAAATGTTGTGTTATGTAGCTTTATGTTTTGTTTCAAGGAACTGATGAAAAATAAATATTAAAGACATATCATAAAATGTCCAGTAGATTCCAAATCATTTCACCTTGAGTGCAAAAGCATGACCATATTAATCTGTAAAGCAAAGCTTCACACAAACAAGACTCTTTAATCAAATCTTAATGAATTCTGGCACTCATAATTGGATGACTTCCCATTTCCAACAACCCATTTTAATGTATCTGTATTTTTTAGTGTTCCAGTGTAAAAAGCAAGGATTAGAGATTGTTAGGGTATCAATTATGTATATTGCCTTAAACCTCTGCCCTTACTGTCCAAAAGCAACATCATCACTTTCAGATAGTCTAGAAAAACAATTTGGTTCATTTACCTTTTGTGCCCAATCTAATATTGAGTAGGTTCCCCTTTTGCTGTCAAAACAGCCCTGGCCTGTTGAGCAAAGACTTCACTGGACCTCTGAAGGTATGCTGTGGTTTCTGGTAGAGTTGGACCAAATACCCACCGGTTTGGTTCGCACCAGAACGCCCGAACATGGAAAAAGTTCAGACCCGGACTGCGAACCCTATTATCACTTTACCCCCCTTAATGACCAGGCCATTTTTTGCGATACGGCACTGCAATACTTTACCTGACAATTGCGTGGCCATATGATGCTGTACACAAATAAAATTGATGCCCTTTTGTTCCCACAAATAGAGCTTCCTTTTGGTGGTATTTGCAGGTTTTATTTTTTGTGCTATAAACAAAAAAAAGTATGTTAAATTAAAACCCGCGCTAAAATTATACGTGAACCAAGTGTTACCTGAAGCAACTGTTCACTTAGGCAAAGGCCAAGATGGAATAAAACATTATAAAAACACAGCGCTACCAGGAATGTGATATAAATGATAAATACAATACTTCAATACTTAGGTATGTGAAAATCTAATTCATAAATATAAAGTGCATTCAATAATGAAAAAAAATTATGTATATATATATATATATATATATATATATATATATATATATATATATATGCCAATAAATACGTGTAAAAATTCACCATATATCAAACATATCAAAATTAGGTGCTAAAGTGAAATAGTGAAAAAATAAAGTGCAGTCCAAAGATATATGAGTCCACTGAGTTGCCAAAAATAAAGTGCTGGACAAAAAGTGCTGGAAGTGCTCCACACAGTGATATGTGCTCCAAAACCGACCCTTTTGGGGATCCACTCACCTGATATTAAGAATATTCAAGTCGCAAAAAGAGATGATAGCTCCAATGTGGACCAGGGCATGGATGGATCAGCACACCAACAAGCATGTTCCATGGATTAAGGGGAACACCCACGCCATTTTTTTAAACATATTTGTATTGCCAGCATTGGCTTACAGCCAGTAAAATCAGTTTAAATGTCATTTATTTTTCTTTATATATGTCAGTTTTACTGAAGCAGGTTCTATACATGGTACAGATGTGCCGAATTACAGGCAGACTAAGGAGATGCCCCAGGCGCTATATTTTTAATGGAATTTTTCATTTTTATTGTTTCACATTAAGCATCATTAAAATCACTGCTCCTTTAAATGTTTGCATTAACCTCCCTGGCGGTATGATTCTTTCGGATGTTAGGTGCTGAAAGCGGTACCATTATTTTGCATGTAATTCTTGTGAATGAGCAGCCCAAACCAACTGTATACATTTACTATATATATATATATATATATATATATATATATATATATATATATATATATATATACGTATATATACGTATATATATATATATATATATATATATATATATATATATATATACACACACGTATATATATATATATATATATATATATATATATATATATATATATATATGTCAGTTATGAAAATTTGCTTTCCCCTCAAAATAACTTAAAACCCAGCCATTAATGTCTAAACCGCTGGCAACAAAAGTGTGCCCCCCCAAGTAAAAATGTCCAAATTGGGCTCAATTAGCCATTTTTCCTGCCCAGTGTCATGTGACTTGTTAGCGTTACAAGGTCTCAGGTGTGAATGGGGAGCAGGTGTGTTAAATTTGTCTTATCACTCTCACTCTCTCATATTGGTCACTAGAAGTTCAACATGGCACCTCATGGCAAAGAACTCTCTGGGGATGTAAAAAAAAAAAATTGGATTTTAGTTGAACCCCACGCCAAATTTAAAAAAGAAACAGTGTGGGGTCCCCCCAAAAATCCATACCAGACCCTTACCTGAGCATGCAGCCTGGCAGGCCAGGAAAGTGGGGGGGGTGGGAAGTGAAAGGTCCCCCATGAACCAAACCAGGTATAATGCCCTCAATATGGGGGGTGCTTTAGGAATAGGGGCTTTGCAGGCAGGGGGCTTATCAGAATTTGGAAGCATCCTTTAACAAGATGGCCCCCAAATCTCACCCTCCCCCATGTGAAAAATACATTGTACTCATTCACCAAAAAACATGTCAAAAAGAAATAAAAATACACACACAGTTTTTAAAAGTTATTTTAATAATAAAAAAAAAAAACATGCCCCGATGTAAATCCATTGTTCATTACAAGGCCCGCTATACCTCTAGAGCCAGAAAAAAAAAAGCTTTGCCCGCGACAAAGGCTACTGCTATCTGCCTACTCTGATGTTTAACACTTCTTAACCTTCCTAGCGGTATTCCCGAGCGTGACTCGGGGTTAGATTTTAGAGCCAAAAGCGGTAACCCCGAGCCATACTCGAGGTAGCGCTAGGAAGATCGCTGGATCCTGGTAGAGGTTTTACTTACCTTTTCTCCGGGATCCAGCGAAGAATGCGGGCGGTATGTGGCGGCAAAGCTTCCTCCCGATCATCTGCGAGCCCCGGCTTCCGTCTCCGGCGACGTGACGTCCGCCGGGGGGTGGAACCGGTGGCAAATTCAAATGTAAAACACACCAAACACACTGATACCTTTCAAAATAAAAAAAATCACATTACATTGCCCCCCAGTGCCCTTTCCTGCAGTTTTACTGTACTTTTTATGTAAATATATATATATATATATATATATATACATATATATACGTATATATATACATATATATATATATATATATATATATATATATATATATATATATATATATATATATATATATATATATATATACACACGTGTGTGTATATATATATATATACACATGTATGTATATATATATATATATACGTAATTCTTGTGAATGAGCAGCCCATATATATATATATATATATATAATAAATGTATACAGTTGGTTTGGGCTGCTCATTCACAAGAATTACATGCAAAATAATGGTACTGCTTTCAGCACCTAAAATCCAAAAGAATCATACCGCCAGGGAGGTTAAATAGGTTAGGGGCAGAGCCACCTGGTGACGTCACCAACTGGTGCATGCTGGTAAGCTTCCTGCCCGCAGACCCCTACAACAATTGCCCAGTATTGTCTGGAAGAGGCTCTTATCCCCATCAATATGGGGACAAGATGCCTTGGGATGGGAACGCAGAGCCCCCGCCCCAAAACACCTCCCTATGTTGAGAGCATGTGGCCTGGTATGGTGCAGAAGGGGGGGGGGTGTTCACTCATCACCCCCTCTTTCCTGGCCAGCCAGGCTGTATGCTCAGGTAAAGGTCTGATATGGATTGGGGGGGGGGAACCCCTATGTGTTTTTTTTTTCTCAAATTTTTCTACTGCTGGCAATGTTTTGTTTTCATTCAGCTGTCAGTGGGGAAGCCTTCTAACAGCTGATGACTCATCCGCTGTTAAGGATGCATGGACCGGCTTCCTGGCCCAATCCTTACCAACTGGTAGCTATTTCTGTGTGCTCAGCGGGCGAACATCCCAATAGAGTGCCACGGAAATTTGGGTGTTTGCCGAACACGTGAACAGGCGATGTTCAGTCCAAACGTATGCTCTGTCCAAACTGCTTGGCCAACACTAGTTTCTGGTATCAAGCCATCAGTAGCAGACCCGTTAAGTAATATAAGTTGCAAGGCGGGGCCTTTTTCCAGCACATCCCCCAGATACTCGATTTGATTAAGATATGGAGAGTTTGGTAAATAGAGCATGTTAATGTGTTTTTGTCATTTGCATTAGGATAGAATTAGCATGCCAAAGTGTTTTTTTCTATTAAAACATATTATTACCATACCATATGAAACTTCTGCCAAACTTGTTTCTATCAACTAACATACACTTTAGATTATACAATGCATTATTTTAGTTTCTTATCACAGTCCTTTTCTTTTTCGGAAGCATAAGGTGACAGCTTTCTGGATTTGTAAATTGTTGACTTAAAGCAGAGTTCCATTTGTTTTTGTGTTTATTATAAGTCAGCAGCCACAAAAAGTGTAGCTGGTGACATTTATTAAACACACACTCACCTGTCCCATGGTCCAGCGATTCGGCCGTCGGGAGCCTCGGTTTCTCTCCCTCTTCTCCCTGTGGCGCCAGCATCACTACTGTGGGCACCTGGCTGTGACAGCTTGCGGCTCCATAGCCAGGTACATGCTGCACATGTGCAAGTTGCGCTGCGTGTCCTGAGTTGACAGCAATCTTCTGGGACCTGTGACAAACTCACCATACATGTCACAATAGTCGTTAAATGCTTTAAACTTCCTGATACAAGGGCAGCTGACTGCCGAGCGAGATAGTCGCTTGCTAATTCGGCTCCGCACAGCAGATCAGACCGGGGCTCAAAGCGGGAGCTAGGATCACTAAATCGCAGCAATCCTACCCCATCCACCAGAGAGGCCATGACCAGGAAGAGAAAGGAGCAGGGGAAGCCCAGTAAACTGATTGAATTCTTCCCCCCTCCACTCAGCTCCTCTAGCCAAGATGGCCCTGGGTCTGTGGCAGCAGCAGTGTGGCATACCATGGAAGGGAGAGCTGACAGAGGCGGCAGCTTCAGGCGCTCTTACATTACATTTGAAGGGGAATTTACATCTCACACCTCCTCACCATCCGCCAGTCCAGCCAAATCCAGACCCAGAATGATACCACAAGAAGCTACAGCTCATGTGATGAGTCAAAACATCATTATATCAGGGGAATTTAGCAACACAAATTCCTCCATTACTGCTTTACCTACACTAAACCAGCCAGTTATGGATACTAATTTAAAATAAATGCTTATGTCACTACAAAGCTCTCTACAGGCTGACTTATCATCCCTGATACACCAATTTGAAGGGGAAATAAAGGACTTGGGCAACAGAATTAACCACATAGAAAACCACATGAAGGAATTTGCTAGTACATTCAATGATTTAGTGGATGCACACACAGAATAGGAATAAGATATAGAATGGCTTAAATACAAGTTGCTGACCTGGATGGTTGTTCCAGGCGCAGTAACATGAAAATGCGTGGAATACCCGGAAACAGTATTATCAAATGACTTCCGAGCCTATTTCACCAAGCTCCTATCCACTATGCTTCCAGAAGCCTCACATTCGGAGCTCACACTAAATCACATACACAGGCTTTCGAGACTGCCGCGTGTACCTGACAACCTACCTCGGGACAGTGTGGTGAGAATACACTTTTATCATATCAAAGAGCAATTTATCAAGGCTAAAAGAAATGTGGAGAAGATCCCTCAGCAATATGCCCACCTGGCCTTTTTATCCTGATGTATCTCTTCCGCAAAAAAAAAATCTGAAAACAATCACAAAATCTTACCGCAATCACAGTATACCATATGAACGGGGTTACCCACTGAAACTGATCATCTTTAAAGATAAAAGGGACTTCACAATTAAATCACTTGAGGAAGGCTTGGATAGCCTGAGAAGGTAGAAGATTCTAGAACCTCAAGATTAAAAAAGGCAAGCTCGCTCAACATCTGCCTATCACCTGAATCCTTAATGCCACAAAGTCGGCGGTACTGGTGAAATGATTTTTCCCTTAGCGCCTCTCCTGGGCACACTACAAAGCCCCCAGTCCTGCACCCGAAGTGCATCAAAATAACTGTCACCCCCAGTTGACCTTGAGGTGACATTTTGTCGCCCTTAACTTTTTTCTTCACCTAGTTCTTCTAAATTCTGACTTCCAATTATTCCTGCTAAAGCCATGTTGGGCTATATCTGTTCTTATTTTTTGTTGTGTGCAACCTTTTGATTTTGACTCCAGGTTTCTGCCTACATCAGTGTTGCCTTTTTGCTGCACTGCTCTATTTTTCCAATTGCATCTATAACTACCATCAAAGAAATTCCCACTGTAAAGATCATATACTCATCTACAAGTTCTACTACCACGACCATTGGCATTTACAACAGACTTAAGTTCCCCTATAGACCCACAAGCTATTCATATTGGTCTTCGCTTAAGGCCCTCACTCCACAATATGCTTTCCTAACTCCATTATGCCATTAAAGATCTCCTCTTTAAATGTGAAGGGCCTTGATAGCCCTTAAAAAAGACACTATATCTGGAGAGAAACCAACATCTTTCAAAGCGACATCATATGTCTTCAAGAGACGTATTTCAGTAAGCTGAAAACACCAAACTTTTCACACAAGATATATATATATATAACCAATATGATAGCGGTTAGGGACACAATAACCTTTCAACCGGCGGAGATATTATTTCAGGCGACGCAGTCCGCTTCCTAATACTAATCTGTGAAATAGATTCCGTTGTTTACACCATTGTCAATGTATATTTGCCCAATTACAAGCAAATCTCCTGTCTGCACAAAATTTGGAAAAAAATTAACAGAGTCTGTAAGGGTTTACTACTTCTTTGTGGGGACTTCAATGCAATCCCAGATGTCTTGGAGCTAGACATATCAACAACCTCTTCATCCACCTCTACACATCCAATGCTAGCCATATTTGTGCTGTCCGCTATCCTTTTTGATGTATGGCGGTATTATCACTCCATGGAAAGAGATTTTACTTTTTTCCAAACCCCATCTATCTTATTCTCAAATTGATTTGTTTTTGTCAGACAAACAGCTTCTCCAAAAGACAACAAACTCAGAAATTCACAAAATATGGTGGTCTGATCATGCACCTATCTCCTTTCTGAGAGGTGAGTGACAGAAAGTTCCTTACTTTATGGGCAATGATGTTTACTTGATACAACACCCATCCCATTCCTCCCTATCCAGGACCAGATAGCAGAATTTTCTGAACATAATGTGTCTTCTGCCCCTCACCCCTTCTCAGTCCGGAATTCACACAAAGCTTTATTTGAGGTATACTACTGAAATTAAGTGTTACGGTGAGGCGCCAGAGAACGCAGCAGCAAGACAAAAATTCTCACATTCATTAGCCAGCTAGAAGACTTTAACAAGAGAACCCCCTCAGCTGCCATTAGTGATCGGTTATCTCAAGCGAGACATGAGTTGCGAAGCCTACTTACAAATCTACATGCTCGCAACTTGAGAAAAATGAAAGCTACGTTTTACGCTAATGGAAACAAAGCAGGCAAACTCTTAGTGAAACTGATGAAACAAAGCACAATTAAACAAAAAATATTGAACCTAATTTATCCCGAGACCAGAGCCAAAATCTTCCACCCCCAAAAGATTGCTGATTCATTTAGCAAATATTATGAATCTCTCTATAACCTGACGGCTGATCCTGCCACTACCCTGACACTACCCAACCCACCATGGAGGATATTACTAAAATCTACCATTAAACTACCTCTACTGGAGGACTCACACCTAAAATCCTTTAATTGCCAATTCTCAGAAAAGGAGATATTAGATGCTATTAGTTCCCTTCTCAACAATAAAGCACCAGGACCAGACAGTTTCTTGGTGGAATATTATAAATAATTCTCCTCTATAATAGCACCACATCTAAAAACGATCTTTAACACTGCTGCGTCCTCTGGATTCTTCCCCTTAGAAATTTTACAGGCCACCATTATTACCCTTCCAAAACCAGATAAAGAGATAGTTCTTCCTCAAAATTTCAGACCCATATCTCTTTTTTATTTGGATTTGAAACTTTATGCTAAAATTATTGCAACAAGTCTTTCTAGGCGTATGCCTCTGTTAATCAAAGCCAAGCAAGTGGGATTCACATTAGGACGCCAAGCCCCAGATGCCACTCAGCATATTATCAATCTGATGTATAAGGCAGAAATGTAATCTATCCCTTCTGTGTTTCTGGCCTTGGATGCCAAAAAAGCCTTTGGCAGAATCCATTTGTGGTACCTCCAAGCAGTCCTGTTGAAATGTGGTTTCCAAGGCCCCTACTCTCAGCAATCTTAGCACTTTATACCCTACCCTGGGCACAAGTATTTGCAGTTGGGATTCTATCACATGGTTTTAAGATTACAAATGATACCCGCCAAAGATTTCCCCTCTCTCCTTTAATGAGTGAGCAATTTCCCTTCAGATGGTCTGCATCCTCTATGATGTACCTAGGTATTGAATTTACCACTTCCATATCTCAGTTATTCCAATCAAATTATATGCCTCGATTTTCAACTTTCGGGTCCCCCTAGGTTACTTTTAGCAATTTTGGCATTCAAATCTATCACTTTACTTCTTGGCTCAGTCAATAATTATTACAGGGGTATGTAGTTGTTTTGTTTTTATTTTATAAATTAGGGATGGGAGAAGGAATTAGTGGGATACTCCAGATTAACTATGCACAAAAGTTTGGAGGACATCTATCTGTTGATACAGCTAGGCTGTTGATCCAACTTGCCACTTAGGTGGATTTAAGGTTAAGTCTCTTTCCATATGATTGATGAACTAAAGATATCTTCAGGATACTCTCCTAGTTTCCTCTTTCTTGACCACTGACACCGTCCACTGACTATCCTACTCCGCGGTGACCCCCCTCAGGTCAGGCCCCTTGAAACGATCCCCTGTACTCACAATACCGTTTTTCCAGGGTCTCCAGTATCTTCCCCTCAGTCAGCTTTCCTGGACCTCTGGGTTCAGCTCCATTCCTCTGGCCCTCAGGACGACCACCTGATGCCATGTGCCACTGCTACAGAGGAGGAGGCAGCCGCCACCCTCCCTTCGGGACTATGCTTAACAGCTAAAGAGTGCACAGCACATGTGCTCCTGGCTTTTATACAGTATCCCAGAATGCACCGAGACAGCCTGTCCCTGCCAATCACCAGGACTATATCAAAGCCTATTTATCAATTGGTCAGGTTTCCTCCCACTGTCCAACATGCCTCCCTATTGGACCAGTGTGAAACACTCTCTAGACTCAATGAATAACATACTGAGCAGACCTCACTAACAGATCCTGCTCTCTGCTGGAGAAAAACCAATATAGATTTGCCTGCTGCTCCTCTGACAGGCAGACAGAGCCAAAAACTATACTCTCTCACTAGCACCTACCTAGGAGGGTGCTACACCTCTATTAAAAAACAGTAGACAGGAGCTAGATAGACTGGCTGGATATTACCTATCAAAATCAGGAATATTGGCCGCATTTAAAATGCTCCTACTTCCTAAAATTCTATACTTATTTAAGGCATTATCGACTGCGATCCCATCCTCCTATTTCACCACTCTAAATAAACATATTGCCACCTTTCATTGGCAAGGAAAAAAGGCTCGAGGTTCATACGCAACCCTGATCAAACACAAAAAGTTTAGCAGCCTGGGATTGCCACATATGAAAGATTACTTTGATATGGTCTTACTGGACCAAGCGAGATACTGAATCAGCCCTGCTTCCTCCAAATATTGTTGCTATATAGAACAAACTTTTATCCCACAAGGAAGCCTACGGTCCCTGCTCTTAGCATGTCCCCATCAATTGACAGCCTTTAAATGTTCCCATCCTACAATTTCAGTGACCTATCAAGCCTGGAGGGGTATTTGCAAAACATTCCACTCCATTTTTCCTTATTGCCAATTGTAATACCTAACTTATCTCTTAAACATTGGAGATCCTGCCTTAACCATAATATCACAGCAGTTATGACAGGCATTCAATTCCTGCAATTTTCCCTGGTGGCCCAAACCTATTGCATCCCTATTGTTGAATATATCACCTATGCCCAAATATTATCCTATTTCCAGAAGCAAAAGTTAATCACTACAGCTATGTCTAAAGGGGCACTGTCATTTTGGACAGATATTGATCCCTCCCCCAAAGGAATCTCATTGTTTTATAATCTCCTCAATTCTAAAATCTTGTTTAGTTAAAACCTAATTCATGCTGAGCTGGTAAAAAGATCTCCACTGTACCTTTTCTGAGTCGCAATGAGTAAAAGCCATTGAAAGTATCTATAAAAACACCAAAAATGTTTGGTACTGGGAGATTTCGCAAAAAATTGTTTACAGATGGTATCTGACCCCATCTCATATAGCTACATTTTTCCCTACAGGAAACAACCTATGTTGGAGAGGTTGTTCACAAGAAGGCACACTATACCACATGTTGTGGAATTGCCCAAAACATTAAAAGCTTCTGGAACTGGGTCTTCAGACTTATCTCCTCTGTCTCGGGATATATAATAAAACCAATCTGAAATCAGCACTTGTTAATATAATTATTGGGAATGATACCTGTTCAGCACATATTTTTGGCCGCCAGGTTCATTATCCTTAGAAAGTGGAAAGATAACATAGTAAGTAAGTAAAGTAAGATTCATTCATAGGACCAAAGTCAATTGTGATAGCGTGGGTTATACGATGTCCATCATCTTTCTTAATTATACAGTATATGCAATCTATTGGATCCGGAGCATAGTTATAAGATTTCTTAATTTCTGTTTATGTTGCATTTATTTGTTACTTTTTCTCTATTACTCCTGGACTTTTAGTGCATTTCGAGGATGTGCTGTTCAACGCATCATAACATGTAAGTGTGATACTTTGCATTACAGATGTAATAATTGAATGATTGTTTATTCATACATTGTATCCCCAGTTATACTGTACAATTTGTAACTAAATAAAAAATGTATGCATCAAAAAAATAGAAGTGATTGAAACAGTAAGTGATGGTTTAGTTTGTTAGGACTCCCCTGACCATACATATGTAAAAAAAAAAAAGAAAAGAAAATCATAAATAAAAGTAGAAAAATAAACAGAAATTAAAAATATGGTGGACATCAGCTCAGGTAAGTAGGCAGATAAATACTGACACTAATTATTCTGTCTTAGTTTTTTTCTTACAAAAACCAAGAAAGGGCTAGAACTAGGTCGGTGTCTTTCTGCCACAGTAATATGAAGTGGTGGGAAGTTTTCCTAAAGAAGTCATGTACAGCTCCCTCCAGGTAAATTGGCTAGGCCCTAAAAGGAACCTTTCTTTGGAATAAATACCTATGACCACATCCATCTCTTGACACTGATACTTCACATTTGCCACCTTTACCAATTTACCTGCAACAAGTGTGCAACTAATGAAGATGAAATTCTAAAGCTGCACATACAGTAAATTCTGGGTCAGAGATTTTACAGAATACGAATATAAACCATTAGCTGAAGTTTCACGTGGCTTGTTTTATTATAAGCTAAAACATCCAAAATTTTTGCAATATATACTTTTTCTTCACAAAAAGCCATATGAAATCAGTTGTTTAGGAGCCACATCCAAGTTAATTTCCCCCTCTTATTTTGAGTGGATCAAAACCTTCCAATCTTAAAATCATTTGACTTTCACTGATGCAACTCAAGTAGATCACTATAAATATTTCATCATATTAAGCTTTTTCATTAATTAGGAAGAAACATAATTTTCTTAAAATGGATACAACTGCTGCTAGGATTACTCATTTTAATATATTTTTGACAATCTTATTATAAAGTGAATGAAGAACTAAGATGGTTAGAGGCATTTTGATTTAATACTTGGAAAGAGTAAAAGTCCAAAAACATTGCTGAAACTTATGCATATTCTCATTAAATTTTGGCTACATTGCAAAAATGGCAGTGACTTCTTTCTTTGTTTCCCATGGGGGAAACTTAACATTTTGCGCTTAAATTTATAGAAGCAATAACTCAATTGAGCCAAATGATTCAATTTCAAAATACCACATGAAAATCAAAGCTCTGTCATGGCTGTCAAGAGTTCAGTCTACATGGATCCATAATGTGCTCCTCAGTGCATTTTTTATTCCAACATTTCAAGTTGTGTTCTTTAAAGTCAGTGCTCTCTAAAAAGTCTACTTAGGTTAGGAATAAATAGCTAGAAATACTAATACTTGACACAATAGGCTGCTGTTATGAACACATGGAAACAGTACACCCACAAGAAATGTATTGCTTCTCTATCTTAAAATTCTTAAAGACTAAAAGTAGGAGGAAAAGCAAATATTATCTTATCCATTTGATATTTGGTTATTTTATTTTATGTTGCCCAAAGTTCTTATATAATGATGCATATGGGTGAACACCAATGAAGATCAATGTTCACTGGCAACAGACACTACATAAAATCAAATAATTAATAGATGAATGTTCAAGTATATGAAAATGTACAAACTGTGTTTTGACTTTTAAAGGTCATTCAGACAGGAGCAGAAGAAAAACAAAAAAACAATAACTGTGCACAATAAAAAATTATCATTAATAATGTTCGTATTTTGAAAGTTAGGTCATGTACCTTAAAGCCAAATTCTGGATGCAGATGCCCCTGCCCCCTTTTTTAGAGCACCCGACCCTTTTAAAATAAAATCATGCACGCATACCTTTTTTTCCCAGGTGTCTTAAAGTAAAACTAAACTGTAATTTTTTTGTGTTTAAAAATAACAAAAATGTCATACTTACCTCCTCTGTGCAGTGGTTTTGCAGCCCAGATCCTCCTCTTCTCGGGTCCCTCTTCGGCGCTCCTGGCCCCTCCCTCCTGTTGAATGCCCCCACAGCAAGCAGTTGCTATGGGGGCACCTGAGCCGAGCCGCAGATCCGTGTGTCCATTCAGACACAGAGCCATGGTTAGGCCCCACCCCCTCTATCTCCTCATTGGCTCACTGTTTTTGATTGACAGCAGCGGGAACCAATGGCGCTCCGCTGTTGTCTCAACCAATGAGAAGCCAATGAGAAGGGAGAGTCCTAGGCAGATGAGTCTCTCCTGCAGCATCACTGGATTGGGAAAGGGCTCTGGTAAGTATTAGGGGGGCTGCACACAGAAGGTTGTTTATCTTAATGCATAATGCATTAAGATAAAAAAAAAACCTTCTGACTTTACAACCACCTTAAGTAGGTTGATAATATCACAGGACATCTTCACCCTCTTCTTTCTCTAGTTGAAGGAAGTTCCTAAATGCTGCAGAGTGTGGCTTAACTATGAATCTAGGGCTGGAGAGGAATGGGGGGACAAGCCTTTACACCCAAAGAAAATAAATGACACTGGATTAGTGAGTAGGCAAGTCTGCAGATTACTGTATCAGCTGGATTTACTTTTTTTTAAGAGTTTCTGAAAAATCCTTATATTTATTTTAACTCAAGCTGAATTGAGAATTTAGAGTTCAATAAAGCTTGTACAGGAAACACTGACTGTCATTGGCAGTGCATTGCCCAATGTGTTCTTTTTAATTCTCGGATAAACATTTCATTTTGTTCCATCCCACAGTGTTTCCTTCCCTCGGCCAAATAGTGCTTTAGGTACAAATTGCTCATCTGTCAGTACATGATGCGTACCTTGCAAAACAAAAACTTTTGCCATACACAAAACAAAACTGTACATAAAGTACACATAACCATACATTGCATATGTTTACTGGTAATGTTAGTTTATTTTAGTATTCGCAGCAAAATAGCCTCTGGACAGCTGAAATGAGTTGGTACCTGTTTTAGTTCCAAAGGTACTACAGAATACAAAAGGACAAAAAGGCACACACACCTAGTGCATTACTGAAAAAAAAATGTATTCAATGTATTCAATGTAAAAGTAAAAAAATGAATATTTGCAAAATTGCAACAGAAATAGCCGTCAGATGTTATTCACAATGCCATACAGTGTGGACAACAAATGTCATTAAAGCGTAATCCACTTTTATTGATAAAAAAACATTCCCCTCTGGGTGATCTCTGTACATTGCAGGGATTTTAACAAACTATGTTGCAGATTCCTACCTACCTACCTAAGAAATCACTGTTTGTTCCTCTATGCTGAGTGGGTCAAATGGGAGTGGTTTCATAATTTTCTATCAGCCTTCACAGCTGCAGGACTCTAATGAGGAAAGCTGCTGGGTCTGCATGCCTTTAGACGTGTTCCTTTTGAGAGTATCTCACCAAAAATGAAATTTTTAGTGGCAGGGGATGCCATAAATCTGGCTTGTATCTTAGGCAGGCTTCTGGGAAAATTGATGAGCCAATCACATAAGCACTAAATGATGTGTCTGGGGTGTGGCCAGTACACAATCTGTGTACAGAACAGCTCCAGGTAGCCATATTGCATTGCATTTTTCAGAAAATTACAACAGCTGCAGATTAAAAAGGAAAGGTAATTTTTAATAACATTCAATTACAATATGATTTGTGTCACAATTGTATACGCTATATTGTTTTTTCTTTATTTACTTTTTTTTTTTCCCCAACGAAAGTGGAGTTAGCATTTAACATCAAAGGGCTGTTTGTTTTTTGTAGTATCCATTGAATTACCCTGTCTGAGGAGGGCTGCATCCACCTAGTACCTGGAATTATAATAATAATAATAATTCCACTAAAGAGGACCTCATAGCACTGGAGGTGTTTGCTAGCGTGTGTAGTTCCAAAGGTAGGCAAAAGCTGATGAAAAGTATATTATTTTTTTTAAAAAAATGACTTGTTAACTTTATCTAATTCTGTTTGTGAAATGTCCCATAGGAGATAATTATGATCCATTGTAAATTCACAATTAAGAATAGTTGTCTTCAAAGTGATAGTATAACTGGTGTCTCATGAGTCTTCGAACAATTAGGCAGTTGTTCCTTACTATTAAAACATATGATTAAAATACTTTTGTCATATTATTTTGTCCTCAAACTTAACAATACACATGCGACTGTATAATTTGAGAACATCTGTTTGCAATGTTTCCGTTTTCATAACAGAGGGGGCCCAATTGATCAAATAGCAATAGACAACTGTCCTGTTCATGAATCACAATGCCTTACATTATATATACACACCATGAAGTAGATATATTTAGCAAACAGACACAAGCAACCACATCTTATATTTAAATATCTTAAACACATTCAAAATATAGTGAGCATGGCCACAGTTTATATAATATATCTTCTACTGTGTACTGCAAATTTATCTACAGTTGTGCGCAGCTCATAAGTTTACATACCCTGGCAGAATTTATGATTTCTTAGCGATTTTTCAGAGAATGTGAATGAAAACACAAAAACATTTCTTTCACTCATGGTTAGTGTTTGGCTGAAGCCATTTATTATCAATCAACTGTGTTTACTCTTTTTAAATCATAATGACAACAGAAACTACCCAAATGACCCTGATCAAAAGTTTACATACCCCAGTTCTTAATACTGTGTATTGCCCCCTTTAACATCGATGACCGCTTGAAGTCTTTTGTGGTATTTGTGGATGAGGCTATTTATCTTCTCAGATGGTAAAGCTGCCCATTCTTCCTGGCAAAACGCCTCCAGTTCCTGTAAATTCTTGGGCTGTCTTGCATGAACATAATGTTTGAGATCTCCCCAGAGTGGCTCAATGATATTGAGGTCAGGAGACTGAGATGCCCACTTCAGAACCTTCACTTTATTCCTTTGTAGCCAATGACAGGTTGACTTGGCCTTGTGTTTAGGATCATTGTCATGTTGGAATGTCCAAGTACGTCCCATGCGTAGCTTTCGGGCTGATGAATGTAAATTTTCCTCCAGTATTTTTTGATAACATACTGCATTCATCTTGTCATCAATTCTGACCAAATTTTCTGTGCCTTTGTAACTCACACATCCCCAAAACATCAGCAATCCACCTCCGTGTTTCACAGTAGAAATGGTGTACCTTTCATCATAGGCCTTGTTGACTCCTCTCCAAATGTAGCGTTTATGGTTGTGGCCAAAAAGCTCAATTTTGGTCTCATCACTCCAAATTACTTTGTGCCACAAGGTTTGAGGCTTGTCTCTGTGCTGTTTGGTGTATTATAAGCAGGATACTTTATGGTATTTGCATAGTAATGGTTTTCCTCTGGCGACTCGACAATGCAGCCCATCTTTCTTCAAGTGCCTCCTTATTGTGCATCTTGAAACAGCCAAACCACATGTTTTCAGAGAGTCCTGTATTTCACCTGAAGTTATTTGTGAGTTTTTCTTTGCTTTCCGAACAATTTTCCTGGCAGTTGTGGCTGAAAATTTAGTTGGTCTACCTGACCCTGGTTTGGTTTAAACAGAACCCCTCATTTTCCACTTCTTGATTAGAGTTTGAACACTGCTGACTGGCATTCTTAATTTCTTGCATATCTTTTTATATCCCTTTCCTGTTTTATACAATTCAACTACCTTTTCCCGCAGATCTTTGAGAATTATCTTGCTTTCCCCATGACTTAGAATCCAGAAACATCATTGCAGCACTGGATGAAAGGTGCAAGGGTCTGTCAAGAGTCCAGAAACTCATTGACCATTTATACACACACACTAATTACAAGCAAACAGATCCCAGGTGAGGATGGTTACCTTTAATAGCCATTCAAACCCCTTTGTGTCAACTTGTGTGCATGTTATCAGGCCAAAATCATCAGGGTATGTAAACTTTTGATCAGGGTCATTTGGGTAGTTTCTGTTGTCATTATGATTTAAAAAGAGTAAACACAGAAGATTGATAATAAATGGCTTCAGCCAAACACTAACCATGAATGAAAGAAATGTTTTTGTGTTATCATTCACATTCTCTGAAAAATGACGAAGAAATCCTAAATTCTGCCAGGGTATGTAAACTAATGAGCACAACTGTATGCCTAAAGTATACTATTTTGTTGGGTATGAGAATTTAAACTTCAGGTAAGTTCATAAACAAACTCAATATTAGGGGGAAGGTTTTGGTTTATCTCTCACTTGGGTTTGCTGTTCATCCAAATGGTGAACTTATGGACTCATTTACCTTAACGTCAAATGTGACCCCCACCCTTCCAAAGATTATTGCATGTAAACTGTGGTAAAGTGGCAGAGTATAGGCAATAATGGTACCTGGAACACAAGCCTACCCCTTTCCTTTTATCCTTTTATACCCCTTTCCTATATAAATCAGTGTGCATTGAAATTGGAGAAGTGAGGGGCAGCCTACAGTGATTTCAGGGAGAGATACTTCTATTGATGCTATAATTCACTTCAGCTCTGGAAGATTTACACTCCTTCATGACCAGACCATTTTTTTGCGATACAGCACTGCGTTATTTTAACTGACAATTGTCGTGCTACCCTGTACCCAAATTTAATGTTTGTCTTTTTTTCCCCAGCTCAGCTTTTTTTAACATTTGCGCTATAAACAAAGAATGACTGACAGTTTAAAAAAAAAAAAAAAAAAAACAATATTTAAAATGTAAAAAATGTAAAAACAATGTAAAAATTAAAAAAAAATAATAATTTCTTCATTAATTTAGACCAATACGTATTCTGCTACATATTTTGGTAAAAAAAGAAATCCCAATAAGCATATATTGATTGTTTTGCAGAAAAGTTATAGCATCTACAAATTATGGGATCTATTTATGGATTTTTCATTTATTTATTCATTTTTTAAAATGTATTATTTATGTATTTTTGCTAGTTATGTCGGCGATCAGTGACTTATAGCGAGACTGCGATATTGCGACAGACAAATCGGACACTTTAAACACTTTTCTGGAAACCAGTGACACTAACACAGTGATTAGTGCTAAAAATATGTACTTTAGTGTAGTGTGGGAGGTGCTTTTACTAGTAAATAGCATGGATCTATGTCCATGCCTTCTGTACTGACAGAACGCCAATATGCCTTTTTTACATAGGCAGACTGTCATTCTGCCTTTGTACCGAACGATCAGCGGATGCTGGCGGACTTCAAGTCTGTGGGACTAGCTAATTGGCTCCGGCTGTGTAGAATCACAGCGGGAGTGAGCCTCTGGCGATGCACACTCGCGTTCACAACCCAGAAGTGCAGGATCACGTATACATGTACGTGATTCTGAGCAATGGGGCTGCCCTGGAGCAGTAAAACTACTATAGGTCAGTCAGCAAGTGCTAAGTCTGATCATGCTAAGTGAAACCCCTCCGTATTTACCATTGCTGTACAGTGCTTTATCACTGTGAACTGCATTTCAGAGTGTACCATCCATTATATTCACAGTGAGTTGACCGAACTGTCCTTGTTAGGCCTACCTCTTTGTCTATGTTAGCAACAAATTTTGTTATTGTTTGTTATTGTTTAGCTGCCACTGGCCACCCTTTCTTTTTATGCTTTTTTCTTTAACATGTAAAAAAGATCCCAAAACAGGTTTGTGGTTCTATTTTTATAGTTTGGGGTTTGTTTGAGGTATAGGGTTTTTAGTCGTGCTTTTTTTTTTTTTTTTTTACTGGGGGGGGGGGGGTAGGGTCAGCAGCATGAACTTGCCCAAAGCATGTGACAAAGCAAAGCTGCTCTTTGTTAGAAGCAGATCATTACACAGTATTGACTATTGTAGCCCAGTTTACTGAGTTTACTGCATAAAATCACCACATTGTTAATGCACCAAAGCACCAGACCCTCAATCCCTCTATTGCAAAACTGATTCTAAAATTGGGCAATCCCTATTGTTATTATGCCTGGCAGTCCTAAAAGGAGACTTCTAGGGGTGTGAGCAGACTGTGAAACTTTAGGCTATGTGATAGTCAGGCTCCACCATTTTTTGACTCAGGCCCCAAAAACATTAATACACTATACAGAAATACCTAGGCTGCTGACCTGCCACCATCACTGCCTCTTTACAGTTTCCTGACACTGCTGCAGGCCTGCCACTGCTTCTAGCTTTTCATTATTAACATCTCTTGCCACTGTTGCAGGACTGCCAAAAATACCCCCTCCTGCCACCACTGCAAGCCTGACATTCATTGTCATCTCCTGCCACCATTACCATTACATTTTTTCTCTTCAAATGAAGCCTAGTACAAAGACTAACATGATACACAGCATGTCTGTTTAATTTTTCCACTTTATGTCTATCGTATAGCACACTCATTTTTTTTTTTTTTAGATCAAATATTTCTCATCTCTCTTTCTTCAAATTTGGCCTTTGATGTGCAGCATGTCTCTGTTATATTTCTGCCTCCTTTCTCGGACATTATCAACTGTAATTGTAATTTCTGTATACAAAATGCATTGTTTTCCCCTCCTGCAAAAGTTTACATAATGTACCACATGTCTTTGAAATATTTCTGCCTTGTTTCTCTTATATAATCCACTGAATTTTTTATTCTGGATAAAAAATGTGCCCTTTCTCTCCTGGTTGAAATGCAGACTACTAAAAAGACTCACATGATTTGCAGCATGTCTCTGTAATATTTCTGCTTTGTTTCTCTGATATAATCCACTGAAATTGTTATATCTAGATAAAATGTGCCTCATCTCTCCCTGTTTAAATGTAGCTTACTAACAAGGATTACATGATGTGCAGTATGTTTCTCTAAAATTTCTGCTTTGTATCTCTGGCATAATTTCCTGTAATTTTTATTTTTGGTTAAAAAAAAACACTGTCTCTCACTCTTCAAATGTGGCCTACCAAATAGGTTTAAATAATGTGCAATGTGTTTCTGTTATATTTTTGCCTCTTGTCTTTGACATAATCAATTACAAGTCAGTAATTTTTATTTATAGTTTGTTTTTCAAACCATACCTCGTCTCTCTGTATTACATTGCTGCCCAATCAAGCTGATCACATACTTTTCTACCACTGTGGTATGCCTGACTTTTGTCACTGAAAAAAGCTCTGCACACATAACTATTGCCTCATTCCTGAATTGCATGGTTGTGGTTTTTGAAGTGTTTTTGTGCACTCTGTGTTGATGCTTTCTTAAACTTGCAGACAACACTGTACCATACTGAACTAAAAGAAGATAACATGCTATGCTATAAAATATGTTTTACCTCTGTTTGCCAATTGTTGCAAATAAAGAGACTTAGCTCTTTTTTCTTTAAGCTTTTTAAAATATTAGATCTGTTCTGTCTACTCCTTAAACCACTAAACTATATCCTATTTTTAATAGATAAACAAATGTTACAGCAACAACTACCTAAAAAGAGATTTGTTATCAATTTACAATTCATCCGATAGGGCTGGCACTGTTTTATGTAAGCCAAGGAATTATGTAAAATGTATAACATGTATTATACATACAAATTATTTGATGACAGCATATAGTGTTGATGGAAATTCAAGTGTTCTGTACTTTTCTCGCATTTGGCTTAAAGCCATCTCAAAAACATGTAATTTAAGAAATTGGAATTTTTCCCACGTCATCTTTAATGTCACATAATATTGAGGATATTCTCCCTACTTTAAAATATTTATTAAAATTTTACTTAAAACTACTTTAAAGTTATTTCAATGTGGTCCTGAAATAATGTAGAAAGCTCTAAGGATGAGTTTCAGGTTTGGGTAGAACCTGAACCCAGCTTGCTTGCAGTTTGGTGAACATGCAAACAAATTGGCTAGATATATGAGACAAATGTGCAGTATAGTACAGTAGACATCATATGATGTAAACTGTGAATATGCTAATTATATTTTAAATATTTTTATTTGTGGGAAAATGAAGGCTGTAGTATAAAATACATATTCAAAAATAAGTTGTTTGTACCTATTGTATAGCTATATATCCAACCTGTGGTAAGGGGGAGGGGTGTAGTTACAATTTTTCAGACATTATATTGGAAACAACTCGCCATGCATATTGAGACTGGAACTGCTTTGTTTACATTTGTTTCCATAAAGTCATATCTTTATTAGGGATACGTGTTTGGTTCAAACACGAGTTCAGACTAAATATTGCTTGTTTGGGCTTTTGTCTAAATGCCAGACTTTGAGCATATTCAGCAGGAACTGCGCTTCATATATAAAAGCAGATTTTTCTTCTTCTACTGTACATGACAGCTTTAATCTTCTGCCATAAATAGTTGTTCATGAAGTGGAGGATGCAGGTAACCAGTGGCGTTAGACAGTTTTATTTGGTGGCTGCAAATAGTAAAAAAAAAAAAAACAGTTGCCCTGAAAATTAATACCAGACCTGACGGGCACAAAACAAAGTGGCCCTTCGAGCCTGGGAGTTTAAAGGGCAACACCATGCAGAAATCAGGAAACAATCAGGAAAAAAAGAATGGCATCCCCACAAAAAAATACACAAAAGACACTAAGGGATTAATATAAAATTATTAGGGACCCCCACGTCATTGGTGGGGACCTTTATCTGATCATGCGGCCTGGAAGTATGCACTCCCCCCCCATCCTGAACCATACCAGGCCAAGTGCCCTCAACATTGGGGGCTACATAGACATGTTGATGAGAACAAGGTCTTCTAACCCACAACCCTAGCCCAAATATCTCAAGATGTAATTTGATTTTTAATCACATCATCCAGTGATGGATATTGCTGTCAGTCTTGACGCCCAATGTCCGCTGACTCACCATCATTAAACAAAAATAGGAATTCTATATTTGGTCAATGATGCCACCCAGGAGACCCCTCACTTTTGTTTATACATTGCTGTCATTCACCGGATCTGTCATCATTCATGGCTGAAGAGTTATCGGAAGATAATCATCTGGGTTTTTATGTTTTTAGTAGGTTGAATGACATTGGTTATTGGTGTTCTTTGTACCTGTGGACATGGGGTGTTAGGTGGGGGGGGGATACCTGTAGAGTGGAGATTTCATCACAAATTTAATCAATCTTATTTTTGAAGTGATTGGCAATCTCCTGGGCAGTTAGTGAGTTAGTGGGAGGAAGCAGTGGAGGAAACAGTGACTGGATGAGGAGGTATTAATGAGAGAGATAAAATAGGTCTGCTTGGCAGTATGGAGGCAAGAATTGTATTTTTTAAGGCAGATTTATATTGGTTGAAGTCATTGTGAGGCTTAGTCTTACGCTACAGGTGTTTAAGAACGCGGCTATGTTTTTAAAGACTTATTATGCCATCTGTTTGCCCAGGTTGTAGGGATCCGAGCATGATTCTGTGTATAGTGAGGGAGTGATCTCATCCAGGGTGGAGGGCAGGGATCTATTGTAGACGAAAGTGGCTAGGTTAGGGCAGGACAGGGGTGAGATTTTGTTCTAAAGGTGGTCAGGAGAAGAATAGAGAAGAGAAGGGTTGAAGTGGCGAAGGTTTCTACGGTCGATTGTTAGGTCATTGGAGGGAAAGGTGGTGGAGGACAGAGAGAGAGCGAAACCCTATAAGGTAGTGATCAGAGAGAGGAAAAGGATAATTGGAGAGATTGCACGTAGAGACAGGTGAACGGTTCGGCCTGAGTTCGGGCCTAACATTTGCCTATTTAGCCATTCGCCGAACGCCCGAATTTGCAGGGTGTTTGCGGGTGTTCGCCCCAACGAACACCCAGCAATGCACTAAGCACTGCCCAGTGCATTCTATGCCCTTATTGGGCAAAGGGCACAGTGTAAGCTGGTAGTTAAGGAGTGGGGCCGGGAAGCAGGTTGCGGCATCCTTAACAACCGATGAGACATCAGCTGTCAATGGGTTTCCCCGCTGACAGCTAAACAATAAATAAAAATGCCCAGCATGCACCAGTCCATGCCAGGCATTTGGCAGGAGGCCAACCAGGAGGCTGGAGCATTTTTTATTTTTTGTTTTTTGACATGCGGCGTGATTGACGATGGATTTACATCAAGGGATTTGTAAAAAACTTGCCTCCTGTTTTTATTACTTTTTGACACTTTTTTAGTGAATGGGTAGGGGTAATATATACCTGATACTCATTCACATTGGGGGGCAGAATCCAGGGGCCCACTTTGTTAAAGGGGGCTTCCAGATTCCTATAAGCCCCCCCGCCCGCAGACCCCAACAACCACCAGCCATGGTTGTGAGGGTGAGGCCCTTGTCCCAATAAACATGGGGACAAGGTGCTTTGGATGGAGGGGCAGAGCAGCCCCTGCCCCAAGGCACCCAACTGCCCATGTTGGGGGCATTTGGCCTGGTATGGTTTGCTCACCCCCACCCTTTCCTGACCTGCTGGGCTGCATGCTCGGATAAGGGTCTGGTATTTTTTCAATAGCCGGGTGCCACCAATTGTAATAACTGTGAGTCATTTTAATAACAAACTACTTATACTTACCTCCTCTGTGCAGTTGGTTTTTCACAGGGCAGCCTGGATTCTCTTTCTCGGGTCTCTCATTGCCACTCCTGACCCCTCCCTCCTGTTGAGTGCCCCCACAGCAAGCAGCTTAGCTGGGAGCCGTCAATTGTAATAACTGTGAGTCATTTTAAATGGGATTTTACTTGTTTTTTATTCTTTAAAAATATTGTTTTTGCTGCAGCATGTTTTATGCATGCTACAGATGTGCCACTTTACAGGCACATTGAGGGGACTTCCCAGGCACTATTTTTAAAGGAATTTTTCATTTTTATTGTTGCAAGTATGAAAAAACACTGCTCTTGAAAAAAACAATCTTTTTTTAATGCCCCCCCAGGCAGTACCCAGACCCCTATACCCCTTTTATGGGCAATAACTTGTATATAAGCCTTCAAAATGGGCACTTTTGATTTTACCTGTGCAGGTCCTATGGACTTCAATGGAGTTCGCTGTTCAGGTTAGAATATTTTCCCTGTTCTGGGGTTCTGCTGCGAACCGGGGGGGGGGGTGTTCGACCCATCCCTAGTAGCACAGAGTGACTAGGTAGAAGAATACAAGTTGCCATCAGAGTGAGTAGAAGCCTGTGCCCATTGCTTTAGGTCAAATAAGACAAATAAGGAGGTTAGACTAAGAAGTTTAGAAGTAGCAGGAGTGTTAGTATTAACATGGATATTGAAGTTGCTGAGAATGATTGTGGGAATTTTAGAAGAGAGAAAAAAGAGTAGCCATACAGAGAAGTCCTCAAGGAAAGTTGATACTGGACCAGGGGGTGGTAGATCACAGCAATTCTTAAGGAAATTGGACAAAGTAGATGTATATAGTGAGCTTCAAATGATGAGAGGGACAGATAGGGAGGAGTGTGAAGAACCCCGAAGGTGCCCTGTGGGGATAGGAAGATTCCCACTCCACCTCCCTTGCTTTAGTGACAAAGATGTTGTGAACAGAGGTGAGTTTGTTGAAGACAGAGCGGGCATTCCAGAGGGCACAGGAGAAGGGGAGGCTAGCTTTGGGAAGAAGAGGAATGGAGACTAAATAGTGTGGATTGCTGCTGCTGCCAGATGGTATAGGGTGATGGGTACAGTTAAAATTATTGTAAAGCCTCGTTTTGTTTTTTGTTTTTTTAATAACAAACTAGTTATACTTACCTCCTCTGTGCAGTTGATTTTTCACAGGGCAGCCTGGATTCTCCTCTTCTCGGGTCCCTTGTTGCCGCTTCTGGCCCCTCCCTCCTGTTGAGTGCCCCCACAGAAAGCAGCTTGCTTTGGGGGCACCCGAGCCAAGCTGCAGCTCTGTGTGTCCATTCAGACATGAAGCTGCCGTTTAGCCCCACCTCCCATGTCTCCTGATTGGCTAAATTACTTTGATTGACATCTTCGGGAGCTAATGACGCTGCGGCTGTGTCTCAGCCAATCAGGAGGGAGAATCCTGAACAGCTGAGGGACTCGTGGACATCGCTGGACAGAGGTAAGTATTAGGAGGTGCTGGGGAGGCTGCTTCACACAGAGACTTTTTATCTTAATGCATAGAATGCATTAAGTTAAAAAAAGAAAACCTTCTGACTTTACAACCTACCTTCTGACTTTACAACAACCGTATATACTCGAGTATAAGCCGAGTTTTTCAGCACATTTTTTTGTGCTGAAAACGTCCCCCTCGGCTTATACTCGAGTCAAGGATAAAAAAAAGTCCCTGGCCGCTCCGACGGGTTCAAGCTTTAAAAATGGCACCGCCCGTCGCATACATGTCACCGCGCACGTGCCGCCACCGCTCGGGAGAGGCCGGGAATAGCCGAAATTATACGAGCGGCGGCGGCGCGTGCGCAATGACGTGTCAGCGCCGGGCGGCGCCATTTTTAAAATGAAGGCGCCTCTGGAACAGGTAAGTGAAACAGCTTCACTACCTGCCATTATGCAGGGCTGCGGGCACACTACAAGGGATGCAGTGCTGCGGGCATGGTCCACCTGTACCATGCCCACAGCACTGCATCTCCTGTAGTATGCCCACAACCCCGGATCCTCTTGTACCATGCCAGTACCCTGCATTCTCCTGTACCATGCCAGTACCCTGCATTCTCCTGCACCATGCCAGTACCCTGCATTCTCCTGCACCATGCCAGTACCCTGCATTCTACGGAATCCAAGTCACCCTGCATTCCCCTGTACCATGCCCGCCGCCCTGCATTCTCACCCTAGGCTTATACTCGAGTCAATGATATTTCCCATCTTTTTGTGGTAAAAGTAGGGGCCTCGGCTTATACTCGGGTCGGCTTATACTCGAGTATATATGGTATTTAAATAGAGGAGGAGGAGGACCAGGGTTTGGGGATATACCTCCAGAGGTTAGGAGAAGAAGAAGGGTGAGGGAGGTAATATGAGAGTGCGATTTATATGAAGGGACATGCTTCAGCATCTTGGGAGTATTATGAGCATATGGGATTACAATTAGGAGGAGGTGATGAGTGGAGTGAAGGAAAGAAAGTTTGACTTCTTGCCTACTGGGCACTTTCACCCATTGTATGCCCAGACCAATTTTTAGCTTTTAATGCTGTCGCACTTTGAATGACAATTGTGCGGTCATGCAATGCTGTACCCAAACAAATTTTTTATAACTTTTTGAGACAGATAGATTTTTTGGTGGTATTTATGCTAAACAAATGAAAATTAACAGAAAATTTTGAGGATAAAAAGGTTTTAATTACTTTCTGTTATAAACTTTTGTAGATAAGTAATTTTTCTCCATCACTGATATGTGCTTATGAGACTGCACTGATGGGCACTGATGATGAGGCACTATAATGCAGGACTGATGGGTACCGATAGGCAGCACAGATAGACAGCAATGATAGACACTGATGTGCACTGATAGGTGGTACTGATGGGCGGCACTGATGGGCACTGACAGACAACACTAATAATTGGCACTGGAAGGCATCACTGATGGACACTGACAGGCAGCACTGATGGGCACTGATTGGCAGCACTGAAGGGCATTTATTGGCAGCACTGGTGGGCACTGTAGGGGCTGCACTTATCATCAGTACACTGATGATCAGTGCCCTGATTGCCAGTGCAGAATGTCCCCTCTAAAGAATGCCGTTTGCCTCTCCTCGCGTGCTGTCAGTGTGAGGAGAAGAATACTGATAACTGATATTTCCTGTTTACACTGTGATCAGCTGTGATTGGACACAGCTGATCACATGGAAAAGAGCCTACATCATAGGCTCTTTACCATGATCGGTGATGCCCTGTATCCCAGGGATACGGCGCACCACCGATCACCACGCTGTGCAACCCCTCGCAGGCACCCATATGTGGCAAGAATGGGCGGACATCATATGACGTTCTCCCAGAACAAGGGTGCTCCCACCCTCCCTTCATCTTACTATACGGCGGGCGGGAAGAAGTTGAGGAGAGAGGATGCAACTGTTAAAAAAAGAGATAAACAGCAAATGTTACAAAGAGGAAGTAGAGCTGAATGGGGAAACAATGTCACCTGCAGTCTGCTGATTTGTAAAGTAGCTTGCTGTAGATGTCCGCTTCATGAAATCACTGAAGTGCAAGAGCAGAAGTGCCACTTAACTAAAGAATGCCACTTTGTTGGAAGAACCCCAGCATGTGTCCCCCTGGCATGTGTCCCCAATAAATGTGCTCTTGTTTTATACTGTGGTGGGTGTGGATGGAATTTGCCTAACAATGAATCAGGAGTTAATATCAGGCACACATCTATCACAGCAACCTTTTCACACCACTATCAAACTGCACGAGAACCAAGAGGGTAGGGTTATAAAGATAAAGATCGGGCCATAATTTGGGTAAGATTGAAAACAAAATAAACATCACAATAATGTGAACAGTTATAGAGCAATGTTGAACAGCAATAATATAGATGCAGGTTTACCATAAAGATATTGAAAGCAGTCAGTCAGTATTAAGTTTAACCACTTGCATATTGGGCACTTTAACCCCTTCCTGCCCAGGTCAATTTTCAGCTTTCAATGACAATTGCATGGTTATGCAACACTATACCCATATGAAATGTTTATCATTTTTTTTCACACAAATAAGGGCCCTTTCACACTTGGAGTCCATCAGGCGGACTCAGCTTTTCTCAGTGGGGGATCGATCCGCCGATCCACCGATGAGCAGGAGGATGACAGCTGTGTCTCCGCGCTGTGTGTGGAGACAGAGCTGTCAGGTCCCTGCTGTTCTCTATGGGGGAATTTGATGGGAACGGACCGTATGTCCATTCTCATCTGCTCCCATCTGATCTGATCTGCTGGACGTATGGAAAATAGGGTTTCCATCCATCCAGATTTGACAGATCTGATGTCAGCAGACATGTCTCTGCTGACATCCGATGCCCAATAGAGATGCATGGGGTGACCGTTCAGATCCTCCAAAAAAACTGACAGGCGGATCTGAACGGTCCGCCTTTGTGAAAGGGGCCTTAAGCTTTCTTTTGGTGGTATTTAATCACCCCTGTGTTTTTGTATTTTGCTAAACAAACAAAAAATATTTAAAAAAAAAAATGTTTTTCTTAGTTTCTGTTAACCTCCCTGGCGGTATGATTATGTCAGGAATTATGTACCAAAAGCGGTACAATTTTTTGCATGGAAATTTGGCATTATGTATTGAAGGCCTACAATTTTTAGTAAATACTTACTTAAAACTTAAGTGCTCCGTGTCGCTGCTGCTGTCGCTGTTGCAGTTGCATCCAAAAGCGCATATGTAGGACAGCGCTTTTTTGATGCCATTTTCAAATGATTTTATTTCTCACAAATGACAATGGCAAGGGGCATTGAAAGGGCACTGTGTCTTTTACTAAGGTGATACAGTGTAATCCCCTCAGATTACACTGTATCGCCTCCTTTTTATGTGTTTGGTGCAACTTTGAATTTCCCTCCCAGTTCCGCTCCCATGCAGCATTGCTGCTGCAGGGAATGGAACCAGGAAGTCATCATACCGACGGACGAGTGGCGGGGATCTCGGCTGGCAATCACAGCAATGGGAGATCATCGCTGGATCGCCAGGAGAAGGTAAGGAACCCCACAGCAGGCTCTGCACATCCCCCCCGAGCGTGACTCTGGGATACCGATAGTAGCATGAAAAATCCACCCCGAGTCACGCTCGGGGATACCGCTAAGGGAGTTAACTAATTTTGCAAACAGGTAATTTTTCTCCTTTACTGATGTGTGCTGATGATGCTGCACTGATGGGCACTAATAGGCAGCACTGATGGATATTGATAGGCTGCACTGATAGGCAGCACTGATGAGTAGGCACTGGTGGGCACTGATGGAGCTGCACTATGCAGCTGCACCGATAAGTGGCACTGATAGATGGAACTGATTGGCACTGATGGGACTGATAGGCAGCAATGAAGGGTGCTGATAGTCGGTGCTGATGAGGTGGCACTGATAAGCAGCACTGATGAGGAGGCACTGAATGACAGCACTGATGGGCACTGATTGGCAGCACTGATGGGCACTATTAGGGCTGCACTGAGAATCAGGACATAGATATCAGTGCCCTGATTATCAGTGCAGATGTCCCCCTTCACACTAGCCAGTTACCGACTCTCTCCTCTCCTCATGCTGTAACAGCGTGAGAAAAGGAATGCCGATAACTAGAAGTGTGTTCACATTGGACCGATCACATGGTAAAGAGCCGCTTTCATTAGCTCTTTACCCCGATCTGTCATGTGCTTGGTCCTAGGGACAGAGCTCACCACTGATCACAGTGCTGCGCACCACGAGGGGGTGCATGCGTGGCAAGAATAAGAGGACATCATTTGACGTGACAGTGAGTGGGAACCAGTTAGGGTGGATGTTGAACAGCAGTAAATAGATGCAGGTTTACTAAAAAGGTATTGAGAACAGTCAGTCTGTATTCAGTTTAGGGTGGAGGTTAAACATCAGTAATATAGATGGGGGTTTACCATAAAGATATTGAGAGTAGTCAGTCTGTATTCAGTTTAACCACTTAACCACTGGACACTTAAACCCCCTTCCTAACCAGACCAAAAGCTTTTAGTACTCTCACATTTTAACCACTTGCCGACCACCGCACGACTATCTACGTGGGCGGTCAGCCCCTCACAGGCAAAGTGACGTAGGGCTACGTCACTAGCTTGTGAGTGTCTAGGGAGCGAGCGCGCGCCGCCGGAGGCGCGCTCCCGCTCCCACGTGGTCACGGACCCCCCCGCGCGTGTGACCGGCGGACCCGATCGCCGCCGGCCACTCTGCGATCAGCGGGGGAGAGGGAGAAAGTCAGGCAGCTTGTGTAAACAAGCTGCCTGTCATTCTCCTCTCTGTATGAGAGATGATCACATGGATCTACTATGTAGATCCGTTGATCACTCTGCATACAGTTGAAGCCACAGCCAATCACAGTTAGAATCATGCCCCTAGGGACACACACAGCCCCTCCCTCTCAAATAAAGTTAACCCCTTCACTACCAGTGTATTTTTACAGTAACAGTGCATATATATAGCACTGATTACTGTAGAAATGTCACTGGTAACCCCAAAAGTGTCAAAAATGTCAGTCAAGGGTCCGATCTGTCCGCCGCAATGTCGCAGTCCTGCAAAAAAATCGCAGATCGCCGCCATTACGCGTTAAAAAAAAAACAACAAAAATGACAAAAATCTTTTCCTTTGTTAGTAAACGCAATAACTTTTGCGCAAACCAATCAAAATACGCTTTTTGCGATTTTTTTTACCAAACATAGGTAGCATAAAACAAATTGGCCGAAAATATTAAAAAATTTTGATTTTTACATTTTTTTTGGGGGGAATTTCATATAAAAAAAAGGGAAAAATATTGCTATTTTTGCAAAATTTACGCTCTTTTTTTGTTTATAGCGCGTGATCAAAAAATCGCACAGGTGATCAAATACCGCCAAAAGAAAGCTCTGTTTGTGGGAAAAAAAGGACGCCAAATTCGTTTCGGTACAGCGTCGCACGACCGTGCAATTGTCCGTTAAAATCACGCAGTGCCGAATCGCAAAATACCCTCTGGTCGTTTAGCAGCCAAATCCTCCGGGGCTTAAGTGGTTAATGACAATTACTCAGTCATGCAACACTGAACACTGAACACCAAAATTTTTGTCCTTTTTTCACACAAATAGAGCTTTCTTTTGGTGTTATTTAATCATCGCTGTTTTTTTGTTTTGTTTTGTTTTTTTGAGCTATAAATGAAAAAAGACTGAAAATGTTGTTAAAAAAAATGATTTTTTTCTGTGTTTCGATTTAGTAATTTTTCTTCATAAATTTTAACCAAAATTGATATTGCTCCATATCTTTTGTAAAAAAAAAAAAACAAATAAGTATATATTATTTGGTCTTTGTGAAGGTTATAGAGTCTACAAGCTATGGAGCCAATCATTGAAAATTGATCACACCTGATGTACTGACGGCCTATCTAATTTCTTGAGACCCTAAGGCTGGCCATACACTATACAATTTTCTTATTCAATTTCCTTTAGATTTACCTTAAACTATGTAATGCAAGGGCCTGCCTGACTGCATACAAATTGAAAGTTTTTAGGTTTGCCCCTATATTGCATGGTTTTGGTAAATCTAAAGGAAAGTTGAACAAGAAAATTGTATAGTGTATGGCCAGCCTAACAAGCCAGGACAGTACAAATACCCCCCCCCCCCAAAAAAAAAGAAATGACCCCTTTTTGGAAAGAAGACATTCCAAGGTATTTAGTAAGAGGCATGGTGAGTTTTTTAAAGTTGTAATTTTTTCCCACAATTCTTTGCAAATTTAAGATTTTTTTTTGTTTTCACAAAATTGTCATATTACCAAGTTATTTCTCTATTTCTCACACACTGCATACTTGCAACTACATCCAAAAATATAGTCTGATACTCCTGAGTATGGCGATACCACATGTGTGAGACTTTTACACAGCCTAGACACATACAGAGGCCCAACATTCAGTGAGCACCGTCATTTCCTGACTACCCATTACACTTTTGTGAGGCACTGTAGGGCACTGATAAGCACTGCAGTGGCAAGGAGGAGCACTGATGTGGCATGGATGAGCACTGATGTGGCATGGATGTGGCACGGATGAGCACTGATGTGGCATGGGCGTGGCATGGATGAGCACTGACGTGGCATGGATGAGCACTGATGTGGCATGGGTGTGGCACAGATGAGTACTGACGTGGCATGGATGTGGCACGGATGAGCACTGATGTGGCATGGGCGTGGCATGGATGAGCACTGACGTGGCATGGATGAGCACTGATGTGGCATGGGTGTGGCACAGATGAGTACTGACGTGGCATGGATGTGGCACAGATGAGCACGGATGAGCCACAGAGGAGGACTGAGGTGGCATGGGGGGCACAGATGAGGCATGGGTGGGCACAGATGAGATGAGGCATGGTCTGAGCTCTTCTGCACAAGGAGCTGCAAGAGGCTAACACCAAGCAAATGTTGGTACTTACACTAGTTGTTATTACAAACTATGATTTGTTTTCAAATGAACACATGCCTGCATGATTTAATATGTACCTGCTTGGAGTTCAAATTTTAATTGTAGTAATCTTGCTTTAAAATATATGCAATTGTATAAATTGTATGAAATGTTCTTAACTAAGCCAGTAACAGATAATAAATCAGGACATCACAAACAAATGTATTATCCTACAATTATAATTGATTTTTCAATTTTAAATATTACTTCCCAATAAATATACTAAATAATTTGGATATACATCCCACGTGTATGTTTTCCACAACATTCAGACTCAATGGATGAATCTGATGACTCTATTATAGACTGCAGTAATAATAACAGATACTCAGCATTAAATATTTGACAGACTTAAATAAATCAGTCTCCCTCTCTAAGCAATGTCCTGAACTCTTTCAAATAAAATCTAGCAGCCCATGTAAAAATATAATTAGAAACTAGATAGATGTGTTTCAGATTTCTTTTAGAAATAAAATACATGTGAAATATGTACTATATGTGAAGATATTTTATGTCCATCTACATAAAAATAAAAATGAATGCCAATGTATTTTTTGAATGATACATTGCAAAATGTCTTAGCACCCAGACCTATTGAACACACAAGGGAACTAAAATGTTTATAATTGTTTCACTGTGCACCACCTATGCTAATTGTAAATGACCTTAGCAGTTGATATTTTATATTTTTTTATTTTGATTATATTGAATTTGTGCATGGCTATCAAAGGTCTTAAGGTTACTTCTATCCAAAGTCTGGGAAAGAGACACCAGAATGTATCCAAAAAATCTCTAATCTTATTCTGAGTGCACTAAATTGTGGCCTCATCATACAAGATGACACCCAAGCCGTTGTTTATATAATAAATAAAGCTTGAATAGAAAATAGCTTTATAAATGTCATTATTGCTGCAGCAGGTTCTATACACAGTACATATGTGCCACTTTACAGGCAGACTAAGTGGACCCCCCCCCCCCCTACCCCAGGCACTATATTTAAAGGAATTTTTCACATTTATTGTTATTCCTCATTTTTATGTGTAGCACAATTCCCAGCCGTTTTGCTGGAGATGGGTCCATCTGGGTTACCGCTAGCAACAACAGCACATTTAAGCATGTTCTCCAAGTGTGAGCACTGAGACAATGACCAGTCCAGTATCTTTGGGTTTTTGTATTTATTTTGTAACTTGGATGGGAGAAGGGATGAGTGGGATATGCCTTTGGCTCAACTATGCACAAATTGCTAGGGACAAATGAAAAATGCCGATTGGCTCTGACTTGACGCTGGCTGGATGTCAGTCAACACCGATTAACGCTGATTAACGCTGGCCTGCTGCCTATTAATGCTGAACTGACTTCTGACTGCTTTCCTGGATAAAGAAGTCCTCTTTAAGCTCTCTTAAGCACTCCTTGCTGAGGTAGCTACTTGTATAGACTGCTGCACTGCTGAACACTTCAGGGCCCGCACTGGCGCCCCCTTTCACTCTTATCTTCAGGGCTTGGACTCTGGCACCCCCTTTCTAAGCCTTCTCTACTGATTAGCTGGCTCCCGGATACCTTTTGACCTTCTGGAGTGGTCCCCTCTCCTAGGCAGACCCCTGGGCAGTTTTGAGTACTCACAACACTGTTTTTCCTGGAAACCTCTGCCCAGCAGCTGCACTCGGTCCACAGCACTCTGGATCCCACTCTGCCCAGCTCAACCTTTGTCCTCTAGGCCGACCACCCAGGACACCTTTTCTAGCTCTGACAGGAGGAGAGACAGCCGTCAGCCTCCTCCTGGAACTTTGCTTCCCACCAAAGATGCTCTGTCATGTGCTCCCCTCAGACTTATACCCCATCCCAGGATGCATTGCGGCAGACTCTGCCCACTGAGATAGATATAAGCCCCAGGATGCTATTGGCCATGGTTCCTCCACTGCCCAACAAGAGCCCTCATTGGACACAGTGGGGAGACTCCCCAGACTCAACAGATACCCCTGGAAACACATAACAGCCTAGTTGAATTATCAAGATCCCCTGATAAGCAGACATGGCCATATAAATGCTTTTTCCTAGCACCTACCTAGGAGGGTGCTACATATGGTTTCACTTTAAGTATCAGTAAGTCACTGCTCTTTTAACAATTATGTTTTTTACAAACTTTTATTTCATTGATGCATGTCCCGCAGGGCAGTACCTGGACACCTATAACCATTGTTTGCCCAATTACTTACATAGTTACATAGTAGATAAGATTGAATAAAGACAATAGTCCACATCCAGTTCAACCTGTGTTGGTGCACGTGTGTCAGTGTCTATAATTATTTCCCATATCCCTGTATGTTGTGTTCTTTAAGACGACATCTAAGAGTCTTTTAACAATATCAATAACCCCCGCTGACACCACCAATTGTGGAAGCGAGTTCCACATCCTTATCACCCTAACAGTGAAAGCCCCCCCCCCCCCACCGCGCTCAGCTTAAGGTTAAGCTGCTTCACCTCCAATCTCATTGTGTGTCCTCTTAGGCTCCATTCACACATAGGCATTTTGGATCGTAGTCAGAATTGCCACAATTCTAAACAATTGCAAGTTGCGGGACGCCCGATCGATTCCCGTGACTTGCAATGGCACCCCAAATGCAGCGCGATTTTGCCACAATTGTCAATCAATGAATTGCGGTATAATTGTGCAAACAGAATCGCAAGACGCCTGACGCCCAAAATAAGTTCTTGTACTTCTTTTGGGTGTCAGGCATCCCGGTATTCTGTTTGCGCGATTATACTGCAATTCGTCAGGTGACAATCGTGGCAAAATCGTGCCGCATTTGGGGTGCATTGCACCCAAAGGGCCTGGTATGGATTGGGGGGTTCCCCGCTCCATCTTCTTAACATTTTTGTATTGCCGGCAATTTAAATGAGATTTTATTTCTTTAGATATGTCAGTTTTGCTGCAGTAGTTTCTATACACGGTACAGATGTGCCATTTTAAATATAGTGCCTGGGGGGTTCCCTTTATCTGCCTGTAAAGTGACGCATTTGTACTGTTTATAGAATCTGCTGCAGCAAAACTGACATATATATAAAAAAAAAAACACATTTAAATTGCCGGCAATACAATACTGTTGCCGGCGATACAAAAATGTAAAAAAAAAATGGTGTGGGGATCCCCCCAATCTATACCAATCCATTGGGTCTAGTAAGGATTTTAAGGGGAACCATATGCAAAAAAAAACGCACGGGGTCCCCCAAAATCCATACACGACCCTTATCCAAGCCTGCAGCCCGGCAGGTCAGGAAAGGGGAGGGATGAGCGAGGCCCCCCTGAACAATACTAGGCCACATTCCCTCAACATGGGGGGTGCTTTGGGGCAGGGGAGCCTCTGGTTATGGGGGTCTGTGGGCAGGGGGCTTATCTGAATCTGGAATCCCCCTTTAACAAGGGGCCCCCAGATCCTGCCCCCCAAAATAGATTCATCATCAATCATAGATTCATCATCAATCTGGTTATGGGGGTCTGTGGGCAGGGGGCTTATCTGAATCTGGAATCCCCCTTTAACAAGGGGCCCCCAGATCCTGCCCCTATTCCTGTGAATTAGTATGGGGTACCTTGTAGCCCTACTCATTCACCAAAAAAGTGTCAAACATAAATAAACATACACAGTTTTGATAATTCTTTTATTAAAAAATAAAAAACAATGTCCCCCAAAATAGATTCATCATTCATCATGACGCCCGCCGCCACCATCAGACCCGATAAAGAAAAAGAATTATCTGCCTGCAATGAAGGCTAAATGCAGTGTGCCTGCTCTGCCATCAGACAGTTCTTAAATAGGTAAAGGGCCGGGCAACCTGGTGACAACACCTGGTGGCACCGGCTCATGTGACATCACCAACCCAGCATGCACCAATCAGAGATGTCACATGGGGCAGTGCCATCGCCCCTTACCTATTTAAAAACTGTTAGATGGTGGAGCGGGCACATGGCGGTTAGCCTTCGCTCCAGGCAGGGAGTTTTTTCTTTTTTTGGGTCCAGTGGTGGTGGTGGGCATCATGATTTATGGTGGATTTACATTGTTTTTTATTTTTAATAAAAGAATTGTCAAAAACTGTGTGTGTGTTTTATTTCTTTTTGACATTTTTTTTGGTGAATGGGTAGGGGTACAATGTATCCCATACTCATTTACATAGGGGGGCAGGATCTGGGGGTCCCTTCTTAAAGGAGGCTTTCATATTCCAATAAGCCCCCGCCCGCAAACCCCAACAACCACAGCCCAGGGTTGTCGGGAAGAGGCTCTTGTCCCATCAACATGGGGACAAGGTGCTTTGGGATGGGGGGACAGAGCTCCCTCACCCCAAAGCACCCCCATGTTGAGGGCATGTGGTCTGGTATTGTTCAGGAGGGGGCCACTCGCTCATCCCCCCCTTTCCTGACCAACTGGGCTGCATGCTCGTATAAGGGTTTGGTATGGATTTTGGGGGGACCTCATGCCATTTCTTAAAAAAAAATTTGGTGTGGGGTTTCCCTTAAAAATCCATACCTGACCCAATGGTCCTGGTATGAATTTGGGGGGACCCCCACACTGTTTTATTAAACATTTTTGTATTGCCAGAAAAAGTATTGTAATAGCTGGCAATTTTTCTTCTTTATGTGCACTATATTACCAAAAGTTTTGGGACACCTGCCTTTACATGCACATGAACTTTAATGGCATCCCAGTCTATGTCTGTAGGGTTCAATATTAAATTGGCCCACCTTTTTCAGCTATAACAGCTTAACTCTACTGGGAATGCTCTCTACAAGGTTTAGGAGTGTGTCTATGGGAATGTTTGACTATTCTTTTAGAAATGCATTTGTGAGAGCTGATGTGGAGTCAGGCACTGATGTGGACGAGAAGGCTTGGCTTGCAGTCTAAGTCTCCAGTCTAATTAATCCCAAATGTGTTCCATTGGGTTGAGGTCAGGATTCTGGGCAGGCCAATCAAGTACCTCCACCTCAAATTTGCTCATCCATGTCTTTATGGACCTTGTTTGTGCACTGGGGCGCAGTCATGAAAGGGGCCATCCCCAAACTGTTCCCACAAAGTTGGTAGCATGACATTGTCCAAAATGTCTTGGTATGCTGACGCCTTAGGAGTTCCATTCACTGGAACTAAGGGGCCAAGGGTTCACTGAAAGGAAATGTGCACTGCTCCAGGTGAGGACAATCCAACCCTCAAGAAACTAGGTGCAAGTCTAGTCCGCGGTCTGGATCCACTCAATGTAAATGAAAAGAGGTTTGACTGAACTCCAGTGGATGAAGATAAAACGATCCTTTATTAAGATTGTAAATCCAACAAAACAAGACAATCGAGCCACAGCCACATTAAGCGATCTTGAATCGTAAAATGCGTAAACTGTCTGTGGCTCGATTGTCTTGTTTTGTTGGATTTACAATCTTAATAAAGGATAATTTTATCTTCATCCACTGGAGTGTGGTCAAACTTCTTTTGTTTTACACTAAGGGGCCAAGCTCAACCCCTGAAAAACAACCCCACACCATAATCCTCCCTCCACCAAATGATTCGGACCAGTGCACAAAGCAAGGTCCATAAAGACATGGATGAGAAAGTTTGGGATGGAAGAACTTGAATGGCCTGCACAGAGTCCTGACCTCAACCCGATAGAACACCTTTGGGATGAATTAGAGCATAAACTGCGAGCCAGGCCTTCTTGTCCACATTCCCAGAAAAGTTGAAGCCGTTATAACTGCAAAGGGTGGGCCAACTCAATATTGAACCCTACGGACTTAGACTGGGATGCCATTAAAGATCATGTGCGTGTTAGGGCAGCCGTCCCAATACTTTTGGTAATATAGTGTGTGTCTGTTTTGCTGCAGCAGTTTCTATACATGGTACAGATGCGGTAGAGATCTAGTGGTTGATATAGCTAGCTTAAAACTTTGGTAAATATGAGCCCAAATCTTTACTATGGATGATCATGTCGTCTAGGTAAGCAGAAGCATAGACTCTATGGGGCCAAAGTTTATTATTCATTGCTCACTGAAATGTTTCAAAAGCATTCTGCAATCCCAAATGCATTCTCAAATACTGGAAGGCCCTAAGAGTTATGAATGCTATGTTTTTCTTAGATGATTTAAAGAAGGGAATCTGCCAACACCCTTTGGTCAAGCCTAAAGTCATCATATATTGGGCTGCCCCAAGGTGATCAATTATTTTGTCTATGTGAGGCAAGGGATAAGTGCCAAAATTAGTGATCTTATTCAACTGGTGAAATCACTGCAAATTACCATCTTCCATCTGGTTTGGGCACGTACACAACAGGGCTGGACTAATAACTATTGAACTCCTCTATAATCTGCTGTTCACTTTTTTTTTTTAACTTCCTGGTGTATTGTCTCTCATCTGGCTTCTGGAATCTGATAGGGTTAATATTTAACCCTTTTGCCTTGGTGGTGTAATAGCGTCATGTTCAGTCACAGATGCTGACCAGGCAATTCTGAGGACACCTTTTTATTATGGAACATAGCTGACATAGGTGTGCGCAGCCTAATGCATTAGGGTGTGCACACCAAAGCTCAAACACACACTACCGATCCCTCACAATGTTAATTCAGAAAGGGAGGGGGCCAGCAAATTATATATTTACCGGCCCCCTTCCCCACTCATCCTAAAACATCCCCACAGCAACAGCCAGCTGGAGAGGAGAGGAGGGAAGCCGGAAGAGCTGTGGGGGTAAGAGAGAGGGGAGCCAGGGCAGTAGAGGGAATCTGTGCTGCACAGGGTGATTAGGGTGTGCCTGGGCACACCTGGCACACCCTGTGCGCACACCTATGATAGCTGAGATGCTGAGTTTTTGACACATTTTCTGCTAACCTGACTTCAGGAATCACTGAGCAGAAAGCTGAGTTGTGTCAACTACTAAGGGTAACCTATTCTTCCACAGTTTTAGCAAATTCAAGTTACAGTATATATCAGCTCTGATTTCTGTCTCTCTTTTATTGCTAATCTTGTAATTTACTTTACTTACATTTTCCTCCATGTAACTTAACCATTTTAATAAATGCACATCTTTTTGCATGTAAAAAAATGTGCTTTCATTATATTTTTTACTTGGAGCCTTAAGGCATTGCACCCATGATCAGATCGTGTAGGACTCCTGTAGATTTGTCAATTTATCTGTCTGCTCGTACCTGGGCAGGCAGATACACACTGACAAGAAAAGAGAATGAACTACTACAGTTTAACAGCACCGTAGTGGTTCATTAGGAACTACAAGCCGACAGCAGCAAAGGCTTTCAGGACTTGCAGTTATCCCATTCACAGAACACTGTGAATGAATGATGTGGCCAGGCAGACGAAGCCCTGCATGCCTGCATTTTCTCTAGATAGTGGCAGCGAGTGGGGGGAGAAGACCCCCCTTCTCACTGTCAAAACAGGGGGGGTGTGCGGGTCCATCTTCAATTGTAACATGTTACATGTTACACCTTGAATATGGGTGTAACATGTAACATATTACAAGATGTTCCCTTGTCCTTTAATATTGGCCCCGCCATATGGCTAGAAATGTATTTTTCAGTATGGGGAACAATATCCACACCTTTTACCAGGTGAAGAATAATGGACCTGGGCACCATCATTGTAAATCCTTTGATTAGCCAAGTGGGCTTGGGCCAAATGCTCCTATACAATATTTCACAGCAAGTTTACAGATTGAAGCAGCAAAGTACACTTCATTAGGGGTTTAGTCCAATTTAATTATTATTTTTGGCCCTTAAAAATGTAGGACTTTCTATGTTGTAACTTGGTTATTTTTAAAGTGAAATTACAGTTGTGCATTATTGCCATTGCCATATTTTTTAAACTTCATTGCCTTTTTATTCCCTGTCAACACAAAGTGGTCCAAAACAGCTTGAATAATGTTTTATGCAGAGAACTCCATGACCGGATCAATAATTGACAAGTAAACAGAACATAATAAGCCTACTCTCGGCTGTGAACAAATCCCAGATGGGATTAAAGCTGACTCAGAAAAAATGCAATAAAGTGAGTGTAGATATTTTCCACCAGGTAATCAGAGAACAGGTGTCTTTGAGCAAAGAAATTAAAAACTGTGACAATAGATAATTATTTTCTTTCATAGTGCCTTTTTGTAGTTGTAGTATTCATTTGGCAAAAATCCATTCTTTTTAACAAAAAAAAGGCATACTTACTGTGCCTGTGTTTCTCTGAATTCTTCCTGCTTATAAATTTAACCTTTTGGTTAATAATGTGTATAAAATGGTGTAGCATGTAAAAATGTGTAACAAAATTGTGATGAAAATCATTATTAATGAACTACTATAGATCCAAAATCATGTGTGGTATAAAATGGTGGTAACTTTGATAACTGTTTTTTTCAACCTTGATACAAATGGTAATGTTAGGGGGTGCAGTTATAAAAAAAATATGTTCAGTACAGTAAACCGATTATTGCCATGATTTTTGCCCCATGTGCACAGAATGAATCAACATGCACATACACTTAGAGAATTGCTATGCAGTTTTTTTATGAATATACCCCTAAGTGTTTCAGAATATTCTAGGCCTATTAGTGTAATCTTATGCCTATCTGCTTTGACCATACATTTTAGCCAAACCAAATACATCTGAATGTGCAATCAGATCATCTACAGGACAAAGAAAACAGCCCTGTGAAGAAGCAATTCAGATTAATAAATGACTGGAATTGTTCAATAGGGAAATGGATAGCACCCACCATATATTGACAAGTTATCTGCAGATTACATTTTTGAAAAAACCTAATCTGCCTATTAAACTGCTGATGTAGTAACGCTTTCAAGTCCAGAGAAGCCAGATTTGCAGAAAACGCAATTATGGTGACATTTTCAGATGTGGTTTAGATTATGTCAAGGTAAACATGTAGATTGCCCAAAATGTACATGATTTATTGTATGTAAATGTGCATGCATGTGTTTTTTTTTAACTACTTCCCTACCAGGCCAATTCTGACATGTCTCTCCTACATGTAAAAAACACAATTTTTTGCTAGAAAATTACTTAAAATCCCTAAACATTAAACATATTTTTTAGCTAAGGCCATAGAGAATAAAATGGTGGGTTTTCCTTATTTTTTGCCACACAGTATACGTGCAGCGTTCTTTTAAACTTACATTTATTGGAAAAAAATACACTTTATTGCATTTTAGTGCACACAAATACAATATATTACCCATTTTGGTAAAATATAAAAGATGATGTTAAGCCAAGTTAATAGATGACACCTCATTCATTTAATTTCCTATGCTCATGGAACGGTGGCAAACTATGGTACCTAAAAATCTCCATAGGCAACGCTTTAAAAGCTTTTTCAGGTTACTAGTTTAGAGTTAAGCCTCGTACACATGATCAGATTATCGGACGATCTTTCGTCCGTTTTTTGTTGCATGCTAGTCTCATGTCGAAAGTGGTTACTTTTATACGAAAATTGCCGCATGACAGAATTCTACTTCAGAAGTAATGTCATGTGTTGAACTGTTTTGTATGTGTTCTTTCATTTCTGAGCATGCCTAGTCTTGCTCTTACGATTTTTTTCAGACGAAAACTGTACTAATTTAACGAAAATTGGACGTTGTGTTGATGTACGATAAAAATTTTATAGCTTGCACATCCAGTTTTTGTCGTCCGAAAAATTCATAATCGGCTGTTGAAAGCACTATACTAACAATCCGAAAATCGGCAGATCGTTCGTCCGGTTTTTGTATTGTGTGTACGGGCCTTTACAGAGAAGATCTGGCACTAGAATTATTGCTCTCATCCTGACAATTGCAGTGATACCTCACAAGTGTGGGACTTACAAACGTGTTTACCTTTGCGACAAGCGCAGGTGGCAAGGGTGCTTTAATTTTTTTATTTATTACATTTTTTTAACTATCCCTTTAATTTTGCTTTTTTTTTTTAATCAACTTTATTGCTTTCACGAAGGATAAACAACGTCTCTTGTGATAGCATGGCCAGTGACAGGTTCTTTTTACGGAGACATCTGGAGTCTCACCTCTGCCCTTAAAAGCATCTAATAAAACTGAAATCAGTATCATCAAATGCTATTACAAGCCGGTAATGGCTTGTTTGCATCATGGCAAAACTGGAAGTGACAAAATACTCATTGCTATCAGATTTTAGACCATAGAGATGATTGTGGACTTTCCAGTCCTCGGTCATCTCTATGGTAAACCATCAGAGCCACCAGGTTCAGTCCATAAAATCAGAAGGTGGTGGGGGGAGCCCCCCTGCTGTATATAAAAGCAATCCAACGGCTATTTAGCCACTTTATTTGCTTTACATTAAACAGCATCGCTGGCAGACAAAAAATATATGGGGATGATGCCTGGAGCTGGTATCACTACTCAAAGTTCAGGACGTCATATGATGATCTACAGATGGGAGGTGTTTTTTTTTTAACACTTTTTTTTTTAAGCAGATGGACAGCACATACATAGGCACAATTGACACAGGTATTTGAAATTAAAGATCACAGTAAGTCTTGCTAGGATAACGAACAAATATTAATATTCTGTAATATATTAATAACAATACCAGTTGAACAGATACTGATCCCCTTTTAACAGGCTACAATAGATGTTTTTCAAGCAAGCAGTACGCAACAAACTATCCATACCAGCTCCAGTGACCACAAACTACAACATGCTTTCCATCTAAACCCAATGGCCATCAACAGAACTACACTGACACTCTGACAGCTTTCTAATGGTAAATGTACTTGCTTTTTTTTCTGTATAAATTCTAAAGGCTAGTGTGACAGGCCTGGAGCTGAAGACAGAAGCATAAGTGGAAGGCCTCTTCCTGTTAACAGAGGGTTATCAGTCTGCATAATTGGTGAGGAAAATGGTGGATATTACCTTTTCTAGAGTAGGGATTGAGATGAGTTTTCTTAAGAAGCAGTCAGAAAGTTAGAAAGATAAGATTAATTGACATGAGGGGAGTACATCAGACAGACATTCTCCACCCTTCTTCCCCTTTGTTGCTCTAAAAGTGTAATGTAGTGTTTAATGAAGAATTTGTTAATGTCCGCGAGCTGGTGTGGCAGTAGTTGTGGGACTTTCTTTGCATGTGTACAGACGCAACATGTTCTCAAACAAAGTTTTCAAAGACTCCAATGGCATTTGTGTCTATTGTTAAAATGTGTGATTTTTATTTTTTAGAAACCATAATAACATGCTGTTGTTTGTGCATATGACTCCTCCTTCCTTATGTTAAAATGTAATAGGATTACCCATGATCAATGTGAAACATAATCTAGCTTGTCCTCTGCTGAGCATTAGGAATCTCAAAATATAATTTCTCTGTTTTTAAGTTTCTTAGCTAAGTTTATTCTTCAGGAAACAAAACTAAGAGTCTTCTCAACTGGGGTACAGCAAAAAATACAGGTTTCTAGGTTCTGGTTCCTGGGCTACAGTTTTAATTCTGACAGCACTTCGACCAGCATGGCTCTTTCTCAACTCTCAAACTTATTCTATTTTATGAAAGTTAAGATGCTCATTTTAACACTTAAGATTTTCCATCATCCTCTACACACTGCTATCCAAACCTACACATATCCAGCATAATTTTTTTTTCCATTAACATTTTATTGAGAATAAAGAAAAGAATACAGTAACAGAGAATAAATGGGCAAACAATCAGGCATTCAGATAAAGGCGTCAAACGGCCGGCCAAAGCATGAGCACAGATGATACAACAGTAGCCATGTAACGCATATGTTAGAAAATGAAAAACAACAACAATGAACAGTCAAATGACGGGGTCACGGAGGCAACCAGTATGTGCTAATGGGCTATCGCTGTCTAGATTTTGTGTTAACAATAAATGTGTGGACCGTCATCTGGAAGGGATGACCACCTATTCTGTGTTTCGAATGGTTAGACACTTTATTAAGGTCCGGGAAGCCCCCAGGGAATAGGACCACAGAGGATTCAAGCAAGCAGGAAGGGAGAGAGAAAACAGAAAAGAAACACTTCTTTCTTCTGGGACAGCCTACTGACAGAAGAAGCTTTAGATTTACTCATCAGTCGGCACAATGAAGTGGTTGTGCTGACCAATGATTACTTCCTGTTGTAATCATTATGATAGATAAATACTCCAGTGCTATGTGATAAAGTGTATGGTGTAGGGACATCTCCACCAGCAGCAAAAGGCTTCACAGCAGCAGGATCTGGGAGAGGTGGCCAGGATATTTGGCGTTACTTCACCTTTTATTTTTTCTTTAAAACGTGAACTTATGCTTTAGGATGTTGCCTTGGTTTCCTGAAGACAGACATATATTGACAAACATGGGACATTCATATTCTTGTTTCATTGTTTTCAATACTGTTCACTTCCCCAGACTGCTATGCCCCTTGGGGGCTATTGGACCAATTCTCAATACTGCTGTAACATTCACATAAAGCCCTAGGAAAACTAAGCCCTTTTGGTTGAAAGTTTTCATAAGTTAACATGATCTTTTAGGTCAACTCACAGTTTTTCTAGTTGTAAGCTGGCATTTAGGACCCTGTTGCATTACATGGCCTTTCTAAAAGGCGTGTGGATAAAGAAATCTTAAAGATTAAAACTGCAACCAGGAAATTGGAGATATATATCCTGCAAAGCTTTGAGGCTGTGGAACCTACTTACAGTATCTCACAGAAAATGTAAAGTAGTAAGTGTGTAGCTTATATAACAGTGTAAGTTTGCTGTCCCCTCAAAATAACTCAACACACAGCCATTAATGTCTAAACCGCTGACAAAAGTGAGTACACCCCTAAGTTAAAATGTCCAAATTGGGAACAAAGCGTCAATGTTTTGTGTGGCCACCATTATTTTACAGCACTGCCCTAACCCTCTTGGGCATGGAGTTCACCAGAGCTTCACAGGTTGCCACTGGAGTCCTCTTCCACTTCTCCATGACGACATCACTGAGCTGGTGGATGTTATAGACCTTGCACTCCTCAACCTTCCATTTGAGGATACCCCACAGATGCTCAATAGGGTTTAGGTCTGGATACATGTTTGGCCAGTCCATCACCTTTACCCTCAGCTTCTTTAGCAAGGCAGTGGTCATCTTGGAGGTGTGTTTGGGGTCGTTATGTTGGAATACTGCCCAGTCTCATGCTCTGCTTCAGTATGTCACAGTACATGTTGGCAGCACTCATGCAGCCCCAGTCCATGCTTGACTGTAGGCAAGACGCACTTGTCTTTGTACTCTTCACCTGGTTGGCGCCACACATGCTTGACACCATCTGAACCACATAAGTTTATCTTGGTCTCGTCAGACCACAGGACATGGTTCCAGTAATCCATGTCCTTAGTCAGCTGTATCTTCAGCAAACTGATTGCAGGCTTTCTTGTGGGTCATCTTTAGAAGAGGCTTCCTTCTGGGATGACAGCCATGCAGACCAATTGGATGCAGTGTGCGGCGTATGATCTGAGCACTGACAGGCTGACCCCCACCCCTTCAACCTCTGCAGCAATGCTGGCAGCACTCATACATCTATTACCCAAAGACAACCTCTGGATATGATGCTGAGCATGTGTGCTCAACTTATTTTGTCGGCCATGACGAGGCCTGTTCTGAGTGGAACCTGTCCTGGTAAACTGCTGTATGATCTTGGCCACCGTGCTGCAGCTCAGTTTCAGGGTCTTGCCAATCGTCCTATAACCTATGCCATGTTTATGTAGAGCAATAATTCTTTTTGTAAGATCCTCAGAGAGTTCTTTGCCATGAGGTGCCATGTTGAACTTGCAGTGACCAGTATGAGAGAGTGAGAGCGATAACACCGAATTTACCATACCTGCTCCCCATTCACACCTGAGACCTTGTAACACTAACGAGTCACATGACACTGTGACACTGAGAAGGGTAAATGTCTAATTGGGCCCAATATGGACATGTTCACTTAGGGGTGTACTAACTTTTGTTGCCAGTGGTTTAGACATTAATGGCTGTGTGTTGGGTTATTTTGAGGGGACAGCAAATTTACACTGTTATATAAGCTGTACTCTCACTGCTTTACATTGTAGCAAAGTGTCATTTCTTCAGTGTTGTCACATGAAAAGTTTTAATAAAATATTTACAAGAATTTGAGGGGTGTAATCACTTTTGTGAGATACTGTATTTTACAAATCAGACTTTTGAGAATCAACAGTTGTGGCTTGATGCCCAAGAATTATACTGCACTGCCACCCAGATGTAGCAGAAAAGAAAAGAGTTTTCATGGCCCAAAAGAGGAGGAAGGGAAAAAGTAATTTACTAGCTGTGATTGCTAAATCACAGCCAACAACTTTATATGCTGAAAATCTTTGTTGTTTCTGGGGGACTCTGATTTCTACCTTCAAGCAATTATAAACTTGATACAGAAATTTGGTTCACACTTAGGACTCACAATCAATTTTGATAAATGCACGCTATTCCCAGTAGATCATGTGTCAGATAATGGTGTACATTTATGAAAGGGTGAATTTTTTTCTCTATTCACTTCTCTGCAGTTCTCCGGGGAAAATTATCTCCTCTGGCACCCTTTTTATGAAGCGGAGAACTTCAGTTCTCCCAGGGTGATCAGAGGAGAAGTGTTTTCTCGGAGATCTGTGTAGAAGTGAATGGGAGCGCCTATAATCTCGTGAGACAAAGCGAGATTACCGTAGTATGAAAATCAAAGGCGCTCTTTAACAAGCAGTGATAAATTATCACTGCTGAGTACACGATCCCCACTAATGTTAATAAATAATAGTCCCCTTACATAAATATATATATATATATATATATATATATATATATATATATACACACTGAATACACACAGGCATACATTTTATATATATATATATATACACATTAAATATATATATACATGTATGTGTGTATATATATACATGTATATATATATACATAAATATGGCAGGGGGACATGATTACTGTGTTGGGGGGTCTGTTTCATAAACTGAGAATGATCGGAAATGAGCTGTGATCAGCAGGATCACTGCTCATCTCCGTTTCATAAAAGGACACCTTTGTGCCTACATGTGTATCTCAGATGAAAATATTGAGGATCTCTATTTGGGCATCCAAATTGCATTGAACATCTCAAAATATACAGAGTTGAACATATTACCATGATTGCAAAAATGTAAACATAAATGTAATAGTTGGTGTAAACTAGCACTCACTGTTAATAGTTAGTGTAAACTACCACTCACCACTCAGAATTATTATGTCCCCACAATTGCTTTTTGTATGCACATAAGGTTTTGATCTGAAAAGCACTAAATATGTTGAACAAAATGACACTTGACTTGGAAAAAAACATTGACCTGAAAGTCGAACTTGAATCTTTCCAATACCTTAAGGAATCTACAAGTCCCTTATATAGAATACTACTATATGGCATCACAATTAGAGCATGTAGCAGGAGGGGTTGAGGGCAATTTTGACCAAAAACATAAACTTTTAATTTTTTTTATTTTCTGTTATACTGTGAGAAGAAACAGGTTGTTCCCTCTGTACAGAGCCCTGTTTGTTTTTCAGGTAAGTAGAGATATGCTTTAAATTAACTTCCTTTTTAATGCAGCTTCGGTAATGTCAGCACCCTAGGATTCAGTGTAGAAAAGCAAGCATTCACTTTTTCTGTGAATGTGAATAGCATTTACTATTTTTGAAGCTGATAATTTCATTTTTTTTTTTTTTGCAAAATAAATATAGCTCTTGGTACCCTTAATGAACAAGTCAGTGGGGAAAATAGATTTCTGAAAAATATATCCCAATGAATGAACTTTTGTTCACCGATATCATTCAAAATATGTCATTTAAAACTGTGGAACCCTTTGTACCCTTTGAATTTCTGCTTTCAGAACTGTAAAACATGTTTGTTTATTGTAGAAATGGGTTTCTTATCATTTATTTTCCACACTTTCATTTTGAACTAGATTTAAAGTTCACCAAAAGTTAACTGTATGGTAAATCATTCTTGAATCACCTTTCTTTATGGTAGATTATGTATTTTGTGCATTTGGAATACAGCCAGACTATTTGTATAGTTATGAGAGCATAATAGGAAGCTAATAAATGCATTTAATACATATTTTATTACTCAGCTCACAAATAGTAGTTCTTGAAGTAATATTATAGTAGTATTCATGAATGTATTAAAAGTGCACATAATATGTAAACTGTGAAACATTTAAATATATGCATTACCAAGGGATTTGGTTTTATAAGTAGTTCTTATCTAAACAATGTTTATATTTTCTGTATCTTGATTGTGAAATGTAGAAGGTTGTACTCTCTATATTGCAAGTTTATTTCCTTTTTTTTTAAATAAGTTTTTATTGGGTTTTCAGAAAAGAAAGGGTAAATACAAACATTGTAATGAAATACGTCACATCCATGTGCAAAACAGCAGATAACTCTGGACGTGAAACTCACATCCACAAACTTACATACTTCTACTTGAGTAATTACCAGTACATTGCATTACAACAACAGATCAATGAGCAAATGAAATCACTGGAATATGCCTTGTGTAATTTAGACCGCTGTGGCCTTCTAGCCCGGTCAGGACCCACGCGGCCCCCAATTGGGATCACCATGCGCCGCGTAGGACCGGCCAGGCCCAGGCCCTGTATAAAGAGGGGTAACAACACAAAGAGGGGACAAAGAAGGGTAGGAAAGACACTTTATGAAAACAGGTGAGGTGATAGAGCATCAAATAGGTCACCTAGGAAGCTCTATATGCTTCCCACAACTGCCATCTGGTTTTGAAACTATGAAACGTCAGATTGGAACTTGACAGAATGCTTTCATATTCATGAGATTCGTCCACAATTTGAACGACCTCACGAAGGGAAGATGAGACATTGCTCTTCCAGTTGCGAGCGATGACTAGCCTTGCTGCATATAGAATATGCTGTACGACAACTCTACACATCGGTGGGTATCAATCCAGCCCGATACCCAAGAGTGCCAGCTCAGGATTCAATTTGTTTAGGATACCTGTGACCTCCGCTATCAGCCTATGTACCGATGACCAGTAACTCCTCAGTGACTTGCATGTCCAGAACATATGGAAGAGCGTCCCTACATGTCCGCAATCTCGCCAACACATGTTAGAGTAAGAGCGATGGAACTTTGCAACAATGTACGGGGTTCTATACCATCTCAAGTGAATTTTCATCGCTCCCTCTCTAAAGTTAGCACACCTAGTCAATGAGTAGTTTAATCTAAAAGCCTTCAGCCATTGTGCGTCAGTGAATGTCCTATTTAGGTCCCTTTCCCATTTCAGTTGGTGATATGATTTGGTAAAGTGCATACGGTCCTGCATGGCACTGTAAAATACACCAATGCCATGTTTGGAAGAGGGAGCAGTGAAACAGTACTCGAAGACTTGTCTGGGGAAACAAATATATGTGTTGGGTAAAGATTGAGCGATGTGTAAGATACGTTTATAAGTCAGGAATTCTGTCTTAAAGTCCGGGAACTTGGCACAGAGGTCCGAGAACGGGATGTAAACGGATTGAGGGTTTAAGTCTGAGAGTAAAGATAGGCCATATTTAGCCCAGTGAGTCACATGCAAGTCAGGTGATAGTGCCTGTAGTGTGGACAGTGGGATGGGCATACGGCGGGTGTCAGAGGAATCAGAAGCATTCTCCCAAAAATATTTCCAGGCCAGTAGTGTAGCGGAAATGGTAGGATGGGGATCCAATGGTCGTTTACTAGATAGATTCACGGCCAGCACTAGGTCAGCCAATTGTACTTGTGGAGTACTAAACTGCTCCAGGGAGCACCACAATGGCAGGTTGTGAGTTGAGAACCAGGATTTAGACTGTGCCAAAATGGCCGCCATGTGATAGGCTCTCACATCTGGGACCCCCAATCCTCCCACCCGGACATGTTTGGTCAATGTCTTATGGGACGTCCTGGGCCTCTTATCCAACCATAAGAAACTTCTAACAATGGATTGCAGTGCCTTGTAGAAAGCAATTGGAGCTATGATAGGGAGGGCCCTAAACACATACAGGATTTTCGGTAAAATCAACATTTTAAATGCCGCGTTCCTCCCTGACCAGGAAAGGAAGAATTTCCTCAATCTCAGTAGATCCTGTGTCGTGGTGTGTAGCAGGGGAGAGAAATTGGTTTTACAGAGAGTGTCCGGTGAGCTAGTCAATTTAATGCCCAAATAGTCCAATGAGTCCCTTTGCCACTGATAATGTACTACTTGTTGGATTCGTGTCTGCATACTGTGTCCCACATGTATCCCTAGGAGATTGGATTTAAGTTCATTGACCTTGTAGTAAGAGACTGATTGGAACTCTCCCAGAATGTCCTGAACATGCAGTAGGGACTTCTCGGGGTCTGTGCAGGCCAATATGACATCATCTGCGAATAGTGAGATAACATGAGGGGGGGAGTCTGCCAGTTTAACACCCGTGACACCTGGGTGGGATCTCATCCTCTCCGCCAAGGGTTCCATGAGCATGGCAAAAATCAGGGGCGACAATGGACACCCCTGACGAGTGCCATTGGTAATATGAAAACTTTCCGAGAATAAACCCTCCGTAAAGACCCTAGCAGATGGGACTGAGTATAAGGTCATAATGGCCTGGACAATCTCCCCCTCAAAGCCGAACTTCTCCAATACCTGCCGCAGGTATCCCCAATGTATCCGGTCAAATGCCTTTTCGGCGTCTAGCGACAGGAGCACCGTGGGGATCCGGCGAGCAGCTACATGATGAATAAGGCCCACCAACCGTCTAGTGGCATCCGTGGCCTGCCTTCCGGCCACAAACCCCACCTGATCTGGTTTGATGAGATCTGGGAGGCACTGGGAAATACGGTTGGCAATGATCCTAGCATACACCTTTAAATCTACATTTAGTAACGAGATGGGTCGGAAATTTTGCGGCTTATTAGGTTCCTTACCGGGTTTTGGCAGTGTGACCACCGTGGCCTCCAACATTTCGGCCGGAAAAGTAGCCGTAGTCAAGGCCTGATGAAACACCCTGCCAAGGCAAGGGACCAAGATGTCCAGAAATGCGGCATAATATTCGGAGGAGAAGCCGTCCGGTCCCGGAGACTTTCCTTTCGGTAAAGATCTGATAACTTTGACTATTTCTTGATTAGTGATAGGGGCATTCAACTGCGATAATTGAGAGGGGCTTAGGCTCGGGAGGGAGATAGAAGACAAAAAGTTTTGGATGTCCGATGATGATGGTTGCGGCGTCGAATCATCTAAATGTAGGTTATAAAGTGAACCATAATACTGGCTAAAGGCGTCTGCTATGTCCTTCGGGTTGGAGAGCCGCTCTCCCGTGGCATGATGTAGTAAGTACTGAATTTTTTGTTTCGATATTTTATCTTTCAATTGAGCCGCCAACAGCCGACCCGCTTTATTGCCATGGGAATAGTGGGAGGCCTTGAGCTTACGAAGAGCTCTGGAGTGCTGACCAACCAGAAGGACCCTCAGTTCTGCCTGAAGTTTGGAAAGCTTGTCCGCGTTAGCCGCAGTTGGAGTACATTTATTAAGTTGCTCTATTCGTTTAATGGATTGAAGGATAGAGTCCAATTGTTGTCTTCTACGCCTCCGTTCCCTCGCCCCCTCTGACATCAATAAACCTCGCATAAATGCCTTATGCGCATTCCACAGTGCGAAAGGACATTTAACGGAGCCATCATTAATATCAAAAAATTCAATGAGTTTAGAACACATAGTCTTCCGGACCTCTGAATTGTCAAGTAGGCTGGCATCAAATCGCCACCTGTTGGCCCTTGTGGTAAAGGGCACGTCCCCGATTTGAATAATAACAGGGGCGTGGTCCGACCACGTTATGGAACCAACAGACGCGCGAGTGACCCGCTGCAACAAAAATTTGTTTGTGAGAAAGAGATCAATCCGCGAGTAAGAATGATGGGTTTTGGAATAGAAGGAATAGTCTCTCTCTGACGAATTGTGACAACGCCACACATCATAAAGTTCCGTTGCAGATAGAAAATTGGCCAGGTCGGCACGATGGAAGCGTCTAGGGTAGTTCAGTGAAACATCCAGTTGGAAATTGGGGACAGCATTAAAGTCACCACAGAGAATGACATGGCCCTGAATAAGAGGTTGAATTTGTTTCCAAAGCCTTTTCAAGAAAGGGATTTGACCCGTATTGGGGGCGTATACCGCCACTATGGTGTAGGTGGCTTTGTTGATGTTGCATGAAAGAACCAAGAAGCGACCTTCCGGATCTGCAAATTGAGACAGCTCGCTGAAGTCCAGGGAGTCCCTAACCAATACAGCCACTCCGCACTTTTTCTTAGGGCCGTTAGCATAATACACTTGGGGGTAGTCTTTGGATGAGATTTGTGGGTGGTTGCCAGCCATAAAATGGGTCTCCTGGATGACCGCCAGTTCACATTTCAAGGTCTTAAGCTCTCGCCAGAGCATATGTCTTTTGTGAGGACTGTTCAGGCCATTAACATTGAGCGAAAGCATTTGGAATGACATCGTGGAGGGTGAGGTTAGGCAAGCCTGCACAAGAAACTGAGAGGCACTTACTGGTATCTCGTTGAAGTGAAAGTCCTGATCCTGGGCACACTGGGTAGGTAGGTAGGTGAGGGGTATCCGACGAGGGCAGCCGCCCGTGAAGACCGGTCAAGGTGGCGTGTCCGGAACACCGAAAAGAAAAGAGCAGAGTTAAGTACAAAGTCTAACAAAAGTAACAAAGGGGAGTCAGGAGAAGAGTGCCCTCGGCAGGTGGCACGAAAAGGGTAAAAAAAGGCGACTCCTCAGGGGGGTCTGTACGGTATGAACCGTTTGAAGAGGGGGTATAGAGAAACAATCGTTAGCCGAGCATGTCTTCTGGAGCATGGTCGCTGGGAAGTGAGTTGTAGGGGGTCACCACAATCGTTAAAAGGCACGTTACACAGCCCAGTTTCATTCCATCTGAGAGGGATTTGATTCTCCGTCTGGATCTAGTTTTCCCCATTTTTTCAGCAGAGCCAGGCCGTCCTCCAGCGAGGAGATCCTGTAATCCCTGTCCCCTCTGGTTACCACCAAGGTTGCTGGGTAATTCCATCGGTACGGAATATGATGGTTCCTGAGGGGTTTGGTAACTGTAAATAGATTACGCCTTCTATTCATTGTATGCGCAGATAAATCGGCATAGAAGGATAGATTGTTTAAAGCAGGGGGAAGATCAGTACCTTTCCTCACCAGGGACATGAATTTCTCCTTCACTGTGTAGAAATGAACACGGGCTATAGTGTCCCTGGGCAGGGAAGCAGCAATATGTTTCGGTTTAGGCAGTCTATGGATGCGATCAATTGCCATGTCACACAAGGGGACATCTGGAAGAGCTTCCTGCATGATGTTGGTGAGGAATTCAGCTAGCTCATGAGGTTTCACTGTTTCAGGGATCCCTCTAATTTTAATATTATTGCGTCTAGACCTATCCTCAAGGTCTGCAACTTTCGCCTTGAGCCAGGTAATGTCGTCCTCATGTTCATTATGGGCATCCACCATGGTATTAAAGGTGTCAGCAAACTCCCCCATTTTGGTCTCCACATGATCCACCCTGTCACTGACTGCTGCGACCACAGTACTGCAGCGGGACATAAGTTGGAGCATGTCAGCATGTATGGAACTCCGTAAGGACATCATCATTTCTTTTAATAAAGAGTCCATGACAGGTTTGCCTGTAGTGGGGAACGAGGATATGGTGTCATGAAACACCAGAGTGTCATCCATGTTTCCGCCCTGGGCCCCCTCATGTTCTGGAAATTGTAGCCTGATTTTCGATATGGCTGGGCTGGCACATGCAGAGCTAGGGGTAGATATAGCCTGTATTCCCTCACAAGTGTCCGAGGGCTCTACAGGTGACAGCTGCGGTCCCTTAGGCCGTGCCGTTGGAGGGGATGAGTGAGGAGGAGGCCGCGAGGCGCCGCTGGAGGAAGCGCCGGCGCCATCTTGGCTGTGCATCCCGCCCGCCGGGTGGAAGAAGTTGAGGAGCTTACCAGGCTTGGTTTTCCCCTTACGTTTCCCCGGGACCTGCGGGCGACTTCCAGGCATCCTGATGGTTAGTTCGAGTTGAGCTGCGGTGACCCTCCGCTGTTCTAATGGCTCCGATCGGACTGCTTGGCGAGGAGCTGTGCTGCTAAGCGTCCATCTCTCTCGCCGGCCGGCTCCGCCCCCCCTGCAAGTTTATTTCCTGCGAACATGAATTTATTTCTAATTGAGTCATTATTGGATGAGGTTAGCATATTGTTTGATGAAGCTGCTTTATTAAAAGGCTAGTTTAAGCCTGGAGCAATTGTTGTCAGATGCAGTACAGTAGTGAAACCTGAGAAGCTCAGAATTTACCAGTACCAAGTTTCTTAGGTTCATCTTAGGTCTGTCTCTGCTATATACCCATCTCCTCTATTGGTTTGATATGCATGCTCATTGGAAATGCAATTGGGCAGTTCCAAACTCGATCTTACAGGTTGGAGGTTGTGTTTTCATATATATATACTGAGCTCTCTGGTATTGGCACTTCTGTGTGGAGACATTTCCAGATGCTGGCCTTTTATGATTACATTCTGCTTACAAATAGAAACAGGATGTTTGTCATTTTGTAGTTGGCTTATCCACACCAAACATGCTAAAATCTGATTGCCATCTCCCTTAATAAAATGTGTATAAAATTGCAATGCTAACATTTTTTATAAAAAGTTCAAAAAGTTCATAAACTTTGATTTTTAAAGTGAAACGGTCTTCAAAATCTCCCAAAACAACTGAATGTCATACCTGGCTGATCACTTAAGTGCAGCAATAACGCATGTATCCATACCCTCCAGGGTAACTGGAACATCTTTATTATCTTTAGGACTCAGGATATAGCATAGGAAGAAAGAAAGGCTATATAGTGTAATACTGTGAAATTACCATATATACCTCAACCATGCATGCAATAAATGTGTATAAAATTGCAGCACTAAAAAAATTCAATAGAGGTTCAAAAAGTTAATGAACTGTGATTCCTAAAGTGCAAATGGTCCTAAAATCCTACCAAAAATAGCTGAATGTCTCACTCACCAGAAATCACGGCTGATCACTTAAAGTAGAACTATATGCAAAACTTTTTTTTTTTTTTCCATTTTGGATAGAGCAAGGGAGGGTTATAACCTCTGTGTCCTATTACAGAGATTTCCCTTCACTTCCTGTCCCATAGCCAAACAGGAAGTGAGAGGAAATCCCTGCAAATTAGGAGAATTTATTGGGGACCTCCAGGTCACCAGAACTAGTGTACATTTTGGAAGATGTTTCCCTCTATTACTTTTCTGGGGACAACCCAAAATTTTGGATTTTCCTTTACTTTCAATAGTTATGGTAAACAGGACAAATAGAGAGGGTAAATCTCCTTTAACAGGGACACAAACAGCAAAAAAAAAAAAAAAAAAAGCAGGGGTTCTAATCCCTCTTTACTCTTTTCAAAACTAAAAAAAAGTTTTGCCCTTAGTTATACTTTAAGTCCAACAATAACGCATGCATCCATAACCTCCAGGGTACTGGAACCTCTTTATCATCTTTAGGATATGGCATGGGAAGAAAGAAAAACTATATGGTGTAATACTGTATGAAATTATCATATGTGCCACAACTGTGCATGCAGTGCCACTCATAAAACAGCGTGAGGCATGTCAACACCAGTGAGAGCAGTTACCACACCAACTGCCACCCACATGTAGTGTACACTTACTGTCACATATGCTGCCCAAATGTTAGGGAGCAATAGGGCTGCTGTGAATTAATCATGCAGGCATAATTGAGATCCTTCCAATCACACTACAGGTGTCAGAGGGGTCCTTCCAACAGCAATGCAGGTCATGTTAGTCTCCTTCCTGATCACAGAGGCTCTCATCCATCACATAATACCTTTTGTCTATGATTTATGACATGTCAACCCTGGATAATGGTAACCATTCCTTTTTTTCTTGAGTGAAGTGATGATATCAATTTGAGGGCACTAATTTAATTGTCTTTTGCTACCTTGAAGGAAACCTCCCTTTGTAAAGACATCCAGGAGATCTACCAATCTGTCTTCTAGATAGAAAACCAAGTGTCTACCCTTACATGTGATCGAGATGACCTTTTCCAATGGCGTTACCAACTCAAAGCTCTACAATCTCAACAAACCCAATGATTCAGGCAATTATACTGTATATGCAACATGATGATTTTGAAAACTGAAATCACAGGAATAACTTTAAGATCCAGGGCATCCCAGCAGCAATGGCTGCAAATGATATCACACACAGTGTCAAAAGGATCTTCAACGCTCTCCTTAACAAACCACCTACTGCCCAGATATAGATCAACAGAGTGCATAGGCTCAATGTTGCAGGACGCACTCAACCAAGGGATGTCAAATGAATTATTTTCTCTGTAAAGGAAGAAACAATATGTAAATCTGTAATATTTCATTCATATTCAAAATATATTGGGATTTTTATGGTGATGAGACACAATTTTTTCTTTAAAAAAATATAATTTTTACTTTACACACATAAAAAACATATTTAAAAGAAAATATGCATTATCCATATACAGCAAACCACAGCAGTTATTTGTTTCTTCCGTTGGCTACACTGTTGTTCCTCTACATATTTCACCAACAACGGCTTCTTGCCAAATTCTTATATATTCTCTTATATATACGGTGTATATAAAACATACATCCATGAGAAAATTTCGTATTTAAATTATCATATAAATAATCAAATCTTTTTTCAGGAAGTCTGTGTATATATATATATATATATATATATATATAGAGAGAGAGAGTACCGTCCCAGAGTCATGCTGTATTAGAGTCATGAAATAAAACCCAATTTCAAAAACGTTGGGACACTGTACAAATTGTGAGTAAAAGAGGAATGGACTAATTTACAAATCTCATAAACTTATATTTTATTCACAATATAAGATAGATAACATATCAAATGTTGAACGTGAGACATTTTGAAATGTCATGCCAAATATTGGCTCATTTTGGATTTCATGAGAGCTACACATTCCAAAAAAGTTGGGACAGGTATCAATAAGAGGCCGGAAAAGTTAAATGAACAGCTGGAGGACCAATTTGCAACTTATTAGGTCAATTGACAACATGCTTGGATATAAAAAGAGTCTCTCAGAGTGGCAGTGTCTCTTAGAAGTCAAGATGGGCAGAGGATCACCAATTCCCCCAATGCTGTGGCGAAAAATAGTGGAGCAATATCAGAAAGAAGTTTCCTTGGGGGGGCGTGGCTACCGAGCTCCGCTATGGATGCTTGAAGTGAGAGCTCTCTGCAGCCGCCAAAGGAGTCCACTGCCATCCATCCCGCCACGGACAACATCACAGCCCCCACAACCTCCGCTATGCCGCGCCGCAGCCACAGAAGGTTTCAGGCTTCTTTCCTCCTCTCCCGCGTGGCCTACCCAAAGATGGCGGCACCGCCGGCCACGCGCGGACAGACGATCATGGAGATCGAATGGAGCCAGTCCTCGGCCCCTCCCTCACCACCACACAGCAGGGGATCATCAGCCTCATCACCCTCCACCAGAAGCCCGGCAAAATCCAGGCCTAGAATGGAGTCCCCTGGCAGAGACATCTGGCCCCTAAACATGGAGGTGAGTGGGCCCCAGGCCTCCCAACACAGTGCTCTGCAAACAGGCCCTGACCCCATAGACAGTTTCCCCACCACCGGCCAGCCTATCTCAGACACAGTCCTGAAGGAGATGCTCATTTCAGGGGGATGTGATAGCAGCATTGGGATGCTGCAAGGCTGAAGTGCAGGCCCTGGGTGACAGAATAGACTATGTAGAAAACACCATGGAAGAATATTCCTCTTCTTTCAATACTCTAGTTGACGCACACGCTGCCACTACAGATGAAGTATTGTGGATTAAGGACAAGTTAGCGGATCTAGAGGATCGCTCCCGCCGCAATAACTTAAAAATCAGAGGGGTTCCTGAAACAGTCCTCACCTCCCAACTTCCCCAATACGTACAGGACCTATTCACTTCATTGCTCCGTGCTCTGATACCATTAGACCTCACAGTGGATAGAGTTCACAGGATCCCCAAAACGTCTTTCCTGGCCAATGAGGTCCCTAGAGACATTCTCCTACGCATGCACTTCTTCCGCAGCAAGGAACTCATCCTAGAAGCATTCTGAAAGGCCACACAGCGCCCAGAACAGTATGCCGCTCTGCAAGTTCTCCCTGACTTGTCCAGACATACACTCCAGCATCGCCAAAACTTGGCCACAGTCAACTCCGCAACCACCAATTTCCACACAAGTGGAGATACCCTGCCACTCTGTGTATCACCCACAATGGCACCACCACCACAGTTTCTACCATGCAGGAGGGCCTTCAAGCCTTACGCCTTTGGGGTATCATTCCAAACCCCCCAACAAATGACCCAGGAGGACCCAGTCCCCACAGGATCAACTCTGACTAGCAAACGGTCTCCCACAAGAGCTCCAACTACAAGAAAAAACCCACTTGACGAGGCACACTCTCTATTACACTTATTTCCACGTTGGATTCCTTTCCTGTTGGAACTGCTACCACCCAGTTTACTACCCCTCACAACCTCTAGCAGTTATCACTGCTGTCTGGACCCCCTCAAGGTCCCTTTTTAACACAATGTTTTGGTTGCTTTTGTTATGTCCTTTTTGCCTTCCTCTCTCCTGCCTCCCTATGTTCCTTTGGTACGCAGCACTGTATTGACAGGAACTTTCCGATGTCTCCTGCATCCGACCCAATTTATCTCCAAAGCTCCTCAAAGAGACAACGTCTTCAACTGACCTCCACTACATCCTCTGCAAAATCTGGTATTACTACAGCGCACTACCCGTGACCCCCAGAACAGCACACTACCCGTGACCCCCAGTACAGCACCAACCACAGCGCACATCATCTCACTTCCCCATGATGACCGTTAACTGCCTGTCCCTGAATGTCAAGGGGTTAAACCACCCAGCCAAACACATCTCAATGTGGAAAGAGGCCATGAAGGCCCAAGCTGATGTGCTATGCATCCAGGAGACACTTTCAAGCATCGGGTCCCCCAAAGTGCTCTCATAAGCGATACCCACATATCTTTTTCGCTAACGCCCCCACAAAGAAAATAGGGGCGTTGCTAGCTATCAGAGACACACTCGGATTCCAGGCCCGGAAGATTATTGCTGACCCAGATGGCAGATACCTCATTGTCACCTGCGACATTAACTCACAACCCTACAAACTTGTGACTCTTTATGCCCCGAACACTTGCCAGCTACGCTTTCTCCGCAAGCTCTTCAAGAAGGTTGAATCACTAATGTGCGGAGACTTCAATATTACTGTCAACCCTAAGATGGACTCCTCATCTGACCATACCACGAGGACTGCATCCTTTGGTGACATCTTACATGCTGAAGGAATGTACGATGTCTGGAGATGCTCCCATGCTAATGAGAGAGACTACACTTACTTCTCTCCCAGACATCGTACATACTCATGCATAGACCTGTTTCTAATGGACCAATGTCTCTTCCAGAGGGTCTCCTCTTGCACCATACCAGACATTTTGTGGTTGGGCCACTCCGCTGTTACTATGCAACTAGCGGTGGGAGTCGTCTCCACCTCAAACCCCATCTGGCGCTGTAACATTAAGCTTTTAAAAGACCCCACCTCCTCTAAAGTAATCTCCTAGCATCTCAGGGACTTCTTCACCAATAATGTCAGCTCTGTTTCGAATCCCTACACTTTATGGAACACCCATAAGGCTTTCATTAGAGGCATACTCATCCAACAGGGCGCCAAGCTCAAGAAACTTTACACATCCCGACTGGATGCACTAACCACACAAATGCACACCCTAGATACCCTTAAGAAGGCCTCTCCCTCCTTAGACAATGAGACCTCCCTCCACAACCTCAGGGAAGAATTAAGGCTTCTTCTAACCCGACAGTATGACAAACACTTCCGTCGACTTACACTCAACTATGGGCAAACTCTTAGCCACTAAACCACAAATTAGTCAACCCTCAACACATTGCTGATAAATTTGCAGACTTCTACAGCATACTATATAACCTTAAAGATGACCAGCACCCCCCCCAATCGACTGAGACTGCTATCGCCTCCTTCTTAGCTGACCTGAATCTCCCCACTTTAACTGAGGACCAGCTAGCCATCCTTAACGCCCCCCCCAACAGCTAAGGAAGTAGAGACAGTAATAAGATCCTTTCCAATTGGGAAATCCCCAGGTTCAGGTGGCCTCCCAGCGGAATACTACAACTCCTTCCAATCTGTCCTGTCAACACATGTGCGATATTTACACTGAAGTGGTCTCCTTTCCCCCCTGAAATGTTGGGAGCGTATATTGTAACCATACCCAAACCAGGGAAGGAACCCAATGTACAAGCAAATTTTAGGCCTATTTCACTACTTAACGTTGACGTTAAAATCCACACTAAAATCCTAGCCAGCCGTCTAGCTGACATAGTTCCATCCTTAATCAAACACGACCAGATGGGGTTCACGAGGGGTAGGCAGCCCTCCGACACTACCAGGCACATACTGAATATCATGCACCATGCTGAAGTTACACAAACGCCTCCTCTGCCTCCTCTGCTTCTCTCCATTGATGCAGAGAAGGCGTTCGATAGGGTCCATTGGGCCTACATGCACCGAGTACTACTACACTTTGGGTTTAGAGGTCCAATGCTATCCGCTATCAAAGTGTTATACTCCTGCCCTGAAGCCCAGGGTACTAACCTCGGGGTTACCCTCCAAGACCTTCCAAATCACAAACGGCACGCGACAAGGTTGCCCCCTATCCCCTTTCATTTTTAATTTAATAATTGAGCCCCTAGCAGAAAAAAATCTCAAAATAATTATGTTCTTTTAATCTATCTGATATAATCCTGCATTCTTGTAGGTAATCTTTGTCCTGGGAACAATTTCTTTTAGCCCTGGTGAACTCTCCTTTGGGTAATCCCCGCTCAGTGTGTGGAGGATGGCAGCTATTGGCCAGCAACAACGAGTTCCCAGCACTTTCTTTTCTGAATCGTTTTGGTATTTACTGTGCCATCCTCCTTGTTACCTGTCAAAAGAACATCCAAATAGGCAATTTGGACTGGATGAAAGTTATGCGTGAATTCTAAATTTTCTAAAGAGTTTAAGTAGCTCATAGACAAATCAATCATATTGATTGGGCCCCTCCACATGAGGATCAGATCATCTATAAAACGTGAGTAACATTCAATCTGATCCCTGTATGGATTGCTGTGAGAGAAAAGAAAATTTTCTTCCCACCACCCCCATGTATAAATTGGCCAAAGATGGAGAAAACTTGGAGCCCATCGATGCTCCCCGGCATTGCAAATAATATTGGGAGTCAAACATAAAGAAATTATTTTGTAATAAAAATTCTATGACCATCAAAATGAATTCACACAATTCTGAACTGTAATTACTGTACCGTGTAAGATGATGTTGAACCGCTATGAGCGCTAAATGATGGGGTATACATGAATATAAAGAAGACCAATTGATTTCATGTATATGACCCAAAAGATGCCCAGTATCTCTCAAATAACCCGGCAAATGTTTGAGTAAGGGCTGTAGATATTCGCCCACCCATTCGCTAAGTCTCTCGAATAATTCGCCCATGCTTTCGGTGTGGCCGAGTTTGCGTCGCAAAGACATTGCGTGTGATTTTAGGAGCAGTGCACTCCGAGTCGCATGCGGTGTCTGTCATCGAATAAGTGTGGACCGCCACTTAATGTTTGTTTTCCTATGGGAAACCTTCCTTGATTCTTGACCGACTTAAACACAACACCTCTTCCCTGGTGTTATGTATTGATGTTAATTGCAATTGCAATTAAGTATGTACCGCCCCTAGTTTTAGGAGCAGTTTTCACATTATATAAGTTTGATTTAATTGTCAATGTACATGCTATGAGGAAGGCGTAAAGCTGAAACATGTCAGAATTTGTCATGTTGTCACCGCTATCCATGTTAGAATAAAGAATTTTACTTGGAAGAAGCCTTTTCGTGTGCCGGCTTTATTCATATAAAATTTAGCATAGTGTCTTACTACAAAGTCAACCACACTGAATCACTTATAATAGATTTAAGTGTCCCTCCATCCCTCAGCTCAAGACTTCAGCAACAACTACCGTTCAAATGGAGTCCGTCAGGGATACCCTACCTAGGACTCACACTAACTACCCCCTTCGCCTCCTTAACAAAATCGAACTTTGAAACATTGATCTCCACAGTCACGAAGCAACTAGCTAGAATGTCACACCACAAACTCACCTGGTCTGGTAGACTGGCGGCCCTAAAAATGATGATCCTCCCACAAATACTTTGTGTGTTCAGAGTTCTGCCAATACCAAACCCACATTCCTACCTCCACAAATTGACGTGGATTTTGCACGCATTTGTATGTGCGGGGAAAAGGGCCAGTTGCCCACATTTAACCCTGATCAGACACAAATTGATGGGAGGGATAGGATACATAGACGTAGTAGTCATATAAGTGGGCCACCAGACTAGACCAGCTGAAACGTTGGTTTAACATAGATGAAGGGCCGCTATGGCTAGACATAGACATGCACCTATCACCTACTGATAATCTCTGCTAATTACTGCTCAGTGACTTGTGGAAACCCTGGGACACAAAACACATACCACCCTCCCATTCAAGTCTATCTCCAGGCCTGTAGACAACTGCTGTCCCAACCCACCTCCCAACAGCTTGCCCCCTCCCTCCCATGCCTCTCCACATTATACTAGACAGTATAATTCCCATCTCTACACACCAAACCGCTTCAATCGTGCGGTCTGATCTCCATACAACAGTTGTGGGATGACTCCACACTTAAATCGTGGCACATCGTACAATCTGAATTTAACCTTCCCCCGTCCATGCACTATACATACCTCAGAATGCATCACTTTCTAATTAAAAATCCCACCCCAACTACTACCCTCCACCCCGTGGCTCATTCATTTTACTTCAATTCCACAATGCGACCCAAAGGTATATCCCTTTTCTACTGTCTCTTGCACAACAAATGCAAACCATCCAAGTTGAGACCCATGGAATTTTGGGAACAAGACTTGAAGACCCCACTCACCTGGAACCAATGGCAAACAGGCATACGGGTGATACACTTTCACTCCCACTTTGTTAACCACTGGGAGATGATGTTTAAAATAATCCACAGATGGTACCACACTCCTTCCAGGCTAGCCAAAATATTCCTAACCTCATCCCCAGATAGCTGGCGCGGCTGTGGAGGTCATGGGTCACTGCTACACATATTATGGAGTTGCCCTGTCCTCTGCAGCTACTGGAGACGCATCTTCCACATACTAGCTACTACCACGGGGATCTTGACATCCCCCAATCCCAAGTTGGCGGTCCTACATGTTGGCATTAATGCCTACCCGTGCCACATGAGACCTGTGGTAACCCATGTTCTCCTAGTGGCCCGCAACCTCCTCCTTAGGAAATGGAAGTCGGTAGAACCCCCAAGTATATCAGAGTTAATCCATATCAGAGCTTAGTCAACACCCACCACCAGTTCGAGCAAGCACTGGCGATCAACAATTCCACCTGCGCCCTTTTCGACAGAAACTGGTCTATATGGATATCTAAACATTCTTAATGACACACTCTCCGTTTCATGCTGACATACCTTACCCCTTCCTCCCCCTTTTTTTCTATATTGTATTCTGAATAAAATTTTGAAATTTGAAACTTCCACATCATTGCATTCTGTTTTTATTCACAATTTGTACAGAGACCCAACTTTTTTTGGAATCAGACTTGTATTGTATTTTAGGAATGCGATGTAGAAAAAGGTCTTAGACTGGAAAATTTACCTGATTACTCAGCAATACTTAAAAACAAATATGTAAATCCTGGGCGAGAGGCACTTCCCAAAGTGATGGAGCTGACATTCAAACATATTTATTCCCAAATCTCTCCCACAGGACTTAACTGGTGAGAAAATGGCTGAAGCCTCTCTTGGGCTGGTTTCATCAAGCTGGGGATGTATATTCTTGGACTACCCATTCTGTCTTCAGTTTTGTCTGGCAGGAGACCACTTAATCCTACATCATGCAAGCTGACTACCTTACTTATTTGGATTGCTTTCATGAACCCCATTGAGGTCACAGACTGGGCAATGGTGGACTTTCCAACCCAGCCAAGAATCCTCAATCTAATGGGTATTAAACCCTGATGTGTAGAGTACTTTGGGACCCTCTTTTTTTGTAAATGGCACAGTAATTCTTACTATACATTAATTATTTCAGACAATCTTACTACATATTCTTCCTTCTTGTATAATTGCCTAACTTGATTGAGACACATGATTCTACACATATATATTTTTTTCACTGTACATTGTTCATTTGTCTGCAGATGGATTTGGAAATCAATGTCCTATCTTTTACATCAACATAGGATATAAATTATAAAAAAGCTTAGTTCTGAGGAAGAGAAAAAACAGAGAATGCAAAGACACAGGCCTCACAGTGCTGTTGTAGTTTTGGGTTTTATATAATAATCTGGACCACATTCATGTATTTTGTACACAAATGAGTTCAACTCATATAACAACAGGGAATAGAGCAGTGCTCAGTGCATTGCAGGGTGTTCGTCGGGGTGAACGCCCTGCAAATTTGGGTGTACAGCAAACAGCCGAGCAGGCAAATGTTCAGCCGGAACTCATGCTCAGGCTGAACTGTTCACTCATCCCTACCTGTTACCCTGTTGATGGACAAGGGCCTCTTTCTCACATCCTGTCCCCCAAAAGGGATGTGGAGGGTTTTTATAAGAATCTGGAAGACTACATTTAATTAGGAAGCCCTCATATATCCAAACCCATTAGGTGAACGAGTACAGGGGTACTCCTTATTATTCATTTACTCAAAACAGTGAAAAAGTATAAAATACACACACATACCATGTTTAAAATATCATCCAGTAAATAAAACACAATCACATATGTACCTGGTCCAAAATAAAAAGTAAATACACATCAATCAGGTTGTCCAGTGAGATAAACTATGTGAATCATGGCTTATAGATAGGTAATCTTTGTCAAGCTATCTAGTGATGTCATCCACGTCAACCACAAGTTCCCTTACTGCCAATCTGTGCTTGCCGATCTTCCACTACTAATGACACAGTGATTTCTGTGATAATGCCACCAAAAATCCCAGTGTTGTCACCGACAAAAGTTGGTAAATTACATCATCTAGCATTGCAAGCAATAAATATAAATTTCCACAGCTGAGAATTGTCATGTAAAAGTGGAAGTGTGACCTATACAGCTCACCCAAATTCAATCATCATTGACTTCAGTTATATTTGGATTTGGGCTTAGGATTTTTCCTATTTTGGAGCATGTTTAAACGACCCGCAAGTACTTTATTTATGTTAACACAATTTTCATAAACTGCAATTTTATTAATCAGCAAATTGTACATTTTTTAACCTGTAATAAATTGGGCACTAAATTACTTTTTTGGCCAGATTTTTGTTAAGAGAAGTAATCTGTGGGTGAGGCTAATGCTGTCGACACTGTGAAGTATTTGGCTGGCAGTCCTCCAGGGACTGACAGCAATGCCACAACATCTACAAATGATATGTCTTTTGAGATATAAAAGAAATCAGGGGCATCCACTGCAAGCTTAAGCTTTAGACCCAGGTTCACTATAGAAAGACAAGCAGCTGCCCATCACAGCATCAAAAAGGTGGGGATCCCTGAAAGAGATATTTGAAAAAAAAAAAAAAAATTAAAGATGCACCAGAATACAACCTCGCAATGGCCATGGCCTATTTACAAAAAAAGGTTCCTGAGGATAAAAAGATGTCCCACTGTAAATATGTTTAAGTCATACTTTCACAATGTACCACAAAATACTTCACGTTTATTTCAATCACCACTGCTACCCCCTGCAGCAATTCTACACACCTGATTCATTCCCTTAACTCAGATCACACCCGCATGGCTCGACTCGATATACGGCTCCACTACCGCCTTTGTCTTATTCAATCTCATCACCAACATGTCTGAGGACAGACCTACTTACCATACACTAAAACCTCCAGTTATTGCCTTCCATCCCATGTTATTCTTAGATTAAAATATTTTTTATTGAAAAAAACACTTGCTTACATCATGCCTTCTCTACATGTTCTTAAGATCAACATTTTTTTTTCTTAATTAGACCTTGATCCTATACAGCTCCAGTGAAAGACTGCATAGCATAACAAATTCAAATTTGCCCATCCCTCCCCACTCTTTATAAGCAACCCAACTATAATAAACACAAATAACAAAACATATACAATGTAACCGAGATTCCATGTGGTACATGGTGGAGGGTAATCTGGAAAAGCAGACAGTGTAAGAGCTTGGATTTCACTGATGTTTTTACAAATGTCTACAGACTAGGGATGTGCTACAGTTCATCCAGAACTCAGTTTGACTCAAGCCCACAGGATGCTCTGAAATTCCTTGCCCCACGGCAATACGTAACAAGTGGGTGGGGATGGCAGTAGCATAATTGACCTAATATGGGCACCTAGACATATTTGGAGAATTTCACTGACATTGACAGATGATAACTTTAAATATCCACTCTGTACAACAACAGCATTTAGAGCAAAATGTAGCATTGAACCATAGGCCCCTCCCTTAGAATAGAAGAGGTTCCATGTAATTACCATAGAGAAAATCATGAAAGGTGCAGGAGAGAGTCAAAATAGGAAGAGGAAGAAGGGTGAAAATCCATGTTATCTGTGCAAACACACTTCCCATGGCAAGAGATGGATCACTATATGTATAGTAGAAAGAGTACATTTAAAATGTTGATGAAACTGTCAGAAACTTGAAGCTTAGAAGAAAAAGAAGGCCAACAAATGAGATGAGATCTAATGTACTTTACCAGAGTTCAATATATAGTGGAGGAGAGGGGAATAATACAGCATAGTTACATAGTTAGTGAGGTTAAAAAAAGACATCCGTCCATCCAGTTCAACCTATGATGTGTGTGTGTGTTTGCTGTTAACCGTACATTGTATACCCCTGTATGTTGTGGTCTTTAAGGTGCCCATCTAATCGTTTTTTGAAACTATTGATGCTCCCTGCTGATACGACTGCTTGTGGAAGAGAATTCCACATCCTTACTGCTCTTACAGTGAAGAACCCCTTACGTATTTTAAGGTTAAACCGCCTTTCCTCTAGCTTTAGTGAGTGGCCACGTGCCTTATTGTATTCCCTTTCTCTGAATAGTTTGTTCCTTATGCAAGGGTCGCCAGTACAGTATTTGTACATTGATATCATATCCCCCCTCAATCGTCTCTTCTCTAGAGAGAATAAGTTCAGTGCTTGTAGTCTTTCCTCATAGCTGATGTCCTCCATTCCCCTAATTATTTTTGTTGTCCTTCTCTGGACTCTCTCCAGTTTCAGCACATCCTTCCTGAGGACCGGTGCCCAGAACTGGACAGCATACTCCAGATGTGGCCAGACCAGAGTCTTGTAGAGAGGGAGAATAATCTCTTTATTTCTGGAGTGAATCCCCCTTTTTATACATCCCAGTATTCTGTTGGCTTTGCTTGCAGCGGCTTGGCATTGCATGCCACTGCCAAGCCTGTTGTCTACCAGCAGAGGTTGAATTTATACATATTACTCCTGTGCATTGTTCCTTCCTTCCTGTCTACTATGTTGAGGTACAGACAGCCAGCCTGAGGCCTCAAAGGCAAGAGGATTTTTTATCAAGTGAAACCCAGAACTTGACTGAATAAACTATGACATTTGCAATGCCCTTTTCCTTAGAATGTTTCCTGACCTTAATAAAGATTTGAGAAGTCTGAGGAAATGGTGCTATAATTATCGTCAAAGTGCAGTTTCCCAGCAATTCAAGCAGCATGCAGAATAGCTAACTTATCACAAAAGTTCAGAATCTCTACTTGGGACTAGAGGGGTTGGTTGTGTAGAAGTGTGTTTACTCTATAATGAAAGAAGTGGAAGTCTCGAGAGTGGGAAGATTTTTTTTTTTTGTTTTTTAGAAAGTTGCTGCAGTGGAACCCTCAGTCTTTTTAGGAAAGCTAAGAAATTGCAGGTTGTTGTGTCTGGATCAATTCTCCAAATTGAAGCAATTGCTTCTTAGTGATCAGGGCCTCTGTAACTAGGGGATGCTCTTCTGTAGTGATTCTGTCCAGTGAGTTGTGGACATCTGTTTTTTATCAATGGGAAATTCCCCCAAATTGCAGTCACATACTTAAACCTCAATAATTTGAACTGAAGTGAACTATGTTTAGGGATACTTTCAGGGTTCTGTGCTGCTATGGTGCCAGAAGGTGACAATATCTATTCCTGAGTGTTTGGATTGAGGACCATATTGCTGGAGGGTAGGGGTGGGTCCCAGTCTAGTACGGTCCAAGGAAGCTGCATGTGAGGTAGAAAAAGCTACGTGCCAGTGTCAGGAGAGGCTTCGCCACAGTGCATATGCAGTTTCAAAGCACACACATGCGCCGGCCAAGAATGGGTCAAGCAGATATGCACAAAAGTGCGAATGCACACCTGTCACTAATACTGGTGCCAAACGGCCTGTTTAAACAGAGCTTCTGCACTGGCTAATTGCTGTATGTTCCTGATTCCTGTGTTAGACCTCTGAGCATACTCCAGACTATTCCTTTCTTCTACCTGCCCTGACCCCTGACTTGACCCTGGATTCTACCTCTGTCTGCTGCTCCTGTTTGATCTTTTGTCCATTGCTGATATTGCTTGTGACCTGACTATTCTGCTGTCTGTTATCTATGCCTGATCTTACTGACCCGGCTTGTCCTCCTGCCTGCTACAGCTCCTTGAGTCCAGCTTGTCATCTTCGAGCTCCTGCTTCCTCCTGTGCATCCACAGTCTGTCACCAGCTAAGCCCCAAGCTGGTCTGCCTGCATACAGCCATCCTGCGTTCCCTTCTGTGAATCATCAGCTACTACCATCGCAGACTACTGAACTGATAATAGGCGCTCTTACCTCGCTGTGCTCCACTACTGTCTCTGTTACTGGCTCACCATCAGTGGCCCTCGAGCGGCAGCTATACAAGAGGCCTTCCTCTGCACGTCAGGTTCACCAACCAGGTATGTGACAGCCAGCAACATTTTGTGTGTGGTGGAACAAGGCCAGCTTGATTCCACACTCCTGGTAGAATACATTTTAGGTATACAACTACTTTTGTAAACATATCAAAGAAAAGGGGTCTCTTTGCACATATATGGTGGAGCTGCAAAATTTTACGGTTTCAAAATTGTAATTTCAAACATTATCAGAACAGGAAGGCAACCTGGGTAATCGTGGGAAGGTATTTTATAGGGAGAGGGAGAGAAAGTTGGGAGGATTACATCATGTATGAATGTTTTACCATTTTATTTTTAAATTTATAGTTCCATTATAAGTAAATAAACCAGGGTGATGCCACCCCTTATTATCATCCTCCTTTTCAGCATATTTTTTTTTTCCCAACACTACAGGTGCCTTTTCAGGTCTAGTTCACATGGCCTTCAATTTGTATAAGGGCAGTGTGAACAGGAAAGTTTTACAAAGCATTTTCAGAACTTTCGGCAAACTTTTTTGAAGCCAGTTTTGAAATGTTTAACACAGATCATAACGGGAATGCTGTCACTTTAAATAAGATTCTAGCAGGCTTCAGTACTACTTGAACAGATACAGTGACACAGCTCAATGCACTGCACTTCTTATATATGCATTGTTTTATATGCATGCAAGCCTTTAAAGCAAGGTGAAGGACAAATAACTGAATGCAGCAACACAAATTGAAGCATTGTGCACCAAGCTCTGCATCTTTAGAATGCACTTAAACCCTAAAAACATGTTGTTGTCTTTGTTATACAGAAAAACCTACATATAAAAAAAAGTGCAAATAAATACTATTATTATCTATTGATTAATGCTTTTTATAGTTGAGCACAATTTACATATTCTGAGCTCTTTATTCCTCTCTTTGAAACATAAAAGATTCTACTGTCTTCAACTATATAGTCAAACTGTTAAATTGTATTTCTTTTTTTTTTACTTTTCACAGTTATTCTTATGAAATTCACATTTCTAATGCCTACTACATTGGTAGACTTCACAGTCTAATTAAAATTAGTCAATAGTTTGCTTCTACTGTATGTACTTAAGTTACATATCAAAATGATCAGTAGATTTTCATGCAGAGTTTTCATGTAGAGAATTTAGTTTAGCCCTACCCCCCATTGGGCAGTACAATTGTCCATAACACTGAAGAAGAGGCTAAGGAGATGGTAGGGGCCAAGCTTGACTTTTATATTATAACTTAGGATTTATTTATTCATTTATGTATCTATATCAATTCATCTAGTGATAATTTCAAAAATGCTGTTTTCACTAAAGGAAACTATTGCCTCTAGGGCAAAAGAAAAAATAAAGTTTTTGTTAAATAAAAGCAGCATGACAGACACAGAGTTCACAGAGCAACTATTTTGGTGGCACATGCGCATGTATTCAGCAATGGGAGAATATTGTACTATTCAGCTTTTTTAATGTTTATAATTAGGAAGAAAGACATAGATTGATAACTCTTTGGTGTTTCTTGGAGCACCAAAAAAGTCACAGCTATACTGAGTATATAAATAGTGATGAGCTGAACTGCCATTGGTTCGGTTCGACCTGAGTTTGGCGAACAGTTAAGAATTTTGGATGCCAAGCCAGAACCCTGCTGAAATCAATGACAGCCTACTCTGGCAAATAAAAAAATGCCCATTTTCTGTGATAATAGGCAAGGGGTGTAAAAATATAGCACAAGGGGTGGGCACTACTCTAGGGAAAATGTTTCAATGCAAAAAAAAAATAATAATAATAATTCCTTGTTTCTTGGCAGTTATTTTTTAAAACGCTATCATTTAGCCCCCGTTCACATAGAGGTGACCTGTGAGGCGACCTGGTCACCTCACAGGTCGCCGCAGGTCGCCTTCCATAGGGAAGCTGCGGACCCATTCTAATAGGAGCGACACAAGTCGCTCCGACTTAGAAAAAGGGTCCGGAGCTTCTTTGGGGCGACCAGGAGGCGACCGCCATAGACTTCAATGTTATGAAGTCCGTGGCGGCCTCTCGGAGGTCGCCACCCGAAGTCGGATCGCCCCTATGTGAACGGGGGCTAACAAAGGAATAAAGAGTTTTGCTGACAGATGATATCTCCCTCCTGGTCTCTTTTTTTAAAAGCAAAAACAACACACAGACCCCAAAAGTCCTCCAAAATACATAGCAGACCCCTAAGGATCTGTTATGTATTAGCTGTGATCCTTTGGAGGGGTCTTTATGCTGTTTTTTTTTTTAATTTTACTTCTAAAAAGAAGTCGGCAATTACGTTTTATTTGCCAGAAATTTAAACTGTGTCATTTTTTTCTTTGTAAATGTCACTTTTGCTTTAGAACAGCTAAAATGGAAAAATAAATATGTGAGTGTTCTTAAAAATTCATACCAAACCCTTTAAAGGTTGTCATGGATTTTAAGGGGTACCCTATGTAAAAACACAAAACAAAATGTGTGAGGTTGCGTAGGAAATACATACCAGACCCTTTGGATCCGGTATAGATTTTAGGAGTAACTCCATACAAAAGTACAAATAAAAAATGTGTTAAATCCCCTAAAGATCTTTGCCAGACTCTTAATCTGAGCATACAGCCCAGCTGGCCAGGAAAGGGGGGGGCAAGTACTCCAATAAATACCAGGCCACATGCGCCGAACATGGGGGGAGGACTTGTTGTCTTGTTGTTATCCTGGACAGTGGTGGTGGGGGTCTGCAGGTGGGGGGCTATTGGAATCTGGAAGCCCTCTTTAACCACTTAAGCCCTGGAAGATTTTGCCCCCTTCCTGACCAGGGGGTATTTAGCGATTCGGCACTTCATGGCTTTAACATACAATTGCGCGGTCGTGTGAAGCTGTACCCAAATGAAATTGATGTCCTTTTTTTCCCACAAACAGAGCTTTCTTTTGGTGGTATTTGATCACCTGTGCGATTTTTTGATCATGCGTTATAAACAAAAAAAGAGCGACAATTTTGCAAAAATAACAACATTTTTCACATTTTTTTTATATGAAATTCCCCCCCAAAAAATTTAAAAATCAAAATTTTTTAACATTTTAGGCCAATTTGTTTTCTGCTACATATGTTTGGTAAAAAAAATCCCAATAAGCGTATTTTGATTGGTTTGCGCAAAAGTTATTGCATTTACTAACTAAGGGAAAAATTTTTGTCATTTTTATTGTTTTTATTTTTAACGCGTAATGGCGGCAATCTGCGATTTTTTTTGCAGGACTGCGACAGATCGGACCCTTGACTGACATTTTTGACACTTCTGGGGGTACCAGTGACATTACTACAGTAATCAGTGCTATACATATGCACTGTTACTGTAAAAATTACACTGGCAGGGAAGGGGTTAACTTTATTGGAGAAGGAGGGGTTAAGTGTGTCCCTAGGGGCGTGATTCTTACTGTGCAGGGATGTGGCTTTTCATGTAACAGCAGAGATCTACGATCCTACATAGCAGGACCGTATGATCTCTGCTGTTACACAAGGGAGAATGACAGGCGGCTTTGTTTACATTAGCCGCCTGCCTTTCTCCCTCTGTAACTGACGATCGCGAGTAATAGGCGGACATCGGGTCCGCCGGTCACACACACGGGGATCCCAATGAGCGAGCGGGGGCGGGAGCGTGCCTCCGGTGGCGCGCGCTCGCCCCCTATTGGCTTGCAGGCGAGTGACATACGGGTACGTCACTTTGCCTGCACGGGGCTGACCGCTGCAGTATATGTACTTGTGTGGTCGGCACGTGGTTAATAATAAGGGGTAACCCAGATACTGACCCCCCCCATGTTAATGAGTATTGGGTACATTGTACTCCCACTCATTCACAAAAAAATATGTTACCTAAAAATAAAGACACAACCTTTGCCTTTCTTGAAATAAAGATTCCCCTTCCATTTATTCAAGTGGCTAAGAATTCCTGGTAATGTAAGTGAATGAACCGGGTGATGTCAGTGGTTTGTAAGGACTTAGGAACTATTACCAGCTGGAAGCTGTGACATTCGTTCATACTGGACACCCTAAATATTTGTCATTTAGACAAACAGCTGAACAGCCAGTATTAAAGCGGAGTTCCGGGCACAAAATCAATATTTTTTTTTGTGCCCATCCGCTAGTTCAGCATAACCTGAAAAGGAATTGGATAGTTAGGTTTTTTTTAAAAAAAAACTCACCTTGTAATTGACGATCGTAAATACTCACCTCAGGGTACTTCCTCCCTCAGCGCCGCGGCTCCGCTGTCACTTTCTGCGCTGCGATGATTCCTGGGAGCTAAACGTCATCGATCCCAGGAATCAATGCGACGGCACCGGCCCCACTCGTCACTTCCGCACCGGAAGTGACGAGAGGGGCCGGTGCAGGCGCATTCTGGGACAAGAAGACGGGGAAGAAGACACAGAAGAGGACCGTGCCGGCTTCAGCTGCCCACAAGAGAGATGGAAACGCTGTGGAAGAAATTTTATAAGTAAGTATTTCTTCTAAAAGGTAAGTGCGAACCAGGACAGATCAGAGGCTAGCCATTGTGGAATGTGCTAGCCCTGACTGTCCCGGGGGTATGTTTATTAAAAAATGACATCTGTGCCCGGAACTCCGCTTTAAGTAGGGATAAGCTCAGTGTTTGTTCCAAACATAAGTTGCTGCTTGCACCTACTGAATCCTTACCAATCCAAAACACCATATGGATTCCCAGGCCATGTAGGGAAATGGGTGGGGAATGGAGCTTTAAATTACTAGATAAATATGGCCACATCGCCCCCTTGCCTATTAGTTCAGAAAATGTGCATTTTCAGTACTACAGATTCATCTTCCTATGATTTCAATGGCATTTGAGTTTAGCATCTAGATTCTTTGATGTTCAGCAAACCCTGCTGATCCAAAGGGCAGTAAGCTCATACTAGTACTTGGTCTAACCTTACTTGCAGACCAATCACCAAGCTCACCCCTAGTCATATAACTCACAGAGGACTGATCTGAAATGATTTGGAAACTACTATTTGTTTTACCAATCATTCATATCTAAGATAAGGACATGCAGCCTTTAATTATTTTTAATTGATAATGTGTTATCATTCACTAGCACTATAAAAAGCCTTAAAGGAGAACTATAGGCATTTTTTTTTCTCATTTTGGATAGAGCAAGGGAAGGTTATAACCTATGTCAGATTTTGTTTCACCATCTGTGTCCCATTGTATGGATTTTCCTTCACTCCCTGTCCCATAGCTAAACAGGAAGTGTGATGAAATCCATGCAAATTAAGGGAATTTATTGGGGCCCCCTGGTCAGAACTAGTGTTCTCATTAGATTTCCCCTCTATTACTTTTCTGGGGACAATTCAAAATTTGGGATTTCCTTTTGATATTCACTTTAAATGATAATGGTAAACAGGACAAATAGAGAGGATGATTCTCCTTAATGGGGCACAGACAGCAAAACAAAACTGACAGGGGTTGTAATCCCTCTCCACTCTATCCAAAACTACAAAAAAGTTTAGTTATATTTTAAAGGCATTTTAAACCTTCCTACCTACACTTTGTGTTTTTTACCTGCATAGGTTGTGCATTGATCATTTCATAATCATGTCATTTATTGGCTTGTCCACACAGCCTATAGAAGAGTAAAGTCAGCAACTTTCTGTTTGTATTTAAACCTGAGGCATATGTCATGGCATTGCACAAGTTAATGTATGACCTCTCTCTTTAGTCTAAAAACTGACACTTTCTGTGAAGTAAATACATAATCTACAATCCCTGGATTTCTCAGTGAAATGCTGTTTATGTTAAAAATAGTAGTTAGATCTGAAACAGGTACAAGCAGACAGAGCAGTGAAGGGAAACGTTGTGTTTCCATTGTATAAACACTCCCACGTTTGATGACCCCCCAAAAAATGGGAGGGCATTGATTGGATGCAGGCATGACCCAGAACAAGATGTTTCTTGCCCCTTTAGTGAATAGGAACAAGCTAGGTGAATGAGTACATGTGCATTGGGGAATTGATCAGCAATGACACCAAAAACTTCAGCCACAACATGTGAGGCTAACATTATGGTCAGGATCCACTCAGAAGACTTGATAAGCAGCTGGCTCAGCCTCTCAGCCAGACGTGCCCGTCTCCCAGTCTGCAGATTGAGAGCTGAGCGATCAGCAGTGTTTGATAGCTCAGTCCTCGGTCTTGGAGGTGACAGAGAACAGCTGCAGCTGGGATCAGGGCTGCAGCCATCTAGGTGAGTATGTTTTTTTTTTTTAATTTCCAAACTTCTCTTTTAATGTAGTGCACCAGTTCCTGTTGTTAGTAATCATGTAATCTGAATTCCCTTCTGTGATATAAGAAATAAATTCCCACACAAAACTTCTACAGTCTCCTTGCTTGTTAAATTCATATAGGACATGTAGGAGGCCTAATTTTAAAAAAAATGTCAGTACCTCTAATGACCACTAATCTAATTCAAACCTGTGTTAGACATGGGCTTTTTTTTTTACTGAAACAAGAAAAAAAGAGAGGGGAAGTTACAAAATCATTTGTTTCAGTACATTCTCCATTTAATCCCAATTAATTTCATGTGGCGTAGCCATGGCTGGTGTAAAGCTTTTTGTCTACACAGGCATTTTGCTCCCCAGCCTCCTGCCACCCCCTCACACACCGGTACTTTCCTCATGTGGCCAGTGTGTAATGAAGAGGCAGGGTTATGCATTCGACAGAAAATCTGTGTGAATGAACTCTTCTTTTTATTTTTTTACATTTTTTTTATTTTACAATTGTTTAAATTATTTTTTAAAATGTTTTTTTTTTTATATTTTAACAGGCCCCTGATGTCTTACATTTGAGACAAAGAAAGGGACTGAGGACATGATTTCATTAGTCCCTTTCTCTGTAGCCTCTGCTGCAGTGGGCAGTAGATGAATGGGAAGAGCTTTGAGGCTTCCTATTCATTCACAAACGGAAGCATAGTAAACACAGTTTGCTTTGCTTCAGTTATGAATGAACACATTGAATGATCGGTACTGATAAATTACTATGTTTATTTACAAAAGTTAGGGGCTGGTAAATAGAACATTTTACTGTCCGCCCCCCCCGTCCATCCTAAAAGAAGCAACAGCTGTTAGGAGAGAAGGGAAGCCGGCAGTTTTGCTGGGCAGGGGTGGCACACAGAGGAGAATGGGCAGCTGGGGGTAAAGGATGGTGCACAGAGAGGGTGATCAGTGTGGTGGGAGGGAAATTACTGAAACCGATCTCCTGTCTAGCGATTCAAGTTATACGGCCCCCATCCTGGCACCCTAAGGGGGTTGGCTAAGCAGCCTAATCCTGGTGCAGGCCCTGGCATCCAATTTAGGAAGCCATTTAAAATTAATAGACTGTAATGAACCTCAATGCACAATATATTGCTCCTGGTGCATTTTTGTAGTGTATTGCTATGCATACTGAAAAGGAAATGGGAGTAAAGTAAGCACCATCATTGGTTTCAGTGAAAGTAATAGTAACCCCCAGCATTGGTGTTAGTGGCAACAATACTTACTCCCAGCATTGGGGTGAGTGGCAGAAATAATAACCACCAGCATTGGTGCCCATGTATGTAATAATAACACCCAACTATGGTGTCAGTGGCTGTAATAAAAACTCCCAGCACTGGTTTTTGTGGCCACATTAATATCTCCCAGCAATGGTGTCAGTGGCCACAATAATAAATCCCCAGCACTTGGCGGTCATGCGAGCGGAGTCCATCTTTGAGGAATTTTTGGAACAGCCCCTTGTTGCATTAGTCTGCTAAATCTTGCATACCCCATGGAATTTCAAGGGTGAATGCTTTACTATACTGCAGTATGTTGAATCCCCTCCTTATTTGAAACAGCATATGTCCTCACTGGGATATTCTCCGGATGTGACCCGCATACTTTCTTCTGTGTGTGTGCACACAATCCTACAGGGATTGTGTTTGGCAACTATATTTGAATCATCTATACCTATGCAGGGCAACAATACAATAGTAATCTTCCACTGAGGGACATGTTGATCCTCAGGGTTTTACTCTGAGGTTTACTTCTGCTCCAGTTAAACAGTGAAATTGCTAGAACTTCTGAAGAAGCGGCTTATTCCCGCAAAACATGTTAAGTATGGATTGGCATGGACATGATTTACATGACTATACTATGCTCAGGATTGAAGAATATGGTTATCTTTTTTGACCAGTCCTCAGCCCATTCAGCATAATTTGACTGTTTTGGTGGACAACTGCTCTTGTGTATAATGCTATTGTTTTGATTGAAACTGTATTGTATGGATATTCTGCTTTTATAATAAGTTTTGTGTAATACATTTTGGTTTTAACATATTACATGTGTCTATTCCTCTATTAATCTATCCAATTTCTGTGGGACCATTGAAGTCCTCTCTTTTGGCCCCCTTCCTTTGCCCCACTATTGCACCCGTCTGGGTTCGCCTTGACCTGGATCTTGGGTCCATTTGGTCTGTAAGAGTGGTACATCCCACATGGTTGCAGTGTGAGGTTGTTGTTTCTTCTTCATGCATGTTAATGGACGTAGGTGCCTGGTTTAATATTGCCAATTACAGCCTTATATAATATCAAATCCCCAGCACTGATATCAAACCTCCTCCCCACATTGGTGGTCAGTGCCAGTGCCATTGCCCCCCCCCCCCCCCATGCACGCTGGCGGTCAGTAGAAATGCTATTTAACATCTCCACAATCCTCTTCCTCAGCAGTAGTTAGTGTTTTATAACAGCCCCATTCCATCCTTGGTCAGTGGCAGCAGTCAAACATAACCTCCCATCATTGATAATCACTTACCTGATCACGCTCTCCTGAGCTGCCGCCTGCTCTTCCTCCCCCCAATGGCTGGTATTTCATTGCTGGAAGACACAGAGGAGGATCCCATTGAAGAAGTCAGAATAGCACAATCCTGAGATCCGGACTGTACCGGGCCAATGATCACCCCCCATCCCATACAAAGTTCAGAACTCACCATTCTGAGCCCCCACAGCCCAGACCCGCAGGCATCCAGTAATGAGAAGGGCTATCTGCCTGTTCACCATCCTTCTGATCTCCATTTCAGCTGCCAACAACCTCCACAAACAGCTAGGCTCAGCTCCAACCAATCACCTTGCCTCCGATCACATCACTTAGTGGATCCCAGCTTATCCCTTGCATGTGTAGGAGGCACAGGCTTTCTGGCACCAGGATCTTTGGATTGCTGGAGGGACTCCCTTTAAAAATTCAAAACCCCAGCAAGTGGCTGGGGCTTCAAGTTTTACAGCCCCCTCTTTCCAGGTGGCCGTTTAGCCTGCCTTTGCTGGAGCCAGCCCTGGGGTAAATAATAAGGTAAATTTAGTGAAACTGAGTGAAATAATTGTTTTTAGCATAGTTTCAGCATTTTCTGGATAGCAGTAGTAGCTCACTGAATGGTTTAACTTGTTGCCTGAAATTGTTGTAAGCCTGGGTAAGCTGATCTTTTCTGTTAGTGTCTTGCTTGCTGTGCATATATTTATTCCTTGCACTATTTTATCAATGTTAAAAGATTATGTCCAGAGTGGAAATTCAATTAGTTTCTGTTTTCCAGGAATATGTATAATAATATATTCCTATAATGTAGTCCAATATTTTGCACATTTTTTATACAAACCACACTTTTGACACAAATATAAGGGTCAGGAAAGTAACCATATACCAAACAATGGCTGTCTCAAAAATGCGATCACCCTCTCATACTAACACAACGTTTTACACAACTAAAACCTGGCTGCACAAAAAGATATTAGATGTAACCAGAAAATGAAGAAATATTAACTTGTCCCTCTAGATAAGGTTTATACATGTAGCCTCATTATTTCTCTGTGGTTCATTCTGGGACATTCCTACAAATAAAAAGTACTCACAAAGATATGTAAATGGAAACATTCCTATTGAAAAAAAGGTTTAAATTTAGATGTTGAGTCTTGTAATACAGCTTTTTTTGCCAGGTTGCAGTAGCTGAATTAATCAATACACTATGGATCCAAGCAAGCACACTTTCTTTCTTAAACCAACTTTATCTTCATTATGAGAGCTTTGTATCCTGTATTTTTCAATAATATTTTAATATGACATACTAAAGATAGAAGACAAATATTTTTCAATTATTCACCTGTGTCTCTTTATAAAAATAAATAAAAAGCGGAAAAATTTTACTGAACTTCTGTTTGAAAAAGAGTCTGGTGCCATAAGATGACCCTGTCTTATAGAGAAATGACACCAGCTTATTAGTTTCTTTTACTGCCGTAGGATATTTTGCCAAGTATGTTGTAAAGGAAGAAAAATGACTGCTTTACTTGTCTACATTTGGTTAAATCTAGAGACTTAAATAAAAAAGAAAATCAAGAAATAAATGTGAATATAAAAAATGCCACAGGGCTTGAAAATGTAAAAAAGTCAAGAAAAAAATTAAAAAGCTGCAGACAACAGAAATTGCAAACTTACACAGGATATAAATTATAGTGCAGATGAAATACTAGAAGATGTTTATTTTGTTGAAGTAAACATTGTATTCCCATAAGTATATAAAATAGCAAACAAAATCTTAGCTAAAGCTTTGGAAATACATTTTAAAAATTGTCTAGGGATACATTTAAATAGCTCACCCACAGTAAGTCATATAGTTTCAATCCCACCTCTCATTTTGAACATATTGGTGGTGTCATCATTACCTACATCTTATATAAAGAGAAAATAGAGAAATAGTGATCATACCTGTGGACTCATTTTTGTAAAAACAAAAAATTGCAGAAAGCCTTGATTTAGGGGTATTTTTTTTAAAGTGGCCTTTACTGTAGAAAGAAGGCATATTAGGTTGCTTACAGAACACCTCTACGTCAACTTTTATTAGAAAAAGTTCTAAATGCTTATCAAATGCATTATCTTGAGTGCTAACTCTTGGTGCTCATTGTAAAAAGCTAAAATATAGCCCTGCTTTAAGTGTATCTAAAAAGCAATTTATCTATGGTTCAAATTTAAAATCATATATACACATCCACATTGTATTGCAATTATTTCTAGGCTACTCTTATTATGAACAATCTTGAAGTTTGTAAACTTGCTTTGTGAAGAATTTCACACATGTACTTCCTTGAATTCTTTAACACATATTCATTATGCCCTGTGAGTAGGCACTGCTGTGTCACAAATTTTACAGAGCTGACAGAGCTGAGAGGAGCTGACAGGAGGGGTTTAAGGAGTCAGTACAGGAATCACCAGAAAGGTACCATGGAATATGTAGTCCTTATAAACTGAAAGTAAAAGTGAAAGGAGAAGTTGCAATGCATGCAGGGAATGCAGGACATTGTGAAATGGGATGGTCAGCACATTGCTATGAGTATCTCTTATTACCTGCTGTACTCTTTGCTTTTCTCAGTTATGCACTGTTCCAATGTTTATGCATAAAATCAATAAAAACCTACACAAATAAAAAAAAAATATATATATATGTTTCCTTTTCTTCATGAATTAACATTTGACACTGCTGGTCAATATAGCATTCTGATATGCGACCTTAACAACCTTACCTACATTCTTGTTAACTTACAGTATATGACCCCAATTCAAAACAAATGACTTAGGTACCCAAGAAACATCCCAGCAAGGTTAAATAGGGCTATTTACTCCTGTGCAGGGATTTCAGCTGTGTTGTTGACAAATCCTTATATTGCTCCTCTCCTTCTATGGCAAGTCGCAACAAATGTAACACCTTCTTCCACTCTGTGGATTTGTATGATGCCTGATGATGTCCGAAAGTGACTATACATTTAGCTCAGCACCTCACAAATCATACTCCAGAATAGACTTGATTGTCTCTGACCTAGCTTCACTCCAAAAAGCCCTATCAGTTGGTATCCATTCTATAACCTGGTCAGACCATGTATCAGTGTCCATTACCCTAGAAGAGAAATGTAATGTTAAACCTTCTTATCTGTGGCACAATAATGTTACTCTACTGATCAGATCACAACATAGGGAGAGGTTACTTCAACACCTACAGGAATTTTTTCATGTCAATACAACATTTTATCCTTATAGTTTTCTCATAAGGCCTACAGCAGGTGTATTTTGAAATAAATGGCAGCAAAGGAAATAAGGTGGGAAGACACAACACTTTATTCCATTCTATCTAGATTGAAAATATTGGAAACATAAAATAAAAGCACCCTTTCATCTTCCTAATGATCTGAATTGTTCCATTCCAGACAAGGAATTGAGAATGCCTTTTTTCTCTGAGCATCAAAAAGCACCACAGAAGCTTAAAGTGGTTGTAAAGGAAATCATTTTTTTTAAAAAACATTTTTGTACTTACCTGCTCTGTGCACAGAATTGCCGGGATCCTCCTCTTCTCGGGTCCCCTGCCAATGCTCCTGGCTCCCCGAATAGGAAGCCGATTCCCATAGGGGCCCTTGCGTGGGCTCGCCCCCAAGACACACTGCTGCATCCGTTGACACATACCCCCCCCCTGCTCCCTCGTTACTGAAGTTGTTTGACATGAGTCATAAGCTCCCACTGTTATTGATCTGCCTGAGGAGGAGGGACAAAGCCAGGAGTGCTGCAGCTCTCATGCACAAGCACTGGATTTTGATGGTTCTCAGGTAAGTATGGGGGGGGGGGGGTGAGTGGGGAGTCTATGACACAGAAGTTTTTTTTAGAGATACTTGGGATCAGGCGTCAAGGAGGTCTAGGGCTGTCTAAACAAATTTACAATTGCTGCCAATTGTCTGCAACAAAGTGCAGTGATGCAATAAACCAAGATATAAAAATTGGCACATCTGTATAAATAAGTGTCCTAAAGTGACAAGTGCAAAACTAACTATACAAGTGTAAAATGCATAGACAATATGAAATATAAATTCAATAAAGTGCACAGTGCTGAAGCGATTACACAAAAAAAACTATATGCATGTGATCAATGATCAACCCTACAATAGTTAACCACTTGCCGACCGCTCACATTGATACTACTGCGGCAAAGTGGTTCGTTATCGTCCAGCGACGTAGACCTACGTCGCTGGACTTCTCCCCTTGTGGGTGGCGCGCGCGTGCCTCCGGAGGCTCGCTCCCATTGTATTCAGTTACAGCGGGAGTAGGGCCAGGGGAGGAGTGGTGGTGATCACCGACGCTCTTCCCCAATCGTCGGGGAACGAGTGTGGAGATCCGCCTGCTTGTGTAAACAAAGCGGGCGGATCTCCTAAGTGACAGGCAGGGACAGATTGCAGGATTAAGCATAGCTGCACCTGCAATCTGTGCCTGTGTCACACAGTCCCCTCCCCCCACACACCTTAGTAAGCACCAGGCATACATTAACCCCTTGATCACCAATAAAAGTTAACCCCTTCCCTGCCAGTGTCATTTTTACAGTAACAGCGCATATTTATAGCACTGATTACTGTAGTAATGTCACTGGTACCCCCAAAAGTGTCAAAAATGTCAGTCAAGGGTCCGATCTGTCCGCCGCAATGTCGCAGTCCCGCAAAAAAAATCGCAGATCGCCGCCAGATTGCTGTCATTACTAGTTTAAAAAAAAGCAATAAAAATGACATAAATTTCCCGTAGTTAGTAGCTGCGATAACTTTTGCGCAAACCAATCAAAATACGCTTATTGTGATTTTTTTTTACCAAAAATATGTAGCAGAAAACAAATTGGCCTAAAATGTTAAAAAATTTAGATTTTTACATTTTTTTGGGGGGGAATTTCATATAAAAAAAATTTGAAAAATATTGTTATTTTTTCAAAATTGTCACTTTTTTTTGTATATAGCGCAAAAAGTAAAAATTGCACAGGTGATAAAATACCACCAAAAGAAAGCTCTATTTGTGGGGAAAAAAAGGACATAAATTTTATTTGAGTACAGCGTCGTACGACCACGCAATTGTCCGTTAAAATAACGCAGTGCCGATTCGCAAAATATGGCCTGGTCAGGAATGGGGTAAAATCTTCTGATCTTAAAGCGGTTAAAAATACGCTCATTGAGAATTTTTTTGTCAAAGACATGTAGCTAAATACATTTGGCCTAAATATATGACACAAATTGAATATATTGGATTTTTTTTTGTCAAAGTAGAAAAATATTGTTATTTTTTCAAAATTGTCGCATTTTTTTATTAATATCGCAAAAAATAAAAAGCGCAGAGGTGATTATATACCACCAAAAGAAAGCTCTGTTTGTGGGAAAAAAAGGACGTAAATTTCGTTTAGGTACGACGTTGCATGACTGCGCAATTGTCAGTTAAAATGGCACAGTGCCGAAATGCAAAAAGTGGCCTGGACGTGGTTAAAATAATGTATGCAAAACATGTGTTTTACCATGAACTGATGAAATGATCTGTGCAAAGTGCCGCACAGAATATAAAGTGTAAATTTGTGCAATATCGCCGAGAAAATAAATTATCACAATTCATAACAAGATCAAATATCCAAATGTAAAAATATAAAAAAAAAAATATATATATATATATATATATATATATATATATATATTCTTAATAATTGGATAAAGTTGGTTAAATCAAATTGATAGTGGTCTACAGAAGTCCCAAGATAAAGTCCAATAAAGTGCAACAACAAAAATTGTGCAAAATGTGCAAGCTGTGTGACTCTTCAGAGGTAGTGTGCGCAGTGGGGCGTCCTTTGTGCTGCTTCCACCAGTCACCCAGTCACATACAATAAATTAAGGTAAAAAACCTTGAGGCTTTAGAACCACTTTAAAGCTTTATAAAACACCCAAGGCAACAAGGCCGGTAAATTCCAAGCCAATTATCTCAGCAAAAGGCAACATGCAACTAAAATAAATTCTATGGAATACCGAGTTATAGGTCAGACAGCTTTTCACCCCACCACTATCATGCTATTCAGAAGTACTACAATACCCTCTATAATCTAAACCAAGATGCCCATACTCCATAACCTACTGAAAACCTTATTAATGATTTTCTAAACTCCGCAAGCCTAGTCCAATCTTTAACATTCTTAAATGCACCTATTTCCGATAAGGAAATACTAACAGTAATCCATTTGTTGCCACCCCATAAATCGCCAGGTCTGGATGGCTTTTAAGGCAATAAAAATGTTGTACTTTCTCATTTTAATAATCTATTTAACTCAGCTGCCAGTTCTGCCTTTTTTCCCAAGGAAATGCTCCAGGCCACACAGTAACTTTGTTCAAAACAGGGAAAAAGCCGACTAGCCTGTAGAATTTTAGGCCCATTTCACTTTTAAATACAGATTTTCACATATATGTAAAGATATTGGTGAACAGTTTAGCTATTGTAACTCCTGCTTTTGTAGAACCAGATCAGGTTGGATTTGTTAAGGGTAGACAGGCCCCTGATGGTACTTGTCGCATGTTCAATATCCTTAACATTGTTGAACTTCACAGATTGCCTACAATGTCAATCACCTGACCTGAATCAGATTGAGCATGCATTTCACTTGCTGAAGACGAAACTGAAGGGAAAATGCCACAAGAACAAGCAGGAACTGAAGACAGTTGCAGTAGAGGCCTGGCAGAGCATCACCAGGGATGAAACCCAGTGTCTGGTGATGTCTATGTGTTCCAGACTTCAGGCTGCAATTGACTGCAAAGGATTTGCAACCAAGTATTAAAAAGTGAAAGTTTGATTTATGATTGTTAATCTGTCTCATTACTTTTGGTACTCTTTTGAGATAATGAACATCGAGAGGTGGAGCAGGCAGAGCCGAAGACTCAGAAAAGTCAGAAAAGATGAGGAGACCAGAAGAGGAGACAAGAACAGGAGTGGACTTTTATCTGAGCATTTTCTTATGGTCTGGAGGACAATGGACATTCATCTGGAATTTTCCTTCTATCTATGTTACACAGACTGCCAAAGACATTGATAACCCTGCCTAACAGATTATTGCAGCTTATCCAGAAACAAAGTATGAGCGTCCAGAATATGCGGGGTCAAAAGGGATTTTTTTGACCTCCCATTTACAAGATGGGGGTTTGTTTTGCCCTTTTCTGGACAAAGTTTTTATAGAGCTGCTAAAAAATGCTAAGTTCCAACTTTTCCTATATTACGCTACAAAAGTCAAGAGGTGGAATGTATTTTTTTAGCATAAATATGGAATAACTTATTTGGGACCAGGTACTGTTTTTAGAAGCTAGGCTTCCCCTGTTTATATGCTAATGAACATGTTGGACTGCTTCATGAGCTCAGGACAGGAAGTGTTGCTACAGGATTTAGGGGGGAGGGGAATGGGGACTTAAACACAGCCAAGGGCTGGGGACACAAAGGAACTAGAAGCTTTGCAGGATTCCAAGGAGCAAGAAGCAGTCTGGAAGACTCTTGGATCCTGAAACTCCGTTATAAAGAAAGACTATAAGCAGGTTTGTTACCTGGGGATGACACTACATCTAAAACGCAAGATAAGTAACTTTTAGTGTATTTCTCTTGCATACATTATTATGGCAGGGAAGGGGTTAATACTGGGTGTGATCAAAGGGGTTAATGTATACCTAGCTGTGCCTACAGACTGTGGGGGGAAGGGCTCTGTGACAGGCACACAGAGATCGGGGTTTCAGTTAGCTGAAACTCCTGATCTCTCTCTGCCTGTGTGACAGAAGACCCGTCTGCTTTGATTACATAAGCAGGTGGGTCTTCTGTCAGTTTCTCTGATGAATGCGGGCGGCCGGTGGCGATTGCCTCCGCTCCTCCCGCTTGCTGCCTCCTGCTGTGTCTCATCACAGGGGGAGCGTGGCCGCGGCAGCGCGCCGCCGAGACCGAGTGCACAAAATCACGTAGATCTACGTGAATTTGCGCAGCTGAGCCACCCTGCCACAGTAAATCTACGTGGGGCAGTCGGCAAGTGGTTAATAGAGAGATAAGCATGTCTTTTAAGTTAGTGTGAAGAATTAGTTAGTCAACAGTGGAAATGTGTCTATAGAGTCATGGAGGTCTCTAGTATCGTCTAATGGTTCATTAGAAGGGTTTACCCAATATTCATGGTTTTGCTGGTTATCTATCCTGAATCTAGACTTAGCTTGGTTACTTGACAGTGGAGTAGAAGCCCCCACTGGCAACCGAAGCTCAGAGTTCAAGAGTCCTTCACACTCATGTGCTTGCCCCTAGAACACTATGGCAACACAGTTCTAAAGCACATGTGTCACAGCACTACTGGCCATTGCAGTGCACCACATTGCCAAAAAGAGTGCAAATCCATTTGTAAGTTTTTGTGCACTGCCAGCCTATTCATTCCATGATAATATGTGAAAGAACGTCTGATAACACACTACATTAATGAACCATACCAGGACACCAAGATCTAAATTAATCCTTAAAGTTTCCCATTCATCTACAAAGCTTAACCAAAGAACAAAGGTGTAATATATTGCAGCTTACCAATCCTTAGGTGTCATGGCTGTGTTCATTTTCAGGCTACAGACACTATAAGTGCAGATGATACGTACTAATCTTGCCAGAAATACATTGTCATTGTCGCTTCCTGAGAAATGAACTGGAAGCAAAAGCAATCTGATCTATCTTTTTTAAAATTCTCCCATTTAATGAAGATGAACAAAGGCAGACATGTTTGGAGTCCAGCCTTAGTGGCAATTATATTATATTTATTATATCTATTTAGTTATATATTATATTATATTATATTATATTATATTATATAAATAAATACATAATAATAAATATATGAAAAAAATAAAACCAATGCAGACACCACATCTAATGACTGGTAAGCTGCAATATATTAAATGTTTGTTTTTGCATTTAGATATGCTTTAACCTATTCACTGCCACCAGCATAGGCTTACATTGGCAGCCGTGGGGGGTAAATACACAAATTCCCTGGTGCTGCAGGAGCCGAGAATGCATGTATACTTGAAAAGGTGACTATAAGTTTTTTGTCAGCATTACCCAGCAGCACTGGCAGGGAGGAACCTTAACAAGCATAATCAGCTTCAATGGTGTCCATAGGTGGTATGAGGGGTTAAATAGACCCCTCATGTCTTCTTAAAGAAATACAGAAGACCTGTCACTAGCAATATGCTATCACAAAGGGGACAATTGGCCCATTATGTGATAGCAATAAAGTTAATTAAAAACCTAAATTTAAAAAAATATAATAAAATAAATAAATGCATGCATCAGATGTGGCTAGATATGAAAATGACAGTTGTGCTACACATGGTACATTGCCTATGGACAATTTTGGCGATAACCAAGTTTGTCCCCATTTCACAGGTGCGTGTAATTTTAAAGTTCAATGTGTTTGACATCTTTTTACTCAAAGCAACCTAATCATTTGCATTATATATTTTGTTTGTGTGCCCTGATACTAACTTTGTTGTATTTTTCACTGAAAATATGCATTTGATAATAGGGTGTGCTAATATCATATGACAATAACTGCAACTAAAACTACAACTATTGTATTCTCCAGGGTCTGCTTTCATAAAATATATAACTTTTGAGGGTTTTAGCTAATATTCAGGCCTAAAATGTGCATTGTATTACTTGCTGAAGAAATAAAAAAAAGTAAAAAAATAATCTGGCAATTAAACAGCTTCTGTTCCCATCTAGAGTGCTCTGGGACCCCCAGAAAAGCAAGGTACTTTGTAATGCAATTACGGACAATACTTCCTGGTCACAAGTGCTTGCCATGCTACCTTCATAGTTACATAGTAGGTGAGGTTGAATAAAGACAATAGTCCATCCAGTTCAACCTGTGTAGGTGTGTGTGGCTGTAATCATCTCGCATACCCCTGAATGTCCTGATCCTTGAGATGTACGTCTAGTAGTCTTTTGAAAGCCACCATACTAGCTGCAGAAACCACCTCTTGTGGTAGAGAATTCCACAATCTTGTAGCCCTAAAGAACCCCCCACGTTGCCTGAGGTTAAAACACTTCTCCTCTAATCGCATTGTATGTCCCCGAGTCCTCATGCAATCCCTTTGACTGAACAGCTTTTTTTCTAAGCCTAGATCCCCATTGAGATATTTAAAAATTGCTATCATGTCCCCCCTCAGGCGTCTCTTCTCCAGGGAGAATAAATCAAGCGATTGCAGACGCTCCTCATAATCAAGGTCCTCCAATCCCCTAATTAGTTTAGTTGCCCTTCTCTGGACCCTCTCCAGCTCCAACACATCCCTTCTGAGGACTGGCGACCAGAACTGGACAGAATACTCCAGATGCGGTCGGACCAGAGTTTTATAAAGTGGAAGGATTATAGTCTTATCTCTGGAATACATCCCTTTCTTTATGCATGCTAATATTCTGCTAGCCTTGGCAGCTGCCGCTTGACATTGCATGCTGTTGCATAAGAACAGCCTTCCTCTGTTTCTTACTACTGCTGACACATGATGATGGGTTCTCTTGCTAGACAATAGTAAAACATATGGATAGAAGGTGGCAGAGTCAGTGTCAGTGATGAAGAATTTTGACTGGTAACTATATTACAGATAACCTCAAACCTTCATAGTTCCTGGAAGCAGAAAGAATAAATAGGTTTTATGCAGGCACTAGAAGCAGTACATTAGAAATCCCAAAATGTAGTATAGGGTATAGAAAAAAAAGGGGAACTAGACTTGGACTTTGTTGGCACATCATGACTGGCACCAATGTCATAAAAACATATACTTTATTTAAGACAAATTAAAATTGTTGACAAATACATATAACATTGCCTCTAAAATATACACCACCAACAATATATGTGTTGAAAATTGACGTATGAACACCATCAAACCAACCGATATTGTTAACAATATAGGAAAAGGACCCTATGTTCCACTTCTGGAATGGAGTAGTATATAGAAGTGATAGGTAGTCTCCTATGGTGGCGGTGGATTCACTGTATAATACTGTTCTCTACATGTTTTGTGCAGCCGCACTTCTTCTGGAGAGTATCAAACACAATTAGATCAAAATGTCTAAGAGAGAAAGGGAAAGGATACAAATGAAATTGGAAAAAAAAAATGAAAATCGAAATCAAAATCCAACATGACATGATATTCATCAATGCAACTATCTAGTATAGGGTATAGTCAATGTGGAAAAAATAACTCCGTTGGCTTTCATTGGCTTCATAAAACAAAGGTATATTAAAAAAAACATATTAGGCTCTTTCCAGCCAGCGCCTGAGAAATGGGTATCTCAAGGGATAACTGGCACAAGTGCCGCAAGACCGGAGGTAAAAGGAAGCCGTACCACAAGAAGAGGAAGTATGAGCTGGGCCACCCCGCCGAAAACACCAAGATCGGCCCGCGCCGTATCCACACCGTGAGAGTCCGGGGAGGGAATAAGAAGTACCGCGCTCTGAGGTTGGATGCCGGAAACTCCTGGGGATCTGAGTGCTGTACCCGGAAGACCAGAATCATTGATGTCGTATACAACGCATCGAACAACGAGCTGGTCAGAACCAAGACTCTGGTGAAGAACTGCATCCTCCTGATCGACAGCACTCCCTACAGACAGTGGTATGAGGCGCACTATGCCACACCGCTCGGCCGCAAGAAGGGAGCCAAACTGACTCCTGAGGAAGAAGAAATCCTCAACAAGAAAAGATCCAAGAAAACCCAGAAAAAATATGACGATCGCAAAAAGACGGCGAAGATCAGCCCTCTGCTGGAGGAACAATTCAAGCAGGGAAAACTGCTTGCGTGCATCGCCTCTAGGCCGGGGCAGTGTGGCCAAGCAGATGGATACAGCCTGGAAGGCAAAGAGTTGGAGTTCTACCTGAGGAAGATAAAAGCCAAGAAGGGCAAATAAACCCAGCCCCCCCACCCCCGGCATCTAATAAACAGACTTTTATTAAACAAAAAAAAAAAAAAAACAAACATATTAGTATGTATCATTTTTTTGAGTGAGCTGAATCAAATAAATGTTATTTTTATTGTTTACCTTTAGTTAAAAAAAAAAAAGAAAAAAATATCAGTGCTCAATTAAGGCTGAAAGGGAGAACTGAAGAAGATTGATTACAAAGACATATCAGACACCTGCCCATTATGGCTGATGTACAACCTAACCATACCTGTAACATTTTTTTTTTTTTTGACTTACACAAAATGAAAGAATCAATCCTCCCTCTCTGTGGAAAAGCAGAACAATATTTAATCAGTAACAGTACATTTGCACATTAATTTCTAATTTCTAAACCAACATATCTGTGTGAAAAATTATGAAGCTGAGAGTTGGAGAGAGCTTTCCATGTTAGCAAATTTAGAGCTGCTTATAGCACAAGTATGAGAGCACAGGATTCCAAGCTCTCTTTTTTACCAGTTCTGGACTGGAAGGTTTTGCCCCTTAATGACCAGGCCTATTTTTTCTATTCGGCACTGCGTTATTTTAGTGGAAAATTGTGCGGTAGTGCGACGATGTACCAAAATAAAATTGATGTCCTTTTTTTCCCACAAATTGAGCTTTCTTTTGGTGGTATTTGATCACCTGTGCGATTTTTATTTTTTGCGCTATAAACAAAAAAAGAGCAAAATTTCTGAAAAAAAAAAACAATATTTTTCACATTCTGCTAAATAACATTCCCAAAAAAAAAAAAAAAAAATTAAATTCTAAATTTTTCATCCTTTTAGGCCAATTTGTATTCTGCTACAATGAGCATATTTTGATTGGTTTGCGCAAAAGTTATCGCGTCTACAAACTAGGGGAAAGATTTATGTCATTTTTATTTATTTCATTTTTTTTACTAGTAATAGCGGCAGTCTGTGATTTTTAATGGAACTGCGACATTGATCCACACCCCTAACTGACATTTTTGACACTTTTCGGGGGACATTTTCGCCTGCCAAAACCATGCACGCGACCGACATAGGGCTACGTTGGTTCGTGCAGGAGAGTCAGCCTGCTGCAGTAAATGTGTGGTGGGCGGTCTTAATGTGGTTAAAGATTCTCAGTAGCTATGTATAGGGCTGTATCACTTGGTGGAAAACTTGGTAGTGTATAACCCTTAAACTATGCCATATAGTACCTTGCTAGTTCATCCACCAGTAAGGTAGGATAAGGTGGCCAATTAATGTAATAACTTAATTCATATATAAAAATAACTGCAGAATGAACACTCAATAAAATGTGTTAACTAGGACTAGCATTCCCACAGCTTCAAATATGCATAATAATGATAAGAGGTGCTGCAACATTATGGTTATGATTAGAGTTGAGCGGACACCTGGATGTCCGTGTTTGGCGGGTTCGGCCGAACTTGAAAAAAAAGTCCGGGTCCATGTCCCGGACTTTTTCCGAACTTTACCCGGACACCGAACCCCATTGAAGTCAATGGGGACCCGAACTTTCAGGCACTAAAATGGCTCTAAAACACCAATAGAAAGGGCTAGAGTGCTGCAAATGGCAGCAAAACGTAGTAAAGAGCATGGCAAGTGCTCTGCAAACAAACGTGGATAGGGAAATAACTTAAAACAACAAAAAAAAAACAGAAAAATAAAACAATTTTCTTCATCTGTGAAGGACGAGGCCCATATGGAGTAGGAGGGAGGTTGAGGTGGCGGTGGATGTGGCGGTGTAGGTGGAAGCGGCGGTGGAGGACGAGGTAGCCAACACTGCTTTTTTTCAGTCATTTTAAATGAGGGTACACCCCAAAAGAGTGAGAAAGATCAAAAATATAACAATGGCTGGGTAAGGTCGGTATCCATCTCTATTCTGCACAAGGTACGGAAAAGTCCTGTGGGATCAATGCCCGGTTCATTTTAATGAACGTGAGCTTGTCCACATTGTCTCTGGACAGGCGGCTGCGCTTGTCTGTGATAACGCCCCCAGCCATGCTAATTACACGTTCAGATAATACACTGGCTGCAGGGCACGCCAGCACCTCCAAGGCGTAAAGGGCAAGCTCAGGCCATGTGCCCAATTTGGAGACCCAGAAGTTGAAGGGGGCAGACCCGTTATTCACTACATGTAGGCGTGTGCACACATACTGCTCCACCATGTTGGTGAAATGCTGGCTCCTGCTAAGACGTTCCATATGAGCTGCTGGTGCTGCTGTTTGATGTGGCGTGCTGACAAAGCTTTTCCACATTTCGGCCATGCTAACCTTGCCTTCTGAGGTGCTGGCAGTGCCCTGGTTGCGTTGGCGACCTCTTCCTCCTCCTCCTCTGCCTTGGCCTTGTGCTTCCACTGTGGCCCCGCTGTCAGGTGGGAATGCCAGCAGCATCGCGTCTACCAGCGTGCGCTTGTACTCACGCATCTTGCGGTCACGCTCCAGTGAGTGAATTAAGGACGGTACGTTGTCCTTGTAACGGGGATCCAGCAGCGTGGCCACCCAGTAATCAGCACAAGTTAGAATGTGGGCAACTCGGTGGTCGTTGTGGAGACACTGCAGCATGTAATCGCTCATGTGTGCCAGGCTGCCCAGAGGCAACAAAAGGCTGACCTCTGTGGGAGGTGTATCGTCTGTGTCCTCTGTATCCCCCCAGCCACGCACCAGTGATGGCCATGAGCTGGCCTGGGTGCCACCCTGCTGTGAACATGGTTCCATCTCCTCCTCCTCCTCCTCATCCTCCTCATCCTCCAGAACTGTGCCCCTGCTGGACAATTGTGTCCCTGGTGTTTGTGGGTGCAGCAACCCACCCTCGGAGCCACTTGCGAATGACTGCCCTGAAAGCCTTGGAAATGTTACCTCTTCGTCCTCCTCCTCCTCATCCTGTGCCACATCCTCTTCCATCATCGCCCTAATCGTTTTTTGAAGGAGGCATAGAAGTGGGATAGTTAAGCTGACAACGGCATCATCGGCACTGGCCATGTTGGTGGAGTACTCAAAACAGCGCAACAAGGCACACAGGTCTCGCATGGAGGCCCAGTTATTGGTGCTGAAGTGGTGCTGTTCCGCAGAGCGACTCACGCGTGCGTGCTGCAGCTGAAACTCCACTATGGCCTGCTGCTGCTCGCACAGTCTTTCCAGCATGGGCACGTCACATATGAGGCGGTGAGCGGGAAGGCCGAAGTTACGCTGCAGCGCTGACAGGCGAGCAGCAGCAGGGTGAGAACGCCGAAAGTGCGCACAGATGGCCCGCACTTTCTGCAGCAGCTCTGACATATTGGGGTAATTTTTAAGGAACCTCTGCACCACCAAATTCAGCACATGGGCCAGGCAAGGGATGTGCGTCAAACCGGCTAGGCCCAGAGCTGCTATGAGATTTCGCCCGTTATCGTACACCAGGCCGGGCTTGAGGCTCGCTGGCAGCAACCACTCATTTGTCTGCTGTTCATGCTCCTCCGCAACTCCTGCGCGGTGTGTGGGTTTTCCCCCAAACAGGCAAGTTTTAAAACTGCCTGCTGTCGTTTACCCCTGGCTGTGCTGAAGTTGGTGGTGAAAGTGTTATGCTGACCGGATGAGGAGGCGGTAGAGGATGAGGAAGCGGAGTAGGAGGAGTTAGGAACAGGAGGAAAACTGAAGCGCCCTGCAATCCTCTGCGGTGGAAGGAGATGCGCCAAAAAAATTTAAAAAGGTGTATCTCACATGTACCGATACAGACTATGCCGTAATTTAATTTTTTACTCTCAAAAAGGGTGTATATTGAATAGCGGAATAGAAAAAAATGTATAAAACGGTGTATCTCACACGTACAAACACAGACTAGACCCCGATTACAATTTTTTGTACCCTAAAGGCAGGATGAGGAGTAGTAGGAGTTCGGAACAGGAGGCAAACTGAAGTACCCTGCAATCCTCGGCAGTGGAAGATGCGCTCCAAAAATTTGGAAGGTGTATCTCACACGTACCGATACAGACTATGCCGCAATTTAATTCTTTTTACCCCAAAGGGTGTATATTGAATAGCGGAATAGAAAAAAATTTTACAAAACGGTGTATCTCACACGTACAAACACAGACTAGGCCCCGATTACTATTTTTTGTACCCTAAAGGCAGGATGAGGATGACGAAGAGGAGTAGGAGGAGTTTGGAACAGGAGACAAACTGAAGCACCCTGCAATCCTCTGCGGTGGAAGGAGATGCGCCAAACAAATTTAAAAAGGTGTATCTCACATGTACCGATACAGACTATGCCATAATTTAATTTTTTACACTCAAAAAGGGTGTATATTGAATAGCAGAATAGAAAATTTTTTATAAAACGGTGTATCTCACACGTACAAACACAGACTAGGCCCCCGATTACAATTTTTTGTACCCTAAAGGCAAGATGAGGAGTAGGAGGAGTTCGGAACAGGAGGCAAACTGAAGCACCCTGCAATCCTCGTCGGTGGAAGATGCGCCCCAAAAATTTGGAAGGTGTATCTCACACGTACAGACCAAGACTAGGCCCCGATTACTAATTTTTGTACCCTAAAGGCAGGATGAGGAGTAGGAGGAGTTCGGAACAGGAGGCAAACTGAAGCACCCTGCAATCCTCGTCGGTGGAAGATGCGCCCCAAAAATTTGGAAGGTGTATCTCACACGTACCGATACAGACTAGGCCGCAATTTAATTCTTTTTACCCCAAAGGGTGTAGATTGAATAGCGGAATAGAAAATATGATATCAAAAGGTGTATCTATCTCACACGTACAGACCCAGACTAGGCCTCGATTACTATTTTTTGTACCCTAAAGGCAGGATGAGGAGTAGGAGGAGTTCGGAACAGGAGGCAAACTGAAGCACCCTGCAATCCTCGGCGGTGGAAGATGCGCCCCAAAAATTTGGAAGGTGTGTCTCACACGTACCGATACAGACTATGCCGCAATTTAATTCTTTTTACCCCAAGGGGTGTAGATTGAATAGCGGAATAGAAAATATGATATCAAAAGGTGTATCTATCTCACACGTACAGACCCAGACTAGGCCTCGATTACTATTTTTTGTACCCTAAAGGCAGGATGAGGAGTAGGAGGAGTTCGGAACAGGAGGCAAACTGAAGCACCCGGCAATCCTCGGCGGTGGAAGATGCGCCCCAAAAATTTGGAAGGTGTATCTCACACGTACGGATACAGACTATGCCGCAGTTTAATTCTTTTTACCCCAAAGGGTGTAGATTGAATAGCGGAATAGAAAATATGATATCAAAAGGTGTATCTATCTCACACGTACAGACCCAGACTAGGCCCCCGATTACTATTTTTTGTACCCTAAAGGCAGGATGAGGAGTAGGAGGAGTTCTGAACAGGCAGGAGGCAAACTGAAACACCCTGCAATCCTTGGCGGTGAAAGATGCGCCCCAAAAATTGGAAAGGTGTATCTCACACGTACCGATACAGACTATGCGGCAATTTAATTCTTTTTACCCCAAGGGTGTAGATTGAATAGCGGAATAGAAAATATGATATCAAAAGGTGTATCTATCTCAAACGTACAGACCCAGACTAGGCCCCGATTACTATTTTTTGTACCCTAAAGGCAGGATGAGGAGTAGGAGGAGTTCGGAACAGGAGGCAAACTGAAGCACCCTGCAATCCTCGGCGGTGGAAGATGCGCCCCAAAAATTTGGAAGGTGTATCTCACACGTACCGATACAGACTATGCCGCAATTTTATTCTTTTTACCCCAAAGGGTGTAGATTGAATAGCGGAATAGAAAATATGATATCAAAAGGTGTATCTATCTCACACGTACAGACCCAGACTAGGCCCTGATTACTATTTTTTGTACCCTAAAGGCAGGATGAGGAGTAGGAGGAGTTCGGAACAGGAGGCAAACTGAAGAACCCTGCAATCCTCGGCGGTGGAAGATGCGCCCCAAAAATTTGGAAGGTGTATCTCACACGTACCGATACAGACTATGCCACAATTTAATTCTTTTTACCCCAAAGGGTGTAGATTGAATAGCGGAATAGAAAATATGATATCAAAAGGTGTATCTATCTCACATGTGCAGACCCAGACTAGGCCCAGATTACTATTTTTTGTACCCTAAAGGCAGGATGAGGAGTAGGAGGAGTTCGGAACAGGCAGGAGGCAAACTGAAACACCCTGCAATCCTCGGTGGTGTAAGATGCGCCCAAAAAATTGGAAAGGTGTATCTCACACGTACCGATACAGACTATGCCGCAATTTAATTCTTTTTACCCCAAGGGTGTAGATTGAATAGCGGCATAGAAAATTTGATATCAAAAGGTGTATCTATCTCACACGTACAGACCCAGACTAGGCCCGATTACTATTTTTTGTACCCTAAAGGCAGGATGAGGAGTAGGAGGAGTTCAGAACAGGAGGCAAACTGAAGCACCCTGCAATCCTCAGCGGTGGAAGATGCGCCCCAAAAATTTGGAAGGTGTATCTCACACGTACCGATACAGACTATGCCGCAATTTAATTCTTTTTACCCCAAAGTGTGTAGATTGAATAGCGGAATAGAAAATATGATATCAAAAGGTGTATCTATCTCACACGTACAGACCCAGACTAGGCCCTGATTACTATTTTTTGTACCCTAAAGGCAGGATGAGGAGTAGGAGGAGTTCGGAAAAGGAGGCAAACTGAAGCACCCTGCAATCCTCGGCGGTGGAAGATGCGCCCCAAAAATTTGGAAGGTGTATCTCACACGTACCGATACAGACTATGCCGCAATTTAATTCTTTTTACCCCAAAGGGTGTAGATTGAATAGCGGAATAGAAAATATGATATCAAAAGGTGTATCTATCTCACACGTACAGACCCAGACTAGGCCCCGATTACTATTTTTTGTACCCTAAAGGCAGGATGAGGAGTAGGAGGAGTTCGGAACAGGCAGGAGGCAAACTGAACCACCCTGCAATCCTCGGCGGTGAAAGATGAGCCCAAAAAATTGGAAAGGTGTATCTCACACGTACCGATACAGACTATGCCGCAATTTAATTCTTTTTACCCCAAGGGTTTAGATTGAATAGCGGAATAGAAAATATGATATCAAAAGGTGTATCTATCTCACACGTACAGACCCAGACTAGGCCCCGATTACTAATTTTTGTACCCTAAAGGCAGGATGAGGAGTAGGAGGAGTTCGGAACAGGAGGCAAACTGAAGCACCCTGCAATCCTCGGCGGTGGAAGATGCGCCCCAAAAATTTGGAAGGTGTATCTCACACGTACCGATACAGACTATGCCACAATTTAATTCTTTTTACCCCAAAGGGTGTAGATTGAATAGCGGAATAGAAAATATGATATCAAAAGGTGTGTCTATCTCACACGTACAGACCCAAACTAGGCCCCGATTACTATTTTTTGTACCCTAAAGGCAGGATGAGGAGTAGGAGGAGTTCGGAACAGGAGGCAAACTGAAGCACCCTGCAATCCTCGGCGGTGGAAGATGCGCCCCAAAAATTTGGAAGGTGTATCTCACACCTACCGATACAGACTATGCCACAATTTAATTCTTTTTACCCCAAAGGGTGTAGATTGAATAGCGGAATAGAAAATATGATATCAAAAGGTGTATCTATCTCACATGTGCAGACCCAGACTAGGCCCCGATTACTATTTTTTGTACCCTAAAGGCAGGATGAGGAGTAGGAGGAGTTCGGAACAGGCAGGAGGCAAACTGAAACACCCTGCAATCCTCGGTGGTGTAAGATGCGCCCAAAAAATTGGAAAGGTGTATCTCACACGTACCGATACAGACTATGCCGCAATTTAATTCTTTTTACCCCAAGGGTGTAGATTGAATAGCGGCATAGAAAATGTGATATCAAAAGGTGTATCTATCTCACACGTACAGACCCAGACTAGGCCCCAATTACTATTTTTTGTACCCTAAAGGCAGGATGAGGAGTAGGAGGTGTTTGGAACAGGAGGCAAACTGAAGCACCCTGCAATCCTCGGCGGTGGAAGATGCGCCCCAAAAATTGGAAAGGTGTATCTCACACGTATCAATACAGACTATGCCGCAATGTAATTCTTTTTACCCCAAGATTGAATAGCGGAATAGAAAATATGATATAAAATTGGTGATTTTTCAATAGCACATGTGAACACAGCAGTGTCTTATGTCACAGTCAGCTCTGCAGCAGGCTATGAAAAAAAAGAAAATTCCCCTTTAAGTTTGTAATTTTTAAATAGATTAGTACAGACTATGCCACTATTTATTTTTTTTTTAACCCAAAAGGGTGTATATTGAATAGTGGAATAGAAAAAAGTGTATTAAATTGAAAATCACTCAATAGCACATGTGAACACAGCAGTGTCTTATGTCACAGTCAGCACTGCAGCAAAAAGGCTATGAGGGGGGAAAAAAATCCCTTTTAACTTGTAGTAAAAAATAGATGAACGCTGCACACAACTGACTGATAAAAATAGATTTTTTTTCTCCCTCCTCCTCAGTGGGCTCAAGTGATGGCAAAAAGATTGTTCACTGCACCACCCCCCACACAGCAAAATCGATGTAGACTTTCCCTGCCTAATCTCCAGCCTGGCCCTAATATGCTCAATAAGATCGTTCACTGCACCACCCCCCACACAGCAAAATCGATGTAGACTGACCCTGCCTAATCTCCAGCCTGGCACTAAAATGCTCTAATAACTTTCCCTGCCTGCACTCCGACCTGTCCCTGCATTATTTTCGGACACAATTTTTCACAGAATCACTGTCTGTCCCTAATCAGCAGCCAGCACGGATGATGTGTGCTCTGTCCCTAAACTACAGCAGAATGACGCGGCGCGCTGGGGCTCTCGAACTTATAAAGACATGGTCACATGCTTCAGATGCCCAATCACAACTACTAATACATTAGTAGGCATGGCTGGGATGGCTTAAGGCACACCAGTTAAACGCTTGTTGATTGGCTGTTGAAAGCCTGCCATTAAAAGCGCGTCATTACATACAAAACAGGAAATAAAATGACCGAACATGGATTTTAAACCCGAACATACAGTAAAGTTTTCGTGTCCGTGTTCGGGTAACAAAAATCCAATTATTCGGTACAAACACGAATAATACAGTCCGTGTTCGCTCAACACTAGTTATGATAAATAGCTGGTGATAGCATGAAATGCATTAGCCCTTTATCCAGCTTATTGTGCCTGTTTGTTGCTTTATGGAATATTACAATAAAGGTGATTTGCAGGATATGCAACTGTCCAGATCTTCTGTTTTTTTTCTTCAGCTATTATACTGCTTGAGGTCATTGTAGCCATATTAGTGCACTGACCTCAAGCATGATGGAAGATACTGCATATAAGAAGCAGTTAACCAACCTGATCACAAAGGAAACACAGATCAATAGTGACATCTTCTTTCTCTCAAGATGCAAAAAGAGGAACCTCATACCTCAAGGTCTCCGGATTAAAAATCCTTGTGCAAATTCACTGAACTCTCCTTATGCAGAAGGACTTTGCAGAGGCACCAGCGAAAGATTAACCACTTGCCGACCGCCGCACGACTATCTACGTCGGCGGTCAGCCCCTCACAGGCAAACTAACGTAGGGCTACGTTGCTTGCTTGTGAGGGTCTAGGGAGCGAGCGTGCGCCCCCGGAGGCGCGCTCCCGCGTGGTCACGGACCCCCCCGCGCGTGTGACCAGCGGACCCGATGTCCGCCGGTCACTCGGCGATCGGCGGGGGAGAGGGAGAATGTCAGGCAGCTTGTGTAAACAAGCTGCCTGTCATTCTCCTCGCTGCAAAGACACAGATCACATGGATCTACTATGTAGATCCGTTGATCAGTGTCCTTACAGCTGAAGCCACAGCCAATCACAGTAGAAAGCACGCCCCTAGGGACACACACAGCCCCTCCCTCCCAAATAAAGTTAACCCCTTCACTATCAGTGTATTTTTACAGTAACAGTGCATATATATAGCACTGATTACTATAGAAATGTCACTGGTAACCCCAAAAGTGTCAAAAATCTCAGTCAAGGGTCCGATGTCGCAGTACCGCAAAAAAAATCGCAGATCGCCGCCATTATGCGTTAAAAAAAAAACCAACAAAAATGACAAAAATCTTTCCCTTTGTTAGTAAACGCGATAACTTTTGCGCAAACCAATCAAAATACGCTTTTTGCGATTTTTTTTACCAAACATAGGTAGCATAAAACAAATTGGCCAAAAATGTTAAAAAATTTAGATTTTTACTTTTTTTTGGGGGGGAATTTCATTAAAAAAAATGTGAAAAATATTGTTATTTTTGCAAAATTGACGCTCTTTTTTTGTTTATAGCGCGTGATCAAAAAATCGCACAGATGATCAAATACCACCAAAAGAAAGCTCTGTTTGTGGGAAAAGAAGGACGCCAAATTCGTTTAGGTACAGCGTCGCACGACCGCGCAATTGTCCGTTAAAGTCACGCAGTGCCGAATCGCAAAATACCCCCTGGTCGGAATGGGGGTAAAATCTTCCGGGGCTTAAGTGGTTAAGGAACAACCTCATTCACAAACTGTATGGTAAAAGGGAAACAATCAGGAATCAAAAGCAGCTGGTGTTTGAAACCTTAACATCATTGGTCCCTACAAGCATCAACCAAATTAAGAATGAAATGTAAACCTTACAAAGACAACTTGAAAACTTGCCATGAGCAGTAAGCAAAAAAACTCCAAAAGCTACACCAAGAGCAGGCCTTGTGGATACAACCTAAACAACATAAAAAAAACACAACATCTATAACTCCTATTGAAATGGATAAACCCCAAGCTGATTGGGATTACATAGCGCTTGCTAATAGGAACTAGGAACAGGGAATTGTAGGTTTAAGACAATAAATATTCATAGGGCTAAAATGTCACCAATAAAAATATATCATTAAGATCAATAAAATTCATAAATAGTACCAATAAAAATACATTATTAAGAAATAGTATACCCAATAAATATCATAAAAATTAAGTCAAATAGGTGTCATAAGGTGCATAATCGTGCAAAAATAAAGTCCAATAAAAAGTTCATAAGTGACTTGGTGAAAGTTGATTACACTGCAGTGCAAAGAAAAGTGCAGGTGCTCAGTGCTGGATCCTCCTATGGTCCAATAGCCGATCGAGTGATTTTAGGATAGGTAAGATGTAAGCTTACCAGATGTAGTGGGTCTGAGTTACCTTACGGCACAAAGACCAGTAAAGCTTGATGGCCCTCCTGGCCTCAGATGCGGTACCTGCTGGGCTTATCCCTCACCGACCGAGATCCCTTCCTAGACAGGCAAAGTCCTCAAGATCTGGTTAGGGAAAAATAAATATCTCCAGATGGTGTAGTACCGTTTAAGAAGGTTTATTTCCAAAATAGAGATCAAAATTACAGTATTACAGTATATTACAGTTAAAGATAAAGCCGCGCCCGCTATCGTGAAGCCTGTAACGTGGAGAGCGGTATCCCCCGTACTGCGTTCCAGCTGACTTCCGGGTAGGCGGCGTGCGTTCCACCTAATATCATAATATTCAAATAAAAGTTTTTGTCATATTTATTTCATTATAATTGCAGACTGTGATTTACTGTACTATAGGCTGTTTACTTTGCAAGTGAATTTGAACTTTGCATAAGTAATTTTTTTTCCCCAGAGCTTAGTAAATGTGATAAAGTTTATTTTTGCAAAGAATATCCAATCATGTAAAAGGAAAATAAAAACAGCATTTTTGCTTGCACATGACTGGATGATGGAGGTCATTAGAGCAGTCAAAGGGGCTTTACTCCAGTCACTAAGCTCTGAAACAAAATCCTTTGAAAGTTGAACAGTCTATTTGCCTTTAGTAAATCAACCCTGTAAAAAAATTGTATTTCCAAATAACCCCTTTAAATAAATTGTAATACATAGTATTCAGATCCCAATTGCATTTTAAAGATCTGTAGGTAGTATTTGTTTATGCAGCTGTATTTGTGGTTTTCTTAGCTTTTTTTCTGACAATAATGACATAAGAGGTCTCATAAAAAACCTTACAGAGACCCATTTACTATTTTACTTATAGCATTACCTATAATTTTGTTTACTTTTACTTAGAAGCAAAACACCTGGCTCTAATTAGAACTTTAATTGTGCTAAGAAAATTAGGCGTCATTCACAGTCTCATGCATACTAATTCTGAATTATTCTTGTTGTCAGCACATTGTATATAATATATTCAGAAAACATTGAAAAGGTCAGCAGTAGACAGCATTAGCTGTCGGCTTGAGAACATCCTGTCTCTTCAATGTATTTTCTGCCCACCTGTTGCTATATATATATATATATATATATATATATATATATATATATATATATATATATATATATATATATATTTTACATACAGTATGTGTGTATATATATATATATATATATATATATATATATATATATATATATATATATATATATATATATACACACACACAGTATCTCACAAAAGAGATTACCCCCCACATTTTTGTAAATATTTTATTATATCTTTTCATGTGATAACACTAAAGAAATCAAACTTTGCTCCAATTTAAAGTAGTGAGTGTACAGCTTGTATAACAGTGTAAATTTGCTGTCCCCTCAAAATAACTCAACACACAGCCATTAATGTCTAAACCGCTGGCAACAAAAGTGAGTACACCCCTAAGTGAAAATGTCCAAATTGGGCCCAAAGTGTCAATATTTTTTGTGGCCACCATTATTTTCCAGCATTGTCTTAACCCTCTTGGAGTTCACCAGAGCTTCGCAGGTTGCCACTGGAGTCCTCTTCCACTCCTCCATGACAGCATCACAGAGCTGGTGGATGTTAGAGACCTTGCGCTCCTCCACATTCCGTTTGAGGATGCCCCAAAGATGCTCAATAGGGTTTAGGACTGGATACATGCTTGGCCAGTCTATTAACTTTACCCTCAGCTTCTTTAGCAAGGCAGTGGTCATCTTGGAGGTGTGTTTGGGGTCGTTATCATGTTGGAATACTGCCCTGCAACACAGTCTCCGAAGGGAGGGGATCATGTTCTGCTTCAGTATGTCACAGTACATGTTGGCATTCATGGTTCGCTCAATGAACTGTAGCTCCCCAGTGGGGGCAGCACTCATGCAGCCCTAGACCATGACACTCCCACCACCATGATTGACTGTAGGCAAGACACACTTGTCTTTGTACTCATCACCTGGTTGGTGCCACACACGCTTGACACCATCTGAAACAAATACGTTTATCTTGATCTCATTAGACCACAGGACATGGTTCCAGTAATCCATTTCCTTAGTCTGTTTGTCTTCAGCAAACTGTTTGAGGGCTTTCTTGTGCATCATCTTTAGAAGAGGCTTCATTCTGGGGAGACAGCAATGCAGACCAATTTGATGCAGTGTGCGGAGTATGGTCTGAGCACTGACAGGCTGACCCCCCACCCCTTCAACCTCTGCAGCAATGCTGGCAGCACTCATATGTCTATTTCCCAAAGACAACCTCTGGATATGACGCTGAGCAGGTGCACTCAACTTCTTTATTCAACCATGGCAAGGCCTGTTCTAAGTTGAACCTGTCCTGTTAAACCGCTGTATGGTCTTGGCCACTGTGCTGCAGCCCAATTTCATGGTCTTGGCAATCTTATTATAGCCATCTTTATGTAGAGCAGCAATTCTTTTTTTCAGGTCCTCAGAGAGTTCTTTTTTCCAGTGACCAGTATGAGAGAGTGAGAGCAATAACACCAAATTTAACATACCTGCTCCCCGTTCACACCTGAGACACTGTAACACTAACGAGTCACATGACACTGGGGAGGGAAAATGGCTAATTGGGCCCAATTTATTTATTTTTTTAATTGGGCCCAGGTTTAGACTCTAATGGCTGTGTGTTGAGTTATTTTAAGAAAACAGCAAATTGACACTGTTACACAAGCTGTACACTCACTCCTTTACATTGTAGCAAAGTGTAATTTCCTCAGTGTTGTCACATGAAAATATATAATAAAATATTTACAAAAATGTGAGGGGTTTATGTCATCACAGACAAAAGTTGTTATAGAAAACAAACCAGTAGTATCCTTAATTATCATTAGTATCACACTTGCAAAAGCAAAACTGGAAGAGAGTGGAGAGAGACACCATATGTTCATCAAAAGAGTGCTAAGAAAGATAGACAAGTCCAAACAATCCACAATATCAGGTCTTATTGGTTTACTGGCAATTTGTGATGACTTGTGAGGAGATTAATTACTCATACAGTCAACAATATGAGATCATTCATTTAGAGAAATGCCCTCCTGATTGGCTGAGACACAGCAGCGGAGCCACTGGCTCCCGTGGCTGTCAATCAAAGTCAGCCAATCAGGAGGGGGGGGGCCGAATTGCAGCTCCATGTCTGAATGGACAGACGAAGCTGCAGCTTGGCTCGGGTGCCCCCATAGCAAGCTGCTTGCTATGGGGGCACCCGACTGAAGAGAGGGGCCAGGAGCTGCCAAGAGGGAGGATCTCGGCTGCTCTGTGCAAATTCACTGCATCAGAGCAGGTAAGTAAAAATAATTAAAAAAACAAGACTTTACAATCACTTTAACAATTTTTAACAGGCTTTCACTGAAGAGTATGGAATCCCAAGCACACACTGTATCTATGGGTGCTGCAATGTAGCACTAGGAAGTAGTGATGGGCCAAACACCCCCCTGTTCAGTTTGCACCAGAACATCTCGAACAGGGAAAAAGTTCTAGGGACCATGCAAACTCTAGTAAAGTCTATGGGACACGGACATGAAAAATCAAAAGTCCTCATTTTAAAGCCTTATATGCAAGTTATTGCCATAAAAAGTGTATGGGGACCCGGGTACTACCCTGGGGGACATGTATCTATGCAAAAAGACATTTTTAAAATGATAATTTTTACAGGAGCAGTGATTTTAATGATGCTTAAAGTGAAACAATAAAAATGAAAAATTCCTTAAAATATCATGCCTTCAAATATCATGCCTTACGATGTATGTAGTCTGCTGCAGCAATACTGAAATTTCTAAAGGAAAAACTGTAATTTAAACTTGCTTGCGTCTGTAATGTATTGTCAGCTCCCAACAATACAGATGTCATGTCAAGCGGACCAAGATTTCCTATAGACGCCAATGTTAAAGACGGGGAGCAATGCCATGCCAAGCTGTCCAATATTTTCCATAGATGCCAATGATAAAGATGGGGAGCAGTACCATGCCAAGCTGATTAATATTTCCCATGTATGCCAATGAGCACTGAAAGCTGAAAATTGGTCTCGGCAGGAAGGGGGTGAAAATGCCCTGTATTTAAGTGGTTAGGGGGAACCCTATGACAGAATAAAAAAAAAAGGCATGGGGTCCCCCCCAAAATCTATATCAGGCTCGTTGGGTCTGGTATAGATTTTAAGGGGAACTCCACGCCAAAATTGAAAAAAAAAAATGGCGTGGGGTCCCCGCTGTCTACTTTTGGCGTCTATGGGAAATCTTGGCCAGCTTAACATGGCACTGCTAACGAACTATAGATGACAGGGACACCAAACTTGGGAAGCACCGAGAGGGGACCCAGGACTACAACATACCCATACATTATAAAGTAGAGTATGCCTGTACACTACACTGACTGCACTAAACTAACTCAATTCACTGTCCACTAACTACCTGCATAATCTCTATTATAATACACTATACATGGCTGCTATGTAAGCAGCAGTTTTATATAGTATGGGCCCCCCGAGCCATGATTGGCTAAAGGCACCCTGCCTTTTACCAATCACGGCTCTGACAGGACATTGTGCTGTGATTGGCCAAAGCATAAAGGGCAGGTGCAAGCTTTGGCCAATCATCAGTAATTTATTCACTGCACCAGCGCAGTGCACTATGGGGCACTCATCGGCGGGCGAACTTCCCGCCGAGCACCCATTTGTTCTTGTTTTCGGCGAACACACGAACAGCTGATGTTCGAGACGAACTTACGTTCGACTCGAACATCAAGTCCATCCCTGCTAGGAAGATTGTAAAAGAAAGACTTTAGAGTTCTGGGTAGGTTGCACGGTACATTTTTTCAAACAGCTGCATTACAGGACAGTATATTACTTTACTCAAATGTTTTGTATGCAAAGGGTGACTGTTTAAGATAGGTGCCAAATACCTTAACTGTTTAAATAATTAGCTTAGTAAGGTTATGGCAATGTATAATGTTGTGTGTATTAATTAAAACGGGCTTTAGTCATTATTAAGTAGAGGGAAATCACATCATATTCTAGCTGTTCATGAGCAAATCCAGAAATTGTAATCTTCCAACAAAAGAAACAAAAGTAACTTCCAGTTTCAACACTCTCAATAATCTCAAGTGTGAAGAGCTCTGCCCCTCTGCTTGTTTTTTTCTGCAAAATTCAGCATTTCTGCAGGCACCTTGACAAAGCAGATGCTGGAATCTATTACATACACAGGCACAGACAGATATCTAAAAAAATAGTCTTCCAAATGCAACCAGATTCATCATAAAGGACACACGAGACTGCCACCATCCAAGGGGTTGCAAACTGACTATAAAAGTCTGAAACGAATCTCTAGGTAGATTTCTCCCATATATTCAAAGAGACAGTGCAAGTACATGACACTTCTACAAACTGCTTTACAGGACCATAAGACCCAAATAATTTAATTAGATCACAGGAACATAGGAGGTTGTACTCTTTCCCAACTCTCTTAAACATGCACTAGTCACTCCCATACTTCTAAAGCCTTCCATGGACCTTACTAATCCTAATAACCTATGCCCCATCTCCTTGCTCCCCTTTTCCAAGAAACTACCTGAACGCCTGGTCTACAACCAACTGAGTGACCACCTCATTAAGAATAACCTTCTTGATCCCCTTCAGTCTGGATTGATTTTTGTCAGTAGTGTTTATTAGGATTTCAATACATACATACTGTATATGCATACATATAAGGCTTTTTAAGAGAAAATGCAACATTAGTTGAGTTACAGAGAATTACTCTATCCAAAAATTTCACAGAAGGCAACACCCAGTAGCAGGGAAGAGCAAACATATGAACAATTGCTGGGTACATCTCATAGGTAGAGAACGGAGGTATCAACGGAAAGGAAAGCAATTAGACTTCAAGGGTGACATCCCAAGGACTAACCATGGGCTTATCGTTACACCATTAGAGAAGAGCAGTACATAACATGTGGTGGAGCCAAACTGATCACTGTGCACAAAAAGGTTTACTTTTTCAATTTTTCAGAGAACATGAGTTCGAATTGGGTCTTGGGTTTTGAGGTGGGTCAAAAAAGGAAGCAAACTTCGGAGGATCTGGCTGTTACCAAGCTAAGGCAGTAAATTTCTTGGCAGTAATCTTTTAAGAAGAGCCATGGCTGGATCAGGAGTGAATTTGGTGCCAATGACTGATGAGATTAGGTGAAACACATTTTCCCAAAAGGGCAGGAGTTTGGGACAAAGCCACCAATTCTATGGTCAACAGGTCCAGTTTTGATCCTTGAAATGTTTGGGTGATTCCTAATGGCTTGTGCAAGTGGTTCCATGACCAGCATGACGATTATGGGGGAATCCTTGCCTTGTACCATTGGTAATATTAAAGGGACACAAGAGGGTACCAGAGGAGTAAACCTTTGCACTAGGTTTGGTATATAAAGCTCTAATGGCCGAGTCAATAAAGCCAGTGAGGCCGAAGATCTGTAGCGCTTCCTTCAGGTACAGCCAGTGAACCTGATCAAACACCTTCTCTGCATCCAAGGAAAGGAGCAGAGAGGGCATTTGATGGAGCTCAGCCCACTGGATCAAATTAAGAATGTGTCTGGTGCCATCTGAAGTCTAGCAAACTTTTACAAATCCCACTTGGTCAGGGTGGATTAATTTGGGAATAATATTCTGCAATCTTGAGGCGATAATTTTTGCATGGATCTTTATGTTCACATTGAGGAACAAGATGGGACAGTAATTGGCTGGATTGTCAAGGGATTTCCCCAGTTTGGGTATGGTGATTATTAATGCTTTTAGTGCTTCCTTGGGAAAAGCAGCTAAATTTTATGCGGTCAAAAAATTTGGGGGAGCATACCCATGTATTTCCAAAGCTGCTGCAGCTATGAACCAAAAGACATGTATATTAAAAAAGAATAGCGCGCAAATGCAAAAGAAATTACTACCAAATCTGAAGAGAGTCCATAAATAAAAATGGGGGTTTGGTCCCACCATATGGCCATATCGTGCTCAAGCCCACTACTGCGTCAAAGTACCCCATTATCAGTGGGTCCTACACTATCCATGAAAAAGAGATGAATCCAGCCCTTCTAACCCTTGGAGACAACACTCCTTGCTGGGAAAAATGTGCAAATGCACTACAGGGGACTCCTCCTATATCCATTTGATGGTGGACACTGATTGAGTACAGGTGTATGTGGGGGGTGGGGAGGGCTGCTCAACCTCGATAGTCTGGTCAGACCGAATACATAATAAACAGGCAAAAAATTTGGGGGAGCATACCCATGTATTTCCAAAGCTGCTGCAGCTATGAACCAAAAGACATGTATATTAAAAAAGAATAGCGCGCAAATGCAAAAGAAATTACTACCAAATCTGAAGAGAGTCCATAAATAAAAATGGGGGTTTGGTCCCACCATATGGCCATATCGTGCTCAAGCCCACTACTGCGTCAAAGTACCCCATTATCAGTGGGTCCTACACTATCCATGAAAAAGAGATGAATCCAGCCCTTCTAACCCTTGGAGACAACACTCCTTGCTGGGAAAAATGTGCAAATGCACTACAGGGGACTCCTCCTATATCCATTTGATGGTGGACACTGATTGAGTACAGGTGTATGTGGGGGTGGGGAGGGCTGCTCAACCTCGATAGTCTGGTCAGACCGAATACATAATAAACAGGCAAAAAATTTGGGGGAGCATACCCATGTATTTCCAAAGCTGCTGCAGCTATGAACCAAAAGACATGTATATTAAAAAAGAATAGCGCGCAAATGCAAAAGAAATTACTACCAAATCTGAAGAGAGTCCATAAATAAAAATGGGGGTTTGGTCCCACCATATGGCCATATCGTGCTCAAGCCCACTACTGCGTCAAAGTACCCCATTATCAGTGGGTCCTACACTATCCATGAAAAAGAGATGAATCCAGCCCTTCTAACCCTTGGAGACAACACTCCTTGCTGGGAAAAATGTGCAAATGCACTACAGGGGACTCCTCCTATATCCATTTGATGGTGGACACTGATTGAGTACAGGTGTATGTGGGGGGTGGGGAGGGCTGCTCAACCTCGATAGTCTGGTCAGACCGAATACATAATAAACAGGCAAAAAATTTGGGGGAGCATACCCATGTATTTCCAAAGCTGCTGCAGCTATGAACCAAAAGACATGTATATTAAAAAAGAATAGCGCGCAAATGCAAAAGAAATTACTACCAAATCTGAAGAGAGTCCATAAATAAAAATGGGGGTTTGGTCCCACCATATGGCCATATCGTGCTCAAGCCCACTACTGCGTCAAAGTACCCCATTATCAGTGGGTCCTACACTATCCATGAAAAAGAGATGAATCCAGCCCTTCTAACCCTTGGAGACAACACTCCTTGCTGGGAAAAATGTGCAAATGCACTACAGGGGACTCCTCCTATATCCATTTGATGGTGGACACTGATTGAGTACAGGTGTATGTGGGGGGTGGGGAGGGCTGCTCAACCTCGATAGTCTGGTCAGACCGAATACATAATAAACAGGCAAAAAATTTGGGGGAGCATACCCATGTATTTCCAAAGCTGCTGCAGCTATGAACCAAAAGACATGTATATTAAAAAAGAATAGCGCGCAAATGCAAAAGAAATTACTACCAAATCTGAAGAGAGTCCATAAATAAAAATGGGGGTTTGGTCCCACCATATGGCCATATCGTGCTCAAGCCCACTACTGCGTCAAAGTACCCCATTATCAGTGGGTCCTACACTATCCATGAAAAAGAGATGAATCCAGCCCTTCTAACCCTTGGAGACAACACTCCTTGCTGGGAAAAATGTGCAAATGCACTACAGGGGACTCCTCCTATATCCATTTGATGGTGGACACTGATTGAGTACAGGTGTATGTGGGGGTGGGGAGGGCTGCTCAACCTCGATAGTCTGGTCAGACCGAATACATAATAAACAGGCAAAAAATTTGGGGGAGCATACCCATGTATTTCCAAAGCTGCTGCAGCTATGAACCAAAAGACATGTATATTAAAAAAGAATAGCGCGCAAATGCAAAAGAAATTACTACCAAATCTGAAGAGAGTCCATAAATAAAAATGGGGGTTTGGTCCCACCATATGGCCATATCGTGCTCAAGCCCACTACTGCGTCAAAGTACCCCATTATCAGTGGGTCCTACACTATCCATGAAAAAGAGATGAATCCAGCCCTTCTAACCCTTGGAGACAACACTCCTTGCTGGGAAAAATGTGCAAATGCACTACAGGGGACTCCTCCTATATCCATTTGATGGTGGACACTGATTGAGTACAGGTGTATGTGGGGGGTGGGGAGGGCTGCTCAACCTCGATAGTCTGGTCAGACCGAATACATAATAAACAGGCAAAAAATTTGGGGGAGCATACCCATGTATTTCCAAAGCTGCTGCAGCTATGAACCAAAAGACATGTATATTAAAAAAGAATAGCGCGCAAATGCAAAAGAAATTACTACCAAATCTGAAGAGAGTCCATAAATAAAAATGGGGGTTTGGTCCCACCATATGGCCATATCGTGCTCAAGCCCACTACTGCGTCAAAGTACCCCATTATCAGTGGGTCCTACACTATCCATGAAAAAGAGATGAATCCAGCCCTTCTAACCCTTGGAGACAACACTCCTTGCTGGGAAAAATGTGCAAATGCACTACAGGGGACTCCTCCTATATCCATTTGATGGTGGACACTGATTGAGTACAGGTGTATGTGGGGGGTGGGGAGGGCTGCTCAACCTCGATAGTCTGGTCAGACCGAATACATAATAAACAGGCAAAAAATTTGGGGGAGCATACCCATGTATTTCCAAAGCTGCTGCAGCTATGAACCAAAAGACATGTATATTAAAAAAGAATAGCGCGCAAATGCAAAAGAAATTACTACCAAATCTGAAGAGAGTCCATAAATAAAAATGGGGGTTTGGTCCCACCATATGGCCATATCGTGCTCAAGCCCACTACTGCGTCAAAGTACCCCATTATCAGTGGGTCCTACACTATCCATGAAAAAGAGATGAATCCAGCCCTTCTAACCCTTGGAGACAACACTCCTTGCTGGGAAAAATGTGCAAATGCACTACAGGGGACTCCTCCTATATCCATTTGATGGTGGACACTGATTGAGTACAGGTGTATGTGGGGGGTGGGGAGGGCTGCTCAACCTCGATAGTCTGGTCAGACCGAATACATAATAAACAGGCAAAAAATTTGGGGGAGCATACCCATGTATTTCCAAAGCTGCTGCAGCTATGAACCAAAAGACATGTATATTAAAAAAGAATAGCGCGCAAATGCAAAAGAAATTACTACCAAATCTGAAGAGAGTCCATAAATAAAAATGGGGGTTTGGTCCCACCATATGGCCATATCGTGCTCAAGCCCACTACTGCGTCAAAGTACCCCATTATCAGTGGGTCCTACACTATCCATGAAAAAGAGATGAATCCAGCCCTTCTAACCCTTGGAGACAACACTCCTTGCTGGGAAAAATGTGCAAATGCACTACAGGGGACTCCTCCTATATCCATTTGATGGTGGACACTGATTGAGTACAGGTGTATGTGGGGGGTGGGGAGGGCTGCTCAACCTCGATAGTCTGGTCAGACCGAATACATAATAAACAGGCAAAAAATTTTTGGGGGAGCATACCCATGTATTTCCAAAGCTGCTGCAGCTATGAACCAAAAGACATGTATATTAAAAAAGAATAGCGCGCAAATGCAAAAGAAATTACTACCAAATCTGAAGAGAGTCCATAAATAAAAATGGGGGTTTGGTCCCACCATATGGCCATATCGTGCTCAAGCCCACTACTGCGTCAAAGTACCCCATTATCAGTGGGTCCTACACTATCCATGAAAAAGAGATGAATCCAGCCCTTCTAACCCTTGGAGACAACACTCCTTGCTGGGAAAAATGTGCAAATGCACTACAGGGGACTCCTCCTATATCCATTTGATGGTGGACACTGATTGAGTACAGGTGTATGTGGGGGGGTGGGGAGGGCTGCTCAACCTCGATAGTCTGGTCAGACCGAATACATAATAAACAGGCAAAAAATTTGGGGGAGCATACCCATGTATTTCCAAAGCTGCTGCAGCTATGAACCAAAAGACATGTATATTAAAAAAGAATAGCGCGCAAATGCAAAAGAAATTACTACCAAATCTGAAGAGAGTCCATAAATAAAAATGGGGGTTTGGTCCCACCATATGGCCATATCGTGCTCAAGCCCACTACTGCGTCAAAGTACCCCATTATCAGTGGGTCCTACACTATCCATGAAAAAGAGATGAATCCAGCCCTTCTAACCCTTGGAGACAACACTCCTTGCTGGGAAAAATGTGCAAATGCACTACAGGGGACTCCTCCTATATCCATTTGATGGTGGACACTGATTGAGTACAGGTGTATGTGGGGGGTGGGGAGGGCTGCTCAACCTCGATAGTCTGGTCAGACCGAATACATAATAAACAGGCAAAAAATTTGGGGGAGCATACCCATGTATTTCCAAAGCTGCTGCAGCTATGAACCAAAAGACATGTATATTAAAAAAGAATAGCGCGCAAATGCAAAAGAAATTACTACCAAATCTGAAGAGAGTCCATAAATAAAAATGGGGGTTTGGTCCCACCATATGGCCATATCGTGCTCAAGCCCACTACTGCGTCAAAGTACCCCATTATCAGTGGGTCCTACACTATCCATGAAAAAGAGATGAATCCAGCCCTTCTAACCCTTGGAGACAACACTCCTTGCTGGGAAAAATGTGCAAATGCACTACAGGGGACTCCTCCTATATCCATTTGATGGTGGACACTGATTGAGTACAGGTGTATGTGGGGGTGGGGAGGGCTGCTCAACCTCGATAGTCTGGTCAGACCGAATACATAATAAACAGGCAAAAAATTTGGGGGAGCATACCCATGTATTTCCAAAGCTGCTGCAGCTATGAACCAAAAGACATGTATATTAAAAAAGAATAGCGCGCAAATGCAAAAGAAATTACTACCAAATCTGAAGAGAGTCCATAAATAAAAATGGGGGTTTGGTCCCACCATATGGCCATATCGTGCTCAAGCCCACTACTGCGTCAAAGTACCCCATTATCAGTGGGTCCTACACTATCCATGAAAAAGAGATGAATCCAGCCCTTCTAACCCTTGGAGACAACACTCCTTGCTGGGAAAAATGTGCAAATGCACTACAGGGGACTCCTCCTATATCCATTTGATGGTGGACACTGATTGAGTACAGGTGTATGTGGGGGGTGGGGAGGGCTGCTCAACCTCGATAGTCTGGTCAGACCGAATACATAATAAACAGGCAAAAAATTTGGGGGAGCATACCCATGTATTTCCAAAGCTGCTGCAGCTATGAACCAAAAGACATGTATATTAAAAAAGAATAGCGCGCAAATGCAAAAGAAATTACTACCAAATCTGAAGAGAGTCCATAAATAAAAATGGGGGTTTGGTCCCACCATATGGCCATATCGTGCTCAAGCCCACTACTGCGTCAAAGTACCCCATTATCAGTGGGTCCTACACTATCCATGAAAAAGAGATGAATCCAGCCCTTCTAACCCTTGGAGACAACACTCCTTGCTGGGAAAAATGTGCAAATGCACTACAGGGGACTCCTCCTATATCCATTTGATGGTGGACACTGATTGAGTACAGGTGTATGTGGGGGGTGGGGAGGGCTGCTCAACCTCGATAGTCTGGTCAGACCGAATACATAATAAACAGGCAAAAAATTTGGGGGAGCATACCCATGTATTTCCAAAGCTGCTGCAGCTATGAACCAAAAGACATGTATATTAAAAAAGAATAGCGCGCAAATGCAAAAGAAATTACTACCAAATCTGAAGAGAGTCCATAAATAAAAATGGGGGTTTGGTCCCACCATATGGCCATATCGTGCTCAAGCCCACTACTGCGTCAAAGTACCCCATTATCAGTGGGTCCTACACTATCCATGAAAAAGAGATGAATCCAGCCCTTCTAACCCTTGGAGACAACACTCCTTGCTGGGAAAAATGTGCAAATGCACTACAGGGGACTCCTCCTATATCCATTTGATGGTGGACACTGATTGAGTACAGGTGTATGTGGGGGTGGGGAGGGCTGCTCAACCTCGATAGTCTGGTCAGACCGAATACATAATAAACAGGCAAAAAATTTGGGGGAGCATACCCATGTATTTCCAAAGCTGCTGCAGCTATGAACCAAAAGACATGTATATTAAAAAAGAATAGCGCGCAAATGCAAAAGAAATTACTACCAAATCTGAAGAGAGTCCATAAATAAAAATGGGGGTTTGGTCCCACCATATGGCCATATCGTGCTCAAGCCCACTACTGCGTCAAAGTACCCCATTATCAGTGGGTCCTACACTATCCATGAAAAAGAGATGAATCCAGCCCTTCTAACCCTTGGAGACAACACTCCTTGCTGGGAAAAATGTGCAAATGCACTACAGGGGACTCCTCCTATATCCATTTGATGGTGGACACTGATTGAGTACAGGTGTATGTGGGGGGTGGGGAGGGCTGCTCAACCTCGATAGTCTGGTCAGACCGAATACATAATAAACAGGCAAAAAATTTGGGGGAGCATACCCATGTATTTCCAAAGCTGCTGCAGCTATGAACCAAAAGACATGTATATTAAAAAAGAATAGCGCGCAAATGCAAAAGAAATTACTACCAAATCTGAAGAGAGTCCATAAATAAAAATGGGGGTTTGGTCCCACCATATGGCCATATCGTGCTCAAGCCCACTACTGCGTCAAAGTACCCCATTATCAGTGGGTCCTACACTATCCATGAAAAAGAGATGAATCCAGCCCTTCTAACCCTTGGAGACAACACTCCTTGCTGGGAAAAATGTGCAAATGCACTACAGGGGACTCCTCCTATATCCATTTGATGGTGGACACTGATTGAGTACAGGTGTATGTGGGGGGTGGGGAGGGCTGCTCAACCTCGATAGTCTGGTCAGACCGAATACATAATAAACAGGCAAAAAATTTGGGGGAGCATACCCATGTATTTCCAAAGCTGCTGCAGCTATGAACCAAAAGACATGTATATTAAAAAAGAATAGCGCGCAAATGCAAAAGAAATTACTACCAAATCTGAAGAGAGTCCATAAATAAAAATGGGGGTTTGGTCCCACCATATGGCCATATCGTGCTCAAGCCCACTACTGCGTCAAAGTACCCCATTATCAGTGGGTCCTACACTATCCATGAAAAAGAGATGAATCCAGCCCTTCTAACCCTTGGAGACAACACTCCTTGCTGGGAAAAATGTGCAAATGCACTACAGGGGACTCCTCCTATATCCATTTGATGGTGGACACTGATTGAGTACAGGTGTATGTGGGGGGTGGGGAGGGCTGCTCAACCTCGATAGTCTGGTCAGACCGAATACATAATAAACAGGCAAAAAATTTGGGGGAGCATACCCATGTATTTCCAAAGCTGCTGCAGCTATGAACCAAAAGACATGTATATTAAAAAAGAATAGCGCGCAAATGCAAAAGAAATTACTACCAAATCTGAAGAGAGTCCATAAATAAAAATGGGGGTTTGATCCCACCATATGGCCATATCGTGCTCAAGCCCACTACTGCGTCAAAGTACCCCATTATCAGTGGGTCCTACACTATCCATGAAAAAGAGATGAATCCAGCCCTTCTAACCCTTGGAGACAACACTCCTTGCTGGGAAAAATGTGCAAATGCACTACAGGGGACTCCTCCTATATCCATTTGATGGTGGACACTGATTGAGTACAGGTGTATGTGGGGGGTGGGGAGGGCTGCTCAACCTCGATAGTCTGGTCAGACCGAATACATAATAAACAGGCAAAAAATTTGGGGGAGCATACCCATGTATTTCCAAAGCTGCTGCAGCTATGAACCAAAAGACATGTATATTAAAAAAGAATAGCGCGCAAATGCAAAAGAAATTACTACCAAATCTGAAGAGAGTCCATAAATAAAAATGGGGGTTTGGTCCCACCATATGGCCATATCGTGCTCAAGCCCACTACTGCGTCAAAGTACCCCATTATCAGTGGGTCCTACACTATCCATGAAAAAGAGATGAATCCAGCCCTTCTAACCCTTGGAGACAACACTCCTTGCTGGGAAAAATGTGCAAATGCACTACAGGGGACTCCTCCTATATCCATTTGATGGTGGACACTGATTGAGTACAGGTGTATGTGGGGGGTGGGGAGGGCTGCTCAACCTCGATAGTCTGGTCAGACCGAATACATAATAAACAGGCAAAAAATTTTTGGGGGAGCATACCCATGTATTTCCAAAGCTGCTGCAGCTATGAACCAAAAGACATGTATATTAAAAAAGAATAGCGCGCAAATGCAAAAGAAATTACTACCAAATCTGAAGAGAGTCCATAAATAAAAATGGGGGTTTGGTCCCACCATATGGCCATATCGTGCTCAAGCCCACTACTGCGTCAAAGTACCCCATTATCAGTGGGTCCTACACTATCCATGAAAAAGAGATGAATCCAGCCCTTCTAACCCTTGGAGACAACACTCCTTGCTGGGAAAAATGTGCAAATGCACTACAGGGGACTCCTCCTATATCCATTTGATGGTGGACACTGATTGAGTACAGGTGTATGTGGGGGGTGGGGAGGGCTGCTCAACCTCGATAGTCTGGTCAGACCGAATACATAATAAACAGGCAAAAAATTTGGGGGAGCATACCCATGTATTTCCAAAGCTGCTGCAGCTATGAACCAAAAGACATGTATATTAAAAAAGAATAGCGCGCAAATGCAAAAGAAATTACTACCAAATCTGAAGAGAGTCCATAAATAAAAATGGGGGTTTGGTCCCACCATATGGCCATATCGTGCTCAAGCCCACTACTGCGTCAAAGTACCCCATTATCAGTGGGTCCTACACTATCCATGAAAAAGAGATGAATCCAGCCCTTCTAACCCTTGGAGACAACACTCCTTGCTGGGAAAAATGTGCAAATGCACTACAGGGGACTCCTCCTATATCCATTTGATGGTGGACACTGATTGAGTACAGGTGTATGTGGGGGGTGGGGAGGGCTGCTCAACCTCGATAGTCTGGTCAGACCGAATACATAATAAACAGGCAAAAAATTTTTGGGGGAGCATACCCATGTATTTCCAAAGCTGCTGCAGCTATGAACCAAAAGACATGTATATTAAAAAAGAATAGCGCGCAAATGCAAAAGAAATTACTACCAAATCTGAAAAGAGTCCATAAATAAAAATGGGGGTTTGGTCCCACCATATGGCCATATCGTGCTCAAGCCCACTACTGCGTCAAAGTACCCCATTATCAGTGGGTCCTACACTATCCATGAAAAAGAGATGAATCCAGCCCTTCTAACCCTTGGAGACAACACTCCTTGCTGGGAAAAATGTGCAAATGCACTACAGGGGACTCCTCCTATATCCATTTGATGGTGGACACTGATTGAGTACAGGTGTATGTGGGGGGTGGGGAGGGCTGCTCAACCTCGATAGTCTGGTCAGACCGAATACATAATAAACAGGCAAAAAATTTGGGGGAGCATACCCATGTATTTCCAAAGCTGCTGCAGCTATGAACCAAAAGACATGTATATTAAAAAAGAATAGCGCGCAAATGCAAAAGAAATTACTACCAAATCTGAAGAGAGTCCATAAATAAAAATGGGGGTTTGGTCCCACCATATGGCCATATCGTGCTCAAGCCCACTACTGCGTCAAAGTACCCCATTATCAGTGGGTCCTACACTATCCATGAAAAAGAGATGAATCCAGCCCTTCTAACCCTTGGAGACAACACTCCTTGCTGGGAAAAATGTGCAAATGCACTACAGGGGACTCCTCCTATATCCATTTGATGGTGGACACTGATTGAGTACAGGTGTATGTGGGGGGTGGGGAGGGCTGCTCAACCTCGATAGTCTGGTCAGACCGAATACATAATAAACAGGCAAAAAATTTGGGGGAGCATACCCATGTATTTCCAAAGCTGCTGCAGCTATGAACCAAAAGACATGTATATTAAAAAAGAATAGCGCGCAAATGCAAAAGAAATTACTACCAAATCTGAAGAGAGTCCATAAATAAAAATGGGGGTTTGGTCCCACCATATGGCCATATCGTGCTCAAGCCCACTACTGCGTCAAAGTACCCCATTATCAGTGGGTCCTACACTATCCATGAAAAAGAGATGAATCCAGCCCTTCTAACCCTTGGAGACAACACTCCTTGCTGGGAAAAATGTGCAAATGCACTACAGGGGACTCCTCCTATATCCATTTGATGGTGGACACTAATTGAGTACAGGTGTATGTGGGGGGTGGGGAGGGCTGCTCAACCTCGATAGTCTGGTCAGACCGAATACATAATAAACAGGCAAAAAATTTGGGGGAGCATACCCATGTATTTCCAAAGCTGCTGCAGCTATGAACCAAAAGACATGTATATTAAAAAAGAATAGCGCGCAAATGCAAAAGAAATTACTACCAAATCTGAAGAGAGTCCATAAATAAAAATGGGGGTTTGGTCCCACCATATGGCCATATCGTGCTCAAGCCCACTACTGCGTCAAAGTACCCCATTATCAGTGGGTCCTACACTATCCATGAAAAAGAGATGAATCCAGCCCTTCTAACCCTTGGAGACAACACTCCTTGCTGGGAAAAATGTGCAAATGCACTACAGGGGACTCCTCCTATATCCATTTGATGGTGGACACTGATTTTTTGCCTGTTTATTATGTATTCGGTCTGACCAGACTATCGAGGTTGAGCAGCCCTCCCCACCCCCCACATACACCTGTACTCAATCAGTGTCCACCATCAAATGGATATAGGAGGAGTCCCCTGTAGTGCATTTGCACATTTTTCCCAGCAAGGAGTGTTGTCTCCAAGGGTTAGAAGGGCTGGATTCATCTCTTTTTCATGGATAGTGTAGGACCCACTGATAATGGGGTACTTTGACGCAGTAGTGGGCTTGAGCACGATATGGCCATATGGTGGGACCAAACCCCCATTTTTATTTATGGACTCTCTTCAGATTTGGTAGTAATTTCTTTTGCATTTGCGCGCTATTCTTTTTTAATATACATGTCTTTTGGTTCATAGCTGCAGCAGCTTTGGAAATACATGGGTATGCTCCCCCAAATTTTTTGCCTGTTTATTATGTATTCGGTCTGACCAGACTATCGAGGTTGAGCAGCCCTCCCCACCCCCCACATACACCTGTACTCAATCAGTGTCCACCATCAAATGGATATAGGAGGAGTCCCCTGTAGTGCATTTGCACATTTTTCCCAGCAAGGAGTGTTGTCTCCAAGGGTTAGAAGGGCTGGATTCATCTCTTTTTCATGGATAGTGTAGGACCCACTGATAATGGGGTACTTTGACGCAGTAGTGGGCTTGAGCACGATATGGCCATATGGTGGGACCAAACCCCCATTTTTATTTATGGACTCTCTTCAGATTTGGTAGTAATTTCTTTTGCATTTGCGCGCTATTCTTTTTTAATATAAATTTTATGCGGTATTATGTCTTGTAGATAAGAAGAGAGTTTTTCACCTAATTTTTTTATAATACTCGTTACCGAAACAGTCAGGTCCCTGGGCTTTGTGCATATGGAGCGTGGAGATTGCCTTCTGGATTTCCTGGGTAAAAAACTGGGTTGATGGTTTTTCATTTGATATGTTTATTTAATCGCGAAAGCAGCTGCGACCACAATACCTGCATATACTAAACGTTACTTGTTTCACTTGATATCTGAATAAAAACATTTTTTCTTTGAAAAAAAACGGAAGTTTGTTCCCAATTCAGGGTCAACACTGTTAAAATTTGCTCAATATCCAATGTTAGAAATTTAAACATGCCTATATTTTTATGGTGTACACACTCATTATACGGTATGTTCACATCATTGAATTTAAACTGTATGTGTTTGATAATAATTTTACATGCATGTATCATTTTATTTCCTGAAAATCCAATAAAGAATCTTTGGAATAAGAAAAAAAAACTGGGTGGATAAATTGGAAAGGTCTATAGAGGACCCTGAAGGGAGTGAAAGAGACAAAATAAAGCACTGGATTTGGTCTGAGTTAGGGCGAGGAATTGATTGGGAAGATTCTAAGTAGTGATGTCGCGAACATAAAATTTGCTGTTCGCGAACGGCGAACGCGAACATCGGCGAATGTTCGCGAACCGGCGAACATTGCGAACCGTCATAGACTTTAATAGGCAGGCGAATTTTAAAACCCACAGGGACTCTTTCTGGCCACAATAGTAATGGAAAAGTTGTTTCAAGGGGACAAACACCTGGACTGTGGCATGCCGGAGAGGGATCACACAAAAAAAAGTTCTTAAAAATTGTAATTTTTTGATAGAGAGCCAATTATTGGAAAAATTAAAAAAAAAATAAAAATTAAAAATTTCTTTGGATTTAGCATCTGGGGGGTCTAAACAGTGTACCTGTGAAGTTTCAGCTCTGTAGCATGTCCGGAACCAGAAAAAATTACGAATTAGGGTTAGGGTTAGGGTTAGGGTTAGGGTTAGGGCTAGGGTTAGGGTTAGGGTTAGGGTTATTTTTATGGCTAGGCTTAGAGGGTTAGGGTTAAGGTTAGAGGGTTAGGGTTAGGTTTAGTGTTAGGGGCTAGGGTTAGGGTTACGGTGAGATACTTAGGGTTAGAGTTAGTAGCCCTACCCCTACCCCTCTAACTCTAACCCTAAGCACTAAAAATAACCCTAACCTTAGCCCTGACCCTAACCCTAGCCCTAACCCTAACCCTAACCCTAGCCCTAACCCTAACCCTAGCCCTAACCCTGATTCTATTTTTTTTCTGGTTCTGGACATGCTACAGAGCTGAAACTTCACAGGTACACTTTCTAGACCCCCCAGACAATAAATCCAAAGAAATTTTTTTTTTTTTTTTTTTAAGTTTTCCAATAATTGGCTCTCTATCAAAAATGACAATTTTTAAGAACTTTTTTTGTGTGATTTAGTGTCTAGGGGGTCTAAAAAGTGTACTTGTGAAGTTTCAGCTCTGTAGCATGTCCAGAACCAGAAAAAAAAAGATAATTTTTCAGTAGAGCAGGGATGGTGGGAACCCCTTTTACACCTATATGATCTTTTTTTCCTGGTTCTGGACATGCTGCAGAGCTGAAACTTCACAGGTACACTTTTTAGACCCCCCAAACAATAAATCCAAAGACATTTTTTTTTTTTAAGTTTTTTTTTTTTTCCAATAATTGGCTCTCTATCAAAAATGACAATTTTTAAGAACTTTTTTTGTGTGATTTAGTGTCTAGGGGGTCTAAAAAGTGTACCTGTGAAGTTTCAGCTCTGTAGCATGTCCAGAACCAGAAAAAAAAAGATAATTTTTCAGTAGAGCAGGGATGGTGGGAACCCCTTTTACACCTATATGATCTTTTTTTTCTGGTTCTGGACATGCTACATATATATATATATATATTAAAAAAATACTCAAATACCAGCCCTCAAAGGGGCTTTTGGGGACAATATATATATATATATATATATATATATATATATATCACAGAACAAAAAAAATTACACAAATACCAGCCCTCAAAAGGGCTTTTGGGGACAATAGATATATATATATATATATATATATATATATATATATATATATATATATATATATATATATATATATATCACAGAACAAAAAAAAATACACAAATACCAGCCCTCAAAAGGGCTTTTGGGGACAATATATATATATATATATATATATATATATATATATAAAAAAAAACCTCAAATACCAGCCCTAGGAAGGGCTTTTTGGGGTGCTGTCCTTACAGCAGGAGTGTACCAAGAACACTGGCTAACAAGACCGGGAACTGTCCCCAGCTATAACAGCAGCAGCAGCACCAGCACTTTCCCTGCTCTCAGTAACACAGAAATGATCTAAGATGGATGCTGCCCTTGCTTATTTATAGGAGGTGGGAGGGTGTGGGAGGGAGGTATGCTGATTGGCCTGGAATGTGTCTGCTGACTGTGATGTTCAGGGTCAAAGTTTGCCTCAATGATGATGTATAGGAGGCGGACCGAACATCGCATATGTTCGCCCGCAGCGGCGAACATGCGAAGTTCGCCGGGAACTGTTCGCCGGCGAACAGTTCTGTACATCTCTAATTCTAAGTTGTAAAAATCTGCATAGTAATTTGCGAAGCGGTTAGCGATATGAAGCGGGTTAGTAAGTCGCTAGTCAAGGGCATTCTTAAGGTGATCAATTCCGCTTTTGCTCAATTTGTGTTTAACCTGTCTTGCTAACAGAGGGAACATTTTGTTACTTGTTACACAGTAATTTAGCTTGAATCTTTTAAGAAGAATATTATATTGTGACACAAAGCATTGGGAAAGGTTGTTCTGTAAATCTTTCAATTGTTTATCACTGTCAGAGGAGAAGTAGAGTTTATTTTTGGACTTAAGGTCAGCGATAGCTCGAGTGAGGTTAGACACCTCTCGCATTTTCCTGCACTTCTTCTGGGTACCAAATTTGATAAACATTCTGCACATAAATGCCTTGTGAGCCGCCCAAAAGGAATGCATATTTGCTACAGGATATACATTACAGTATGTGTGAAGAAATCTTCCAATTCAGACTCAAAATGCTGCTCGTAGTTAGGGTTATGTAATAGGTCAGTGTTCAGTCTCTACAATTTAGCGTGTTGCATATTATGGTAAAGTACCAGTGAAAGTGAGATCGAGGCATGGTCGGACCATAAGTTAGTGCCTATCTTAGCATTAGATATTTGGAAGAGTGTGGCTTTATCTACCAGGAACATGTCAATCCTGGAGTAAATGTGAAGAGTGAAAGAGTAGAAAGTAAAGTCTTTCTCTGATCTGTGTACACGTCTCCATACATCATACAGCCCTTCCTCATGTAAAAGGGGGGTCAAGGTTCTGTGTGTGTCTTATACAAAGGCTAGTGGAGTCCAAAGAGGAGTCAAAGATTGCATTAAAATATCTACACATAATAAAGTGACCAAGCTAAATTAATCAGATTCGCTTCAGTAAGGCTCAGAGAGTAGATTAACACCAAGGTGAAGGGTTGGTGATTAACGCTCCCAATATAATATATCTACCTTTGGGATCATATTCCACAATTTTTTGCGAGAAGGTAATCGTATCATTAATTGCAATCATTACGCCTTTGGTTTTCTTTTCTGAGTTGGCAAAGAACCAGTAGGGGAATCTATAATGGGTATGTTATATTGAGTTATATGAGTTTCTTGTATGCAAAATATGTCACTCTGCTGAGAAAGACCTTCTCTCCAAAACATTGATCTCTTGTAGGGGCTATTCAAGCCTTTAACATTTAGGGAAACAATTTTAAGAGGCATTTTTGATGAAGGAGATGGACTGTCAAATAATATAGATTTAAGTGAGGAGTTAATCCAGAGAAGTGCACACGGTCAGAGGGATGTACCACAGCCTAGGACAAGTACATTTCTACGCCAAAACAGTCAGAAGTAATAACATCCTATAGTAGTACTACAGAAGTAAGATAACAATAGGAAACAGAGTCAAAAACGTGAGCAAAATTGGACTGAATGTCCTGTAACATACAACAGATGAACTAACAACTAGTGCGTGAGGTTATGAGGTTAGATGATCTGTACAAGGGGAGGGTGATAGATGCCTTATAAGCTAATGGTACACAAAATAGCATAGGTCAAATGGAGCCCTTATGATCCACTGAAGGCTAGCCTGGACTGGGGGTTGAGAGGAGGGATAGGGAGGTTAGAGCAATATCTGTCTCTCACCGTGGGAGTTGGAATTCGCCATTGTTGAGGAAGTTTTTTAACCTCCTCCGGAGAGTAGAGTTCATACTTACAGTGTGCCCTTGGTGAGAAACCTGTAAACTGTCAGGAAAAATTCAAATGTACACAATTTTTAATTCTCTCAAGGCTTTTGTGACAGGCAATTAACCCACTTTACGTGCTGCAGCCATGGCTCTGTGTTTTATGTGGAAAAAATGAATTCTTGCCATTGTGTCCCTAGAAACCTTATCGGGTAGGGAGCTCGGCTTGGCAATTCGGTGTGCTCTGTCTATGACTAGGTCACGTGCATTTTCCAGAAGTAGAAGTGTTTTTCGCAGGTTAGAGAAGAAAAGGTGTAAGTTTAGGAGGTGAGAGTGATTCAGGGATGCCAATAAATTTCACATTGTTCCTCCTAGATCTGTCTTCTAGATCTGTCACTTTATTTTTCAGCCACTGGATGCCATTATCGCGTTCCTAATAACTATCTATTAATCATTATGGGATGCAATGCAGTCTCCCAATTTGTATTCAACTCTATACATTCAGTCCTCCAGATGTTCCACATGTACTTGTAAATCTAAAACAGTCTTACACAATTCAGCCAGCAGACCCTTTTTCAATGACATGAGCATTTCTTTTAAAGTGTGCTCAGAGGATGGGTGATCAGAGATAGGAAATTAAGAAAGTGAATCTTGAGCAAACTGTGTGGCAGTTCCCCAGTGCAGTATTGTGCTTTTTACTTACAGAGCCGTGGGATACAGGGGAGGCAGATGGTGAAGTGGCTTGGCGCATGTGTGAGCTTGTCCTCCTGTCTGTGCTCCTGCATCTGGGTCTCGCAAGGGGTGAGAGGAGGATCAGCTAGCACTGTGGAGAGAGAGGGGGAGAGGTCCATGTGTCCTCCATCATAATCTTGTTCTTCTTCTCTGCCTGGGTCCGGGAAAAAGTCCATGAGCTTCTTGGGCTGAGAAGCTCTAGTGCTGTGTCAGATGGGCGCTCCCCGTGACATTCTGACTGCAGGCGGCTGAAGGGCATCAGGCGTAAGGGTTGAAAGTAATGGGTAGTTGATGTGGAATGCTTCGCCCTGCCAGAGCTCCAAGACTAAGCGGCCATGTACATGACCGACCAAGTCACGTCCCCTTCAGTCTGGATTTTGCCCTCTACACTCCACAGAAACTGTTCTTTTAAAACTCACAAAGGATTTACTAACAGCAAAAACCAATGGACACTATTCTTCTACTTCTGGACCTTTCAGCAGCCTTTGATACGGTTGGCCACCCTCTTCCCCTCAAAAAATGTTTCTGCTTTTGTCACTGTGACTCTCATTGGCTCTCATCCTACTTATCTCACCAGACCTTCCAATTCTACAAATCTGCACGTAAAATTCTACCTCCTCTTCCCCTCTTCCTTTCTCTGTCAGGGCCCTCGAAGATTCTGTTTTTTGGCCCTCTCCTATTCTCAATCTGGGTCTGCTGATAGCCTCCCATGGCTTTCAGTATCATTTTTATGCTGACGACACTCAAATCTATCTCTCTACCCCTCAGCTCACAACATCAGTCTCCTCATCACTAGTTTACTGATCAACATATTAGTCTGGATGTCACATCACTCCCTCCAACCCAGTCTGTCAAAAACTGAGCTCAATATTTTTCTTCCCCCACGTGCCCCTTCCCCTGACTTCTCTATCAGGAGGGATGGCACAACCATCAACCCATCCCTGCATGCCAGGGTGTTAGGTGTAGTCCTGGACTCTAAACTCTCTTTTCGGCCCCACATACAATCACTTTCCAAAGCTTGTCGCTTGAACCTCAGCAACTTCTCCAAAATACACTTCTTGTTAACCAATGACACCACAAAGCTCCTAATCCTCTCCCTGGTTATCTCTTGTCTTGACTACTGCAACTTCCTCCTCATTAGCTTACCTTTACATAGGCTATCCCCTATTCAGTCCAACATAAATGATTCATCCACCTTTCAAACCATTCAGCGTCTGCTACCCCTTTCTGCCAATCCCTCCATTGGCTGCCACTCAACCAAATAATTAAATTCAAAATACTAACAATAAATTACAAAGCCAACCATAACTTGGCCCCCAGCTACATCATTAACCTAGTCTCAAAATACCAACTAAATTGTTCTCTTTGTTTCTCCCAAGACCTCCTGTTCTCTTGTTTCCTTGTCATCTCCTCCCAGGCTTGCCTCCAGGTCTTCTCCTGAGCCTCTTCTATCTTTTGGAATTCCCTACCTCAATCTGTCTTACTATCTCCAGCTCTTTCCACTTTTTAGGCAATCCCTGAACACTTCTCTTCAGAGAAGACTATCCTACATCCACCTAACAACTGTACTTTTATTTTCTTCATCAGCTCATCCCCCACAGTTATTACCTTTTAAATACCTTGACCCTCCCTTTTATATTGTTGGCTTTAATGAGCAGGGCCCTCTGATTCCTCCTGTATTGAATTGTATTGTAACTGTACTGTCTGCCCTCATATTGTAAAGTGCAATACTGTTGGTGTTATATAAATCTTGAATAATAATAATATTAATAATAATAACAATATTTAAAAAATGTAATAAATAAATAAACAAACAAACAAAAAACTGTTCTATTTTAAACAAATTGACCAGATAGATTGTAAACTCTATATTAAAGGGTTCTAAAGTCTAAACTTCTTTCCCCCTTAAAACATTTGCAACATTAAGGTAAAATGCACCAACCCCCTCCCCCCCCCCATTCCCAAACACTTACCTGACTGAGTAATTGATCCAGCACTGTCCCTGGCACACACGACTTGCTGAAGGGGATCCCAGAGGAAAGGAGGAGCGGATGGCACTGGCAGGGTACTCCAGAACAAGAGGTAAGGGATTGCTCTGTGCAATACCATTGCACAGAGCAGGTAAGTATACAATTTTTTCTATTTAAAAAAAAAATAGTTTTACAATCAATTTAGGGGAATTGGTTTACTCCTCCCTAGTTAACAAATGATATTCCTTTATCATTTTTCCTAAAAAAAAAAAAAAATCCTAAAAAAAAACATAGTGGCCAGTTTTGGAAGTCAACATTTTTTGTAAAATAATTTAAATTATATTTCACTGAAAAGATTTAGTCTTCATGTTGCTTTAACTATAAAATTTCATAGTATAGAAAACTTAAAAAAGGATGGATGTTGGCATAGATCTGAGTTCAACAGTTTTGTTCTGTTGTAATTATGTCTTTAGAGTAAGGTCTCTCTCTATATTTAGTACTTTATATTTTTGTAAAGAAAACAGTTTAACAAAAGCCTGCTCAGAATTCTGCAGTCTTCTGATAAGTTGTAAAAGAACAAAAGCATGTTTCTACAGTTTTTGGCAAGAATGTTTCAGTGCAGAGATGAATGTTTAAATTAATCTCTGGAGTCCTTTTGATTTTTATATGTCTTACAATAAAATACATACCAAATGATGTAGTAAATAGTACTAATGTGCTTTAGGATAAATCAGCCGTTTATAAATAGTAAACAGAACTTTTAAAAGAACTTCTTATTTTCTTACTTTTGGTATGAAGATTCTCGGGGATAGATTTATAAAGACAAATAGGGTGCTTACCATGCAATGAAAATTTTACTTTGCAAGATAATTTTCTCTTTAGCTTAGTGAATAAGGTTGAGCTCTGCTCACTTCCATCATCCAATCATATTCCAGCAAAAATGTTTTATTTATTTATTTATTTTTACTTGCATGTGATTAAGTATTTATTGCTAATTGAATATTCACCACATTCACTAAGCTAATAGAAGCTTCCCTTGCAAAGTGAAAATCTCCCCACAAAATGAATAGTCTATTTGTCTTTTGCAAATCAACCCCTATGAGTAATAAGGCCCAAGAGGAAAACCTCTACAGGGCACATTGGCATTCATTTATCAAAGGGAAAAAGTCTGTGCACTTTGCAACGTGCTGTTGCACTTTGCAAAGGCAGTTCCTCCAGAGCTTAGTAAATGAGCAGAAACTCTGCAGACTTCCATCATCCAATCATGTGCAAGCAAAAATGCTGTTTTTTTTTTTTCCCCTTACATGTAATTGGGTACTGTTTGCAAAGTGAAGCCTTATCGAATTTACTAAGCTCTGGAACAAGTGCACAGACTATTTGCCTTTAGTAAATCAACCCTATTGAGTCTCACTTACAAAGACAGTGTCTTTGCAGAGACCTGTGTCATCTTGAAACAATTGTTTACTCCATTATATACAGTAACTTTCTTTCAAAGCAATGGGTCACCTTTCTAAGTTAGGTACACCTTTATTTTTAGCTTTATTTTTTCTGTCTTGTTTTTATGTTACCTGTTATATATGCTGTGTCTCTATTTACATTCCCAATTCCATTAACAACAACGTATTCACCACCATGTCACACATATTGGGCAGTGTTTCCTGTTATGCCAATTGTTGGCTAACCTATGCATTCCAGGGGGGAATGGAATGTTATTAGCAAGTTTAGATCATTTAGATCATTTAGATCATTGGAAAAGCACACATTACTGAAGGAGAGTCTATCCTCAGAAAGAAGAACTACGGTCTTTAAAAAATAAATAAATAAATAAAAGTCAGCATTTACAAATACTGTAGATGCTAACTTTTATTTTTTTTTTTTTTTTAAATAATTTTTATTGGATTTTCAAGAAAGTACAAAACACGTAGTAACATGGTATACAAAGTAACGTACAGATTTGACTTGTGAACATATTGATTGAAAGAGTGTAGAAAACATTCTTAAACATGACTAGCATTAATATGGCCTTGACTGCCATATACTTCAGAAAGTTTGCATATTAGATCATACATAAAAAAAAAAAAAGCATAAAAAAGAGGGGAGGGGAAAGACAATGGAAAAAGGGTATACAGCAAGGTGGGGTAGTAGCCTCTCCACTCCACGTTGCCTGACATCCGTTGCAGTTATCTCAGGACACACGCGGACCCCAGGAAGCACCCAAATGGGAACATTTCCATCCCCTGGAGTCTCACATGCCCAAGAGTTATATTTTTAATGAAAAGGAAAGAAAACAAGGTTACATTTTAGATGCTCGGAATGCCTCCCATAATTGCCACCTGCCATTGAATTGTTTGAAGTTTTGAGCAGAGCGTGAAAGAATTTTTTCGTATTCATATGACTCTCCCACGATCTGTAATACTTCTCTTTTTGAGGGCAACACCTGGCTTTTCCAGTTGCGAGCTATCGCCAATCTGGCTGCATAGAGGATATGTTGGACTATCACCCTACAGGAAGGCGGGTACCAGTCCAGCCCAATACCCAGTAAGGCTTGTTCCACTTTTAGTTTGTTGAGAATACCCGTAATATCTGCTATCAGTCTATGTATAGAGGTCCAGAAACTTCGTAAGGATAAGCATGACCACAACATGTGCACTAATGTACCGACTTGCCCACAGCCTCTCCAGCATAAGTTAGAGCAGGAACCACTGTATTTAGCTAAAACATAGGGAGTCCTATACCACCGCAGGTGGATCTTTTGTGCCCCTTCCCTGAAGGTGGAGCATTTGGTGAGTAAGTAGTTCAGCTTGAAGGCTTTCAGCCATTGGGCGTCAGTAAACGTCTGTTGCAGGTCTTTTTCCCATTTCAGTAAATGGGAAAGTTTTAAGAACAGGTACCTGTCATGTAGGGAGTTGTAGAAAATGCTGATCCCCCCCCCCCCCTTGCCTATGGTGTCAGTAAAGCAAAATTTATGAACTTGGCGAGGGAAAGTGATATACCGCTCCGGTAAAGTGTGTAAAATATGTGTGACTCTGTGGTATGTCAGAAATTCTGTCTTAAAGTCTGGGAATCTCAGGCATAAGTCAGCGAACGGTATTAAGGTGGAGTGAGTGTACAGATCTGGGACCTGATGTAGTCCGTATTTTCCCCAATGTGCAGTGCATAAGTCTGGGGACAGTGCTCTTAACGTGGACAATGTAATAGGTGCCTGAGTCTGATCCCCACCCCTAGACCTGTGCATAGAAGAATTTCCATGCTTGGATCGTGGCCGAGATGGTGGGGTGGTCAATCGTCTTTGGTTTCTCTGTAAAGGGAAGTGCCAAAATTAGGTCCTTCAGTGAGGGTTGTGGCGCAACGGAATGCTCCAAGGAGCACCACAAAGGTGCCTGCCCTGCAGACAACCAATGCTTGGACTGTGCCAATATAGCCACTATGTGGTAGTCTTTTACATCTGGAACTCCCATACCCCCCACCAGCACGTGCCTGGTGAGAGTTTTGTGAGGTGTTCTAGGCGGTTTACTGGACCAGAGAAATTTACCGATTAGTGTCTGCAGCGCTTTGTAAAAGTGGTTTGGGATCTGAATAGGTAGCGCTCGGAAAATGTACAATATTTTGGGTAGTATTAACATCTTGAAGGCCGCATTTTTACCCAACCATGAAAGGTAGAACTTCTGGAGTCTGAGAGTGTCTTGAGTTGTGGAGGCCAGTAGGGGAAGAAAATTAGCCTTAAACAGGGATGTCGTGGAGTCAGTCAGTTTGATGCCCAAATAGTCCATGGATTCTTCCTGCCATTGATAATGTACCAAGTTCCGGAGCCGTGCTCGGAGCTTGGGGTCCACTGCCACTCCAAGGAGATTAGATTTAAGCTCATTCACCTTGTAGTAAGAGACTGATTGAAATTCCTCTAGTATGTGTCTAACTTGTGGCAATGAGGTCTCTGGGTCTGTGCAAAGATGCTAACTTTTAATAAACAGACACTCATAAGCCCAGTAGTCCAGCACTGTCTTCACCCAAGACATTTCTTCGCTGATATACGGGTATCCAGCACTGCCTGGCTTTTGGAGATGGCTCTGGCCATCTGCTGTATCACTGCCTACTCAGCCTACTTTTCACTGCACATGAGCAAGATCATGGTGTGCTGTTTTATTGGTCCTGCAGACATGTGACGTGTTCCAGGAGGTTGCGGGTGGGGGAGAGGGACATGCCAAACTTCCATAATTATAATCTAATTGAAAATTGCAGCAATTGAAGCTGAATAAAAGAAAATCAGTTGGCCTCTTGCAGCTTAACATTAAAGAGAAATATATATATATATATATATATATATATATATATATATATATATATATATATATATATATATATATATATATATATACACAGAATCTCACAAAAGTGAGTACACCTTTTATTATACCTTTTAATGTGACAACACTGAAGAAATTACATTTTGCTACAATGTAAAGTAGTGAGTGTACAGCTTGTATAACTGTGTAAATTTGCTGTCCCCTCAAAATAACTCAGCACACAGCCGTTATGTCCATTTTCTTAGTCTGCTTGTCTTCAGCAAACTGTTTGTGGGCTTTCTTGTGCATCATCATTAGAAGAGGCTTCCTTCTGGGAGGACAGCAATTCAGACCAAATTGATGCATTGTGCGGCGTATGATCTGAGCACTGACAGGCTAACCCCCACCCCTTCAACCTCTGCAGCAATGCTTGCAGCACTCACATGTCTATTTCCCAAAGACAACCTCTGGAAATGACGCTGAGCATGTGCACTAAAGTCCTTTAGTTGACCATGGCAAGGCCTGTTCTGAGTGGAACCTGTCCTGTTACACCGCTGTATGGTCTTGGCTACCGTGCTGCAGCTCAGTTTCAGGGTCTTAGCAATCTTCTTATAGTCATCTTTATGTAGATCAACAATTCTTTTTTCAGGTCCTCAGAGAGTTTTTTGCCATGAGGTGTCATGTTGAACTTCCAGTGACCAGTATGAGAGAGTAAGAGTGATAACACCAAATTTAACATACTAGAAAGTTTGCAAGACATTGTCCTGCTATTGTGGACTTTAATGGCACTAAGTGAGACACAACCATGTATATAAAAATATCTTTATTTATCCATATGTTAAAATCACAGAAAAGCCCAAAACAACATAGGGGCATTCTTAAAATAAGATAAGACCTAATAGTGACAATAACACTGTATACACCTGTAAAATAGAGCACTAGAATGTGGTGATTGTCTTGATCGTTGGTCAACGTGTTTCACTGTGTGCTTTCTCAAGGCCAACAAATTGTGTATTACAGTCTATTGATCTAAAATAAATATAATGTCAGTATACAGTACATCATACAGTGCATATTTGTTATACATATTACATTATTAACATGATTGCTTAGTATCTAATGCTTACTTACATACAGATGTGTCCCAAGCATGTATGTATTATATACGCCTTGGGCGGGCATAGAGGAGTCCAAACCCACTCATCTCAGAGAATGATATGGTTATAGGTTATTGTAGTATCTTCCTATAGAGAATATATATATACTGTATATATAACTTATTCATCCTAAAAATGGTATGCAATGCAGGCTAATCCATAAACTATTCTATACCTGAAATTCCCCAGTAGATCAAATATATTATTTCAATTAATCGCCTGTATCTTCAGCTATCTTTCAGAGATGATATTTATTAGGATTATTGTTGGATAGATATAGCATGTTTGAATATTACTATATAAAGATAAAAAAGAAGAAAACAACAATCAAGGGAATCATCCTCTGTTGCTGAAAGGCTATATTTATCATATACATTTTTTCAAAGCCGGTTGGGGTTTTCTATCATACCCACCTTAAAATGCACATAGATGTAACAATCCACCATCTCTGATCCAGTGCTTCAAAGCAGTAACTTCCCTAAAGCTTCTCTATGTTAAACAGGTACATCAAACAGCCTGCCCGCATAGCCCTCTGTGGAGAGAAATTAGGAGCACTATATGTTGTGTATGATAATTACCTCACAATATCTCTCCTCTATATCAATCATTTGGTGACTCACCTCTGTGGGTCCTCCGTTCACATGTTGTCACTGCTAGAGTGACAGATCTTTGGGTGGTTTTTATCTCCTCCACAGTGCCGTTTGGCACCAAGACAGCTTGTGGGGGGCCATCCCATTAACGTCATGGCATTGTGTGTTCCCCGGAGCTTCACATGCGCGAACGCCCTGCACGGCAGGACATGCACTTCCCGATTTGTATATTTCCTCCCAAGTAAGGGCAAAAGACATGGGCAAAAAAAGATCCTAACTCGTTGCTTGATAGAAATCTTAAAGAGCCCTGGGGAAACGATAGCCTCGCCTAAATGGACCACAAAGGCATTGAAGGGATACATATGCCTGCCCGAAAACATATCCCATTAAAGGGACACCCCCGAGCACATCTGACATTGCAGGAAGCAATTAAAAATCACATATTATTCAAAGAAACACATATACTGAATATATTTCATAAGTCTTCATTTTTATAGTCTATATAAGAGTTCTTTCTTTCGCCTTACTTATAGTTTCTTTTGTTAACACAATTAATTACATCTATAGTGAAGGGTAAGAGCAAGTAAGTCATTAGATGGTATGAACTATAAGACTCCTATCGTTTAGTTCTAATGGGGAATTTGTTTAATCGTTAATTCATATAAATGGTTTGAAGCTTATAGCTTCATTTAAGCCTGGTGGTTTAGTGGCTTGTAGAAGATATATCCAACGAGTTTCTCGTTGCAGAATTTTCTTATCAAACTCACCACCCCCTACATCAGAAATTATACGTTCCAAGGCTGCAAACCTCAAAACACTGGTATCTTGTTTGTGGTATAGTGCAACATGTCTGCCAATGGGTGTGTCTAATCTATTACTATTAATATAAAATATATGGTCCTTTATTCTAAGCCAGAAGTTATGTTTTGTTTTTCCTATATAGAAAGCTCTGCATTCACAGAGCATGATATATACAATGCCAATAGTTTGGCAATTTACATGATGTGACACTGTATGCAATCTACCATTGGGAAGATAAAAGGTTTGGTTTTCAAATATCCATTGGCAAAAGTTACACTCCCCACATTTCCAAGTTCCCCAAATTTAACGCAGCCAGTGGCACAGGGAACATCTCACAAGTAGAAGGAAAATTGGATTCAATAAAATTTCAGCAAATTTTGGATGGTACTGTAACTTGATGCCATCTGTGAAAAAGCTGGAGTTAAAGACAGGATGGCTTCTACAAATGGATAATGATCCTAAACACACCTCAAAATCCACGGGGAATTACATCAAGAGGCGTAAACTGAAGGTTTTGCCATGGCCTTCACAATCTCCTGACCTCAACATAATTGAAAATCTATGGATAGACCTTAAAAGAGCAGTGCGTGACAGACAGCCCAGAAATCTCAAAGAAATGGAAGACTTTTGTAAGGAAGAATGGGCAAACATACCTCAAACAAGAATTGAAAGACTCTTGGCTGGCTACAAAAAGCGTTTACAAGCTGTGATATTTGCCAAAGGGGGCAGTACAAGATATTAACTCTGCAGGGTGCCCAAACTTTTGCAGACACCATTTTTTTGTTTTCTGTTATTTTGAAAGTGTAAATGATGGAAATAAAATCTAACTTTTGTTGACATATTATAAGAATGTCTAATCTGTAATTTGATACCTTTTGGAGATTTTTCCATCTTTCCTTGGCTTCTTTATGCACATTAATACAAATTTTTAATTTTCACCTGGGGTGCCCAAACTTTTGATCCCCACTGTATATATATATATATATATATATATATATATGGTGTTTTTATCTTTTAACTATCATTTACTCTATTATTGTTGTCTTATTACATTATGTAGTGTGCAGACAAGTTAAAGAATGGTTTACTTTACCACTGGATGTGTTTTAATTTTTTTTAAAACGAACGAAAAAAGGTTAAACATTTAAAAAAAAAAATTGCTCTTAGCTTCTGTTATACAATTTTGCAAATAAGTAATATTTCTTCTTTACTGATGGTTGCTGATGAGGCTGCACTAATGGACACTGATGAGGCTGCACTGATAGGCACTGATGAGGCTGCACTGATGGGCACTGGTGAGGCTGCACTGATGGGACATCCTCCCAGAACTGGAGGCCCACACTGAAGCTGTCTTTTATGGGCAAGAACAGGTTAAAGTGATACTAAAGGTAAAATTAAAAAAAAATAATAATATACCAAGCATGTTTTACTTACCTGCTCTTCTTGGGTCCCCCACCACCAGTGCTCCTGGCCCCTCCTCCCTGCCGAGTGCCACAATAACAATCTGCTTGCTAGGGGGAGCACTCGGGCATGTTTGCTCCCAAGCCTTGTTCTGTGTGTCCATAAGACACAGAGAGCGGGGCTCAGTCCCACCCTCTCACTCCCTCCTCACTGGCTGTGATGAACAGAATCAGTGCTGATGGGGGAATCCCTCCCACAACACTATTGTGTTCTGCCAGTGGGGGGCATGGTGAGCCTTCTGGCAGAACACAATGATTACTGCTAGTGGCTATAGCCACCAGCAGTATTTATTAATGAACAATCAGACAGTCTGGTTGTACCCAAGTCGATCGATGGATCGACTAGGGTACAATCAGCCTGCCAAAACATGGATCGACTCTTGGCCTGTCCCCGCTGAATCGGCTCAATTTCAATCCATGTATGGCCTGCCTAAGAGGGATGCAATTGTGTGTTGGACAATACAGTATTCCATAGTATCTCCTTTGTTTTAGCAATATTCAATTATTTTAAGATCTTGATATTTTTATATTTATTGTATGTTCCCATATGCAAAAGTCAATGACTTTATAAACGTTTCTTCCTGTCCCTTTTTATATTTCTTTGATCAATTCCATATTTTTCCTGTATCATGTTTCCTAACATTATTTTAAAATCTTTTTTTTTTTTTTCTTTAAGTGTTTATTTACACAATGTTGTGCTGCAACCTCCATTAACTGGAGTTTGTCATAAATAGAATGTGTAGCCAACACGTGCAAAAATATACATAATTGTATTTGTCAATGTATTGATGAGAAAGTCTTGGTGATGACAGGAATAGCATCTGCAAAAGTGTTATATTTTTTCCTGCGGGAACAAGAAAACATAAGGATTTCATGAGGCCGTTGTCATTTCTAAAAAATACTCCAACTTTATCAAGACAGCATCCATCTGCTTGTACCATCGTTAAAGATTTCTTTCAAAGGAAACTTTGCTGGCATTGAGAGAAATATTTAAGGTGAGATATTTTTACATGAAAAATAAAATAAGTTCATGTCTTTCTATTTCACATATCTCATAAAAAAAAGTCCTTCTGTCTAGAATTATAATATCTATTGCATTTTAGTCATCACATGAATGAGTGTGCAGGCAACAGACACTTTCCATACAAAATAAAACTGATAGCTTGTTTAGCTCTGAAACATATAAAGCAGGGTGTTTCTGCAGCTTTCTGTCAATTATGAGAATAAATGTTAGTGGAATGGATTGAGACAACTTTATTGAAAACAATTAGATAAGCAGTGGGGGATAGTAACAGACTACTGTGTACACCTATAAACTGCAACAATAATATGGTGAATATGAGTGTGTTATTTTGGAAGTACTGTGAAATAAGTCTTGTGGATTGAGTAAGAGTTTTAATTCTGTTACAAAATAAATGCATAATACTTGCCCATGATAAAAAGAGGACACACTTCTCTAGGGTTTGTGTAGTCGGACAGAGGCTCAGTTGGTGAATGTAGGATGGGACACATTAGTGATGTAGAGGTTAATGGGTGGAACCACAGCAATACAGCAGTTGAAGCAGGTATTGGTGAATAAACACTCGCGCCAAAATTATATGTAAGTGATTTACTGTGTGAAAAATGGGATTGCTGCTGTGATCAACCCACAGGGGTATGCAATGAAATAAATGTAATAATGATATTATTCACATCGCATATCGTAAACAATGTGGGGGTGAGAAGTTGGAAACGGCGCTACCTAGCGCATGTGCAAAATGCGGGTGAGGTAGAGGAAAAAAGCGCTTTGGTGCGTGATATATAGTGCAATCATAAACCTTATGCCCGTGAGAGATTCCCAGTCTCTGGCTAGATGTGGATGATTTAAGCCAAAAATAAAGTACAAAGTGTGTATAAGGTATGGTAGTTGCAAGTAACAAATAATGTGATAAAATGTTTCCAATAAATATGGTATGGCAATTGCAAGTAATAAATAGTGTAGTAAAATATTTCCAATAAATAGATGGTGGGATCAAATAAGTTAATATAGTGGTAAATGCAGTGCTTAACCACTTGCCGACCGCCGCACGACTATCTACGTCGGCGGTCAGCCCCTCACAGGCAAACTAACGTAGGGCTACGTTGCTTGCTTGTGAGGGTCTAGGGAGCGAGCGCGCGCCCCCGGAGGCGCGCTCCCGCTCCCGCGTGGTCACGGACCCCCCCGCGCGTGTGACCAGCGGACCCGATGTCCGCCGGCCACTCGGCGATCGGCGGGGGAGAGGGAGAATGTCAGGCAGCTTGTGTAAACAAACTGCCTGTCATTCTCCTCGCTGCAAAGACACTGATAAAACGGATCTGGTATGTAGATCCGTTGATCAGTGTCCTTACAGCTAGAGCCACAGCCAATCACAGTAGAAACCACGCCCCTAGGGACACACACAGCCCCTCCCTTCCAAATAAAGTTAACCCCTTCACTACCAGTGTATTTTTACAGTAACAGTGCATATGTATAGCACTGATTACTGTAGAAATGTCACTGGTAACCCCAAAAGTGTCAAAAATGTCAGTCAAGGGTCCGATCTGTCCGCCGCAATGTCGCAGTACCGCAAAAAAAATCGCAGATCGCCGCCATTACGCGTTAAAAAAAAAAACAACAAAAATGACAAAAATCTTTCCCTTTGTTAGTAAACGCGATAACTTTTGCGCAAACCAATCAAAATACGCTTTTTGCGATTTTTTTTACCAAACATAGGTAGCATAAAACAAATTGGCCGAAAATTTTTAAAAATTTTGATTTTTACATTTTTTTTGGGGGGAATTTCATATAAAAAAATGTGAAAAATATTGCTATTTTTGCAAAATTGACGCTCTTTTTTTGTTTATAGCGCGTGATCAAAAAATCGCACAGGTGATCAAATACCACCAAAAGAAAGCTCTGTTTGTGGGAAAAAAAGGACGTCAAATTCGTTTAGGTACAGCGTCGCACGACCGCGCAATTGTGCGTTAAATTCACGCAGTGCCGAATCGCAAAATACCCCCTGGTCGGAATGGGGGTAAAATCTTCCGGGGCTTAAGTGGTTAATTGATAAAAGCAATGAGATTACTAGTGCATACCTGCTGTGTGATGTATTTCCAATCTGACCACCAGAGGTCGCACTTACCCTTTAGCAACAAATAGTGTATATGGGAGCCAAAAAACAGGGTATGATCACGTTTTTCAAACCTTTTCCCCAGTCCGTCCTTGCGGACCGAAGGATCCCATCTGGGTGTAAAAGGGGAGAAACGAACCTCTTAGTGTGGAATATACAGCAGGATTTTCAAAGGGCTAGTAGTGACTCACGCTTAAGATGCAGCAGATCATATCAGACGGATGCAGGCTGTGCCGAGGAAGCTTCCGCGTTCCAAGCTGAGGCGAGCTGCGAAAGCTTCCTCGGCACAGCCTGCATCCGTCTGATATGATCTGCTGCATCTTAAGCGTGAGTCACTACTAGCCCTTTGAAAATCCTGCTGTATATTCCACACTAAGAGGTTCGTTTCTCCCCTTTTACACCCAGATGGGATCCTTCGGTCCGCAAGGACGGACTGGGGAAAAGGTTTGAGAAAACGTGATCATACCCAGTTTTGGCTCCCATATACACCATTTGTTGCTAAAGGGGAAGTGCGACCTCTGGTGGTCAGATTGGAAATACATCACACAGCAGGTATGCACTAGTAATCTCATTGCTTTTATCAATTAAGCACTGCATTTACCACTATATTAACTTATTTGATCCCACCATCTATTTATTGGAAATATTTTACTACACTATTTATTACTTGCAATTACCATACCATATTTATTGGAAACATTTTATCACATTATTTATTACTTGCAACTACCATACCTTATACACACTTTGTACTTTATTTTTGGCTTAAATCATCCACATCTAGCCAGAGACTGGGAATCTCTCACGGGCATAAGGTTTATGATTGCACTATATATCACGCCCCAAAGCACTTTTTTCCTCTACCTCAACGGCATTTTGCACATGCGCTAGGTAGCGCCGTTTCCAACTTCTCACCCCCACATTATATACTAGCCCCTAAGTTTCTTAGGGGACGGTTGGTGGCTGCAACCTAATTACCTCACTAGCCTGGTAGTTCTCATCCATAGCGCTGGTTACCACCCTCCCCTCTCGCATATCGTAAACAAACAAAATGATTCAAAATATGTGCAATGTAATGTGCTGGGTGATGTGTCAAATCACAAAGAGTGATGCTAGAAAACTCTTGCAAAAGAAACAATGGCTCTTTGAATTGAGTACTTGTTGAATTTGTCATATGTTTTTTACAATAAATACCAATCTTATTTTATACTACACCATGAGGAGTGCAATTGTTCTGCCTTAATATACCTACCAATAGGAGCAGCCAGGACCACCCGGACAGGGACGGCTGGGACCCTGCTGGACATCCATCATATAAGCTCTACTGTATAAAATAATAACTGCGCTAAGCCAAAAATCACAAGCAGCAGCTGTAGTGGGAATCACTAAAATAGGTATGTAAAGAGAGAGCTGCGCTAAACTGATATTCCTGCTGGGTAAACAGGATAAAAAACCACATAAGCTAAATATTAGCAAATATCAATCAAGAATCAGTGGTAACCATTGGATTTGATATTATGAATAAAAAGTTCATATGATAAAAGAATTCATCAAATATAAGAAGTCCAGTCAGAGGAATAACTAAGCAAAGAAGGTGTCCAGTGTGGAAAGGAAATCCTTCACCGCTGTTAAGTGCATATATCCACAATCCGTGCTGCATGCATAGGTCTCACACCCTGCTTACCGGAGCTCAACAGGGAATGAGCATATCACACACTCCATCCAATGTGAATATCCAATGTGAATGTGAATAGATGACGTCCTACAATAGTGCCAAACCCCAGATTCTGCTCTGGGCTAGGTACATTGATGATGTCCTCCTCCTATGGGATGGACCTAAGGTTTAGCTTGATGCATTTATGGCAACATTGAATTGCAATACTAGAGGAATCCAACTGAGTTTTGAGGCCAGTCAGGAAGCTATCAACTTCTTGGATTTGACGATTACCCGTGATGATGCCAAATTTATCACCAAGACCTATTTTAAAACCACGGACAGGAATGCATACATTCCTATAGGTAGCTGCCACCATTCCCCTTGGTTGCAAGCAGTGCCTAAAGGGCAGTACATGCGGCTCAAAAGGAACTGTACTCATCGTGAGGACTTTGTGCAACAGGCCCAGGTCCTCACTGACCGTTTCTTAGACAAGGGCTATGATAGGCCTTTCCTGACTGATGCTCTTGAGAAAGTTGAGGCCATGGATTGGTCCTATATGCTTTCTAACACCACTCGGCCGGTCAGCGTGCAGGGTTCCTATACTGCCCCTTTTGTAACTACCTACTCTACGCAACACAAGAATATTAAAAACATTATAGAACGCCATTGGCACATTGTGAGAAATGATAGGACATTAAGAGAGGTATTACCTGAAAAACCTAAAGTCATTTTCAGAGGTGCCACTACGTGGCGAGATAAGCTGGCTCCAAACATTTTAGACCCTCCTGAGCCGAAGCCAACCTTCTTTAGTCAGCTTAAGGGTTATTATAAATGCAACCGCTGCCAGACATGCTCCTATAATGCATGTAAACAAAGGAACACTAGAGAAGTTGTGTCTACGAGTTTGGGTATCAAATTTCCCATCAAGCCTTGTATCTCTTGTACAACAACAGGTGTAGTATATTTGCTGCAGTGCCCGTGCGGCATGCAATATATTGGCAGGAGCAAGTGTGCGTTTTTCGTCCGCTGCAACGAGCACATAGCGAATATTAAAAAAGGCTTCAGGAAACATTCTGTTTCCAACCATTATCGCATTAAGCACAATAAGGATCCCCAAGGCACGATTTTTGTTGGAATCAATAAATTCTCTCCTCATTGGAGAGGAGAGCCTTTTGTGAGGGGGCTTTCGAGGCTAGAGATGTCTTGGATCTACAAGATCAGGACCTTTACTCCCTTTGGTCTGAATATTGACGCGGACGTGAATGCGTTTATTGACAATTTGTGAATGCTTCCCGTCCTGTGCCTCTATTTTGTGACGATTAAGTCTTTTATTTTTGCTATGACTGATAAGATATTTTTATTGTGATGAGGTCAGCTTTTTTAGCTTTCCCTTGTTTTTATTGTGTTTATTTATGTATTAATTTAGCATTTTATGTATTTATGCCAATCAATATTGGTTATCTATGATGCTGATTTTGGTTAGGCCTATTGGCCTTACATTGGATTAATTGTACATTTAATATTCGCAGTGTAATACATGTCTGTGCGTTTTAAATCATTTTATCTAGGATACCTATTTATATATTGCACATTGGTTATATTAATGTGTTTTGGGGTTTATATATAGTATATCTTTTATATATTTTCATGCTCTTATTTATTTCCTATTAGCTCCTAGGCATATTTGCATAGGAGTTTACTGTAATTTTGTATTGCATTGGTTTTGTCATTTGCTGACTTTTTCCAATGTTATTTTGCTTATTTGGCTCCTTTTAGAATGTAAGCATAATATGTCCTCCAGGACTTAAGATGGCGTCACTGGCTTCCGGGTTATGACCTGTTAGTGCGGTGTCTATGCATCAGCCTAATCTGTATTCGGTACCTTTTTATGTAATCAATTGTACAGCATCATGGGTAATTCGATATTTATTTATAGATTTGTTATTTTATATGTGGGTTTATAATCCAAGCGGGGTAGCCTTTCTCGGTGTCTCCCGTCTTGAGATTTGGCCGCTTTGAATTTTTAGCCATGACTTATTCATCTTGTCTGGCGGAGATTCTGATGGCCTGGCGGTTCCCTCTTTCAAGATGGCGGCACTGGCTTCGGGTGATACCGAGGTGGGCGGCCTCTCTGCTTAGTTGTTTGCTATTTAAGTGGTGCGTCAGCGCGCCGCCCGCATTCCCAGGAAGACGTGACCTATCACGAAACGCGTAGGGAAGGCGTGCTGATGTCACCACGACGCAACCCGGAAGTCGGGCGGTAGCGGACTTATATGTTACAAGCGCTTGTATTCTTCTATTTATGTAAGTGATTTTAACTGATATTCCAATAAATTGTATATACGTACTATGCTATTGTGCCTCCCTTTTCTCCATCGTGTCTGCGGATCGGTGTGAGTGAATGTATTCCTTTGGAAGTGGCTACACTGTGGAGGTAGAGGCATCGTTTCAGTGAGGTTCTTTGCTACGTTGATTGAGTGTCATCGGCCAGATATTCACATTGGATGGAGTGTGTGATATGCTCATTCCCTGTTGAGCTCTGGTAAGCAGGGTGTGAGACCTATGCATGCAGCACGGATTGTGGATATATGCACTTAACAGTGGTGAAGGATTTCCTTTCCACACTGGACACCTTCTTTGCTTAGTTATTCCTCTGACTGGACTTCTTATATTTGATGAATTATTTTATCATATGAACTTTTTATTCATAATATCAAATCCAATGGTTACCACTGATTCTTGATTGATATTTGCTAATATTTAGCTTATGTGGTTTTTTATCCTGTTTACCCAGCAGGAATATCAGTTTAGCGCAGCTCTCTCTTTACATATAAGCTCTACTGATCCGCTTTTCGTAAGGCATTGTGGGTCAACACCATCTGGTGAGTTTGAATTACCTACCTTATAGCACAGCAGCAAGGAGGGTGACACCACCACTGCACTATTTTTTTTTTTTAAACACCATCACAGAAGCTAGGAAACTTTGGACTATTTGGACACTTGTCACTTTATGATTTTTTACAAACCTTTTGCACTGGAATATTTATGAACTAAACTATCTATTTGCATATAATATTTTTTTACATTCTATTTTTTTGATGATTAATTTTGATTCATTTCCTTGTCAATTGATTGCACAGTCACTACAATGCACTGTTTAAGCACTTTATAAGGGTGGATGCTGAAAAGGTATATGTAAAATACCCATTATAGATAGATAAGCAGGTAAAGCTACCCATCGCAGTTCAAAGAGCCATTGTTTCTTTTGCAAGAGTTTTCTAGCATCACTCTTTGTGATTTGACACATCACCCAGCACATAACATTGCACATATTTTGCATCATTTTGTTTGTTTAGGATATGCGCTGTGAGTAATATCATTATTGTGAACAGAAATTATATTAAAACCCGCGCTAAATAAATGTGTACTAGTCCTACCTGCAGCTGCTGTACACTTAGATAAAAACTAAGAAAGCAATGGAATACAATTTTAAAACAGCGCTATCAGGCATAAGGAATAAATATAAAGTGCACCAAAATTGTAAACTCTAAAAATGATGTTAACAAAGTGCATTAGTGCTAAAAAATATATAATCTTATAACCACATGAATTAATAAAATACAGAAATATATACCATATAATTGATTAAAGTGCAGAAAAAAATATATTAAATATAAGGTGCCAAATGTGCAAAAAGTGCAAAAAAATATATATAAATATAGTGCAGTCCAAAAGTAGTAAATAGTCAACTTGGATATAAAGTGCTGAATAAAAAAGTGACCAGTGCTTCCAAAGAACCCTCTTGGGGATCCACTCACCAGACTTAGGAGAATTATGAGCCTTATGTATATCCAGCTACACCTCCAAATCAGCCACCAGCCTCAGATACAAGATACTACACAGCCTTGGTATCCCCCAGGATATCAATAGGAATGAGCCTCCAGAGTACCTCCGATCACCTCTAAGATTCCTCCACACTTAGAATCTCAGACAAAAAGGGGAAGGAGCCAAAAATAGTGAAGCCCGTAGGGTGATTTTATTATGAAAGATATTGAAAAGTTACTCACAAACATACAAAAAGTCACAGCATTGTATTCAGGTCGGTGGTCACAATAAACCGACACACTTCCGGGTACGCTGCCGGCGTGCGTTCCACGGTGGTTTGCGGAAGTGACGTGGTGTGACGAATAACTGCCAGGAAGTTACGTCAACGCATTTCGCCCGCCTATCTTGGGCGTCATCAAAGACATTATTACAGTTGAAGCAGGTATCTGATCATCCCAGATGCTGAAGGTTTTTTGACTAGTGATATTCTGAAAGACTTAAGATTTAGGTAGTAGGATAGTTAAATATTGCTTCATGGAACAGTTTGTTTAATTTGTATTGCTTGCCAGTGGGACTATTCTTTTACTCTCACTGAATAAATGCAGCTTGCCCAAACCTTCACCAGCCTATGGGCTACTCTCTTGAGTCAATCTGCTACCCGGAGGTTGCATATCATAAACGAGTCTCCTTTTACTTAAGTATTTTCAGTACAGATTAGGGAGGAACTGTACTTCTCCCTGAGCTGCCAAAGTCCATTGACCCCAGTCACTAAAATCTCACATGCTTTTAACATGTTGGCTGTTTGGCTTCCATCATTTAGAGTATAAGCTATCCCAAAAAAGACTGCCCTATTTTTATGATGACATCCAAACTTGTCTGTTACGGGGCTAACAGTACAAACACCTTAAACCAACTCTTATCGTAGGATTTAAATTTAAATTGTTGTCTATGGATGGTTTTGGGAACAATACTTCAAGTTTTAGTTACTATTTGTAAATACTCAGGTATTTTACTATTCAAACTTTTACAAGTGTTTTAGGTTAGCACTCAGCTGTTTGTTACACTAAAAGTGTAAATTGGATATCCTCCTCATTAAACTAGGAATGCATTTGTATTATTTTTCCATCACATCATCTTTGAAAGCAATACTTAGACCACCAATTGTGGAAGTATTACTACAGGCAATAGTTAATACTTATTTTATTCATCAAACTTTTACAAGCACTTTCACTTCCTATGGATGGTATTGGGAACAATACTACAATCAGTAGTTTATACTCAGCTATTTTATTAATCAAACTTTGTGCTACTAAACGCATAAATTGGATATCCCTTCATAATGCTGGGAACAAATTAGCATTATCTTTCCATCGCATCATCTTTGAAAGCAATATTAAGACCACACATTTTAAAATCTAAAAATGTATAGAACTTCCTAGGTCTGAGGACTCCAGTTCTCTTTCCAGATGGCCAGGGGCACCATCAACAGAGCAAGAATATATTTTGGAAAAAGCAAGACACATACTGAAACCAAACATATAACTAGTAAGTAATTATACTTTGACATTGTAAAAGCTAAGAAAAAGCTAAGAAAAGGCTAAAAAATAAACAAGATAATACAGACAGGTCTGCTTCCAGACACATTTGATTTTGAAGGACATCCAAATATTTACTCCAACAGAGTTTTTTTTTAAATTATTGCTGAATGGCAATAGTAAACCACATTTTTTAAATAGTACTGTATATTCTTGAAATTTTCAGCTTTTAGGGCAATATATGGCAATATAACCATAATTAGATTCCCATGTAAAAGGAAAGATGTGTGTCTTTGAAAAATTTGCAAGGTATATGATTTGTCCCCTCCAGTAGCTCCTATCAATTTGATCAATGGATGTGACTTTAAATATGACAATCCAGAAACAGCATGTACTCTAAAAGATGAAAAACTGTATCCAAATTCAAAATAAATGAGTACATTTAACTCTCCAAAAATGATAGGATCAGCTCTTACCACAGGATTGAATTTTACAGCAGGATTACGTTGATTAATAATATATTGTCACTGGTATAAGAAGATGTACACGTTTTGCTGACATTTCAAATCTTCACTCTAAATATAAAGTTTCAGTGCAACAATTCCAAACATTCACAATAAAAAAATACTATTAAACAACAACACAAAATATTATGTTTTGACCAAATAGCTATAATAAAAAAGCTGGATTATCTTTATTATAATGTGTGTGTATATATATATATATATATGTATATATATATATATATATATATATATATATATATATATATATATGCAGTATGGATTGTTTTGCCTTTCGGTTTAGATTCCATCAAATGATATTATGGTACAGTTTCTGATCTACTATGTATTGCTGTCTATTTATCAATCTTTTAACTGAATATTCAAGTCAGTGTGATTTTGGGTAAAAAGTCTGTGAGACTTTGGTAAAAACATGGATAAAGTTGTATACAATTGTTATTTACTGCATACTGAGATAATAATTGTGCACAGACAGAGGGGAGGCTACTCCCATAACATATATTAAAACATAACAGGCAAACAACAAGGATAGAAAAATTCGTTAATAAACCCAGTAATAAAATTTGTAATGAATTTACAAAGTTCACAATTGATTAACCCCATCCTGCCTAACCCTGGCAACCCTTTAACTGGATTATGCCTCGGGGGCAGGAAAGTCTGCCTGATCATGCGACGATTGTGATTGGCTGTCACAGTGGTTACATGGTTTGGAGCTGGTATCTGGCGATCATATTCAGGCACTTTTTGTTACAGGATGACAACTGCTCCCATATTGTCAATGTGTCACATTCATCCCTGATAGAGACTTCAAGCAGCCCTGCTGTCACACAATTTTCTTAGGTATGGTTTACCCTCATCACTATTGATCAGGAAGGCTGTCCTGACAAAAATTTTTTCAGTAGATGCTGAACCTAATGTATGTTGACAGAACATGTCTGAAAAAGGCTTGAGAAAAAAAACAACACTGAGATGCAAAAAAAGATGATAAAAGGTGCAATCAGGATTTTAATTAACCCCTTGGCGCTTGCTCCCTCTGGCCCTTTAAGGGGTTTGGCATTCCGAAAGGCGGGATGGGGGTTGTGACCATGTGACCACCATGATTGGCTGTCATGGCAGTCACATGATCAGAAAACTCCCGATCGTAGAAAAACCAATCCGGAGCTTTTCTCGAGCAGCCGATTTAGCACAGCTCTATTGGCAGTAATGCATGCAAATATGCAGCCCCTCTGCACCCGGCCACCAAGAGGCCTCGTATTTGCACAGCAGTTGGTGCCTAGTGGTTAAAGAAAAAATATAGCTGTTGTATCTTATAAACAATACAATACAGCACAAACTAAATGTCATCCAATTAGGCTTTAAATAACTGCATTCAAGGGTTACTAATCTACTAAGTGTTCTAACTGTTTCCTTCAATGTATCCATGAACTTCCCTCCTGCTAGTCAGAAAAGGATACTGCTTACATATGCAGTTCTATGGTGATACAACTTTAGTGATCTATGATGGGCCTTAACCTCTTGTTGTATATATAATGCATTGAAGGTGGGCTTTGATGCCCACACACCACACGTATGTGTCCATGAATAGCAGAAGTTTTTGTGCTGATAGCAAGCTTACTACGGTCTCCCAGCACAGTGTCTGCACTGTCAAAGATATCTCTTAGCCTCTAGCAATGCATAGTGATGGGCAAAACACCCCCGGGTTCTGTTCTACACCATAACTCCAGAACAGATAAAAAGTTCTGACCATAACCCTATCAAAATCAATGGGACCAAAACTGGTGAAAAATTGATAATCCCCATGTTTAAGGCTTATATGCAAGTTATTGACCATAACAAGGGTATGTGGGTCCAGATACTGCCCTTGGGGACATGTATCAATGCAAAAAATGAGCAGTGACTTTAATGATGCTTAAAGTAAAACAATAAATATGAAAAATTCCTTTAAATATAGTGCCTGGGTCCCCTTAGTCTGCCTGTAAGTGGGTCCCATCTGTACCGTGTATGGAACCTGCTGCAGCAAAACTGAAATATATGTAGCAGGATTATCATCCGTTTTGCTGGATATGGGTCCCCTTGAGCCACCGGGTGCAACAAAAGTACCCCTGTGCATGTTCCTCCAAGTGTGAGCGCTGAGACAATGACCAGTCCAGTATCTTTGGATTTTTTGTATTTATTGAGAACTTGGATGGGGAAAGGGAATGAGTGGGATACTCCTTTGGCTCAACTATGCACAATTTGCTAGGGACAATTGAAAACGCTTCTTGGTGCTGACTTGAAGCTGGCTAGTTGCCGGTCAACACCGGTTGACGCTGGTTAACGCTGGCTTGATGCCTGTTAACTCAAAATTTACCTTGGACTGCTTTCTCACATAAAGAAGTCCTTTCTTTAGCTCCCTTAAGCACTCCTTGCTGAGGTAGCTACTTGTGCTGCTGCGCTGCTAAACACTTTAGGGCCCACCTGACACCCTCTTTCTCTCACTTATCTTCAGGGCTTAAACACTGGCACCCCCTTTCTCTAAACCTTCTCCACAGGTTAGCTGGCTCCTGGATCCCCTTGACCTTCTGGAGTGGTCCCCTCTCCTAGGCAGACCCCTGGGCAGTCTCAAGTACTCATGATACTGTTTTCCCTGAAACTTCTGCCCAGCAGTTCCACTCGGTCCACAGCACTCTGGATCCCTCCTCTGCAGCTCAGCTCAACCTCCGTCCTCTAAGCTGACTGCCCAGAACACTCTCTCTTGCGCTGACAGGAGGAGATACAGCCATCACCCTCCTCCTGGGACTCTGCTTCCCACCAAAGACACTGCATCATGTGCTCCCCTCAGACTTATACCCTATCCCAGGATGCTCTGCCCTCTGAGATGGATGCAAGCCCTGGTGTGCTATTTGTCAGTTTTCCTCCACTGTCCAATAAGAGTCCTCATTGGACACAGTGGGGAGGCTCCCCAGACTCAACAGACACCCTTGGAAGCACATGACAGCCTAACCAAATGATCAGGCCCTCCTGATATGCATACAGGGCCACCCATATGCTTCCTCCTAGCACCTACCTAGGAGGGTTCTACATCTATAAAAAAAAAAAAGACATTTAAATTGATTTTCCCTGCAAGCTTTTTTTATTTTGTAAACAACAGCTGAGAGTCAGTCTGTATGATGAGGCTACATTTTTGTGCACTCGGAGCAAGATTGGAGATTATTTGGATACATTCTGGCATGTCTTTGGTAGACTTTGGATTTAAATAACAAAGTTTTGCACCACAGAGAGCAAGCCTTATGTAAAGAAGCAAAATTATAGTACACTCAGGTCAAGATTAATGATTTTGTTTAGATAAAGGCTGGTGTCTCTTTCACAGACTTTGGATAGAAGTAACAGGTGCGGAAAAATTGGGCCTTTGGTGTCAGTAATGCCTTTACACCATAACACTTCACAGTTATCCTTAGCAAACTCAGTATTGAACTCTGCTCTTAAAAACAATGTCACACAGGTGGGGAAAAATTGGGCCTCGTGTGTTTGCCTGCATACTGTAATTCCTCACAGTTACACTTTTTGGGAGCGCAGGACTGTACCCTGCTACATAAAAACTAAAATTATTTGCACCTGGATGTCATGCAGGTTCAAAATAGGTGGGCCTTGAGTGTCGGTAGTACCCTATAGAGGTACTCTTGATGAAAGCAAGAATTGGCCTTGCTGTAAAAAATTTAAATTATATGCACCTGCCAAACAGCTGTGGAAAAGTTGGGCCTTAAATGTTGGTGGTGCCTGCATATTGTAATCCCTAACAATTACTCTTGGAGAGTGCAGGACTGGACCCCGATGTAAATAAATAAAAATTATATGCAATGAGAACTAAAACATTTTTAAAATAATCACTTAGGCCGCCTACTTCTCCACTGCTATTCCTTTGACCAACAGAAGCCTCAAAAATACCTTTTCCATTAGACTGTAACTCACCAGAGTTTGGAAAGATGTTACATAAACTTTAAGGCGTCCTCAAGATATTTTATTCAATACTCCCTTTTTGAGGGCAGGATGAATTCCTAGACTTTCCCCAGTGGTAACAGAGGTCAAGGAGGGTTGCCAACCAAAATTGATCCTTCTCCTTAATGCGACGAATCCTTGGGTCCTTTTGCAAGCTTTGAAGAATAAGAAAGCCCATGCAACGCAAGTTTGTGGAGGCATGAGAATCAGATTCCTCTGGATCACTGAGGATTACTCTATCTGGAACTGCATCCTCCCAGCCTGGGGACTGAAAACCATCTTTTAAAGATTGAAGTATGTCATGCTCTGCTTCAATGCCTCTACAACTGCCATAATCCTCCTACTCCTCCTTCTCCTATTGTGTGTTCTGTGGTGTTGTAAGAATGGGGTCTGCATAAAGCAGGCCTTGAGAGGAAAGAACATCCTTCCTTTCCTTCTGCTGCTCTGCAGTACAAGATAATAACTCTGCCGGGTGCCCAAAAATAAAAAGTTAAAGTGCTAACAGTGCATCAAGATAATACATAATATATGCAAAATGAATTATGATGGGCACACCTATAGTGCTTACTTGAGATAATATACAGTAGTGAACTGGGTAAAGTGCTGGTAAAAAGTAAAACAGCAAATAAATACAGTAAAATGATTCAAAATTAAATATTGGTGCTCTAGTATATGTAATAGCTAATGTTCCGTATGTGCTCAGAAAAAGTTCATAGAAATCTTCATAAAAAAATCAAAACAAAAACAAAGTTCATAGGTGACTTGTAGTGCGAATCATTCAAATAATTCCAGAGTGCAATAAAAGTGCAGGTGCTCTGTGCTCAGTTTCCAACTGGTCTTGTGATGCTACTCGTTTTCCACCATGGGAGATAGTAAGAAAACACACTTACCAGAAAGAATGGGTCTTATATACCTTATAGTATTAAGACCGGGCAACGCTTGTTTGGCCACCTGGGCCAGGGTAGATCCTGCTTTGGGGTGTTGTGCCTCAATCCTCAATGCTGGCAGCTCTTAGTTCACCTCCATCCACGTATCCAAGCAGGTTATGGAATAGAAAAGGGGCTCCAGATGGTGTGATAAAGTTTAAAACATTTTATTTATCTTCCACAATACAATAAGAAACTAAAAAAAAAAGCAGTAAAAACATCAGCAAATGGAGCCTGGGAGTGTAGAGCGGTAATCACCGTGCTGCGTTCCCCCCGCATACCGTGGCGTATACAGCGTGTGCTCCACTTTACACGCGTTTTGTCATAACGTTGACGTCTTCAAAGGTCTCTGGATGGAGGTGAACTAAGAGCTGCCAGCATTGAGGATTGAGGCACAATACCCCAAAGCGGGATCTACCCTGGCCCAGGTGGCCAAACAAGCGTTGCCTGGTCTTAATACAATAAGGTATATAAGACCCATTCTTTCTGGTGAGTGTGTTTTCTTACTATCTCCCACGGTGGAAAACGAGTACCATCATGAGACCAGTTGGAAGCTGAGCACAGAGCACCTTCATTTTTATTGCACTCTGGAATTATTTGAATGATTCGCATGAACTTTGTTTTTGTTTTGATTTTTTTATGAAGATTTCTATGAACTTTTTCTGAGCACATATGAAACATTAGCTATCACATTTACTAATAAAAATGTGTGAAGGGCTGATATAAAATTAAAGCTGCAACCAAATATCCAAATACCCGATTTGGAATAATAAAATGAAAAAATAGTGTTCTGGTGCGCTATGTTGAATAAATCATATACAACTGTGATTTTCAATTACAAAGAACTTCAATAATACTGTGTATCTTATTCAACGATGTGATCCAAAATTGTCTCAAACACAAAATAGTGACTAGTGTTCAAACTTAAAGTGTCCATGGTATATAAACCACGAATCCTCAAATGAAAAATGAAAAGATGTGGATCCAAAATAAAGCAGTGTATGTCCATCAAAATACAAATGATGTGCAAGTGAATCCCACCACCTCTAAGGCTATCTCCTTACCAGACGGATAAGGTTAAGGTGCAATAGACTCCCCCAAGAGTAAGCTACTGTGTTGTGGAGGTGATCTTGTGCTCTTATTCACCCTGTGAGAGAGACATACTGTATGTGCCAAGCCTCCTACCAGATGAATATTATATAGTGCATGGATCCATCCCCTTAAGGACTTTTCTTCCACCGGCAACAGTAGATGAACTCTGGGTATCTCAGCAAAGATCTTGTATGGCTCCTGCACTTCTTTCATGATTTCATCCACAGACTCTCCCCATAAGTGTAATAAGAAATGCGGCCATTGTTATTTAAAAAAATGTGCCTTTAGAATCACCGCTCTCAGGGTCCTATATACTGCCCTCAGTGACCGCCGATCCCTTCCATAGTTCAAAGTTTCCAAAGTTTATTTCTTTGTTCAGACTTGAGCTTGGTGTTCTTTCTTTAGAGTTTTTTGTACATTCCTTGGATTTCTTCAGCAGGTTCTGTCCCTTCTCTGTCTCTCTCCAGATCTCAGCAGTCTCTTTTACTGACAGCGGCGATCTCTGACCTGGTGGATGGGTGATGGCGGGGTCCCTGTGCAGTCTCTAGGAGCTCAGTGACTGTTGTGAGTTACTGAACTCCCTTTCTCTGGTTAGTGGCGTGACTATATATATATATGCTTTTTACAGTCTTTCAGATATTACCTAGTTGTTACTCTACTCAAAATATCTCCTTAACCACTTACCGCATATCAACGTACCGATACGTTGGTACACTTTGCGGGTTTATACCGGGATGATGCCTCTAGTTAGAGGCATCATCCCGGTACCGTGGTTTGAAGCCTGACGGTCGGCTTTCCGTCGGTAACGACCGATGCGGCTTGGGATCCGCTCGATCGTTACCCGGGGGGGCGGGAGGGGACGTCACCCCCCTCCCGCCGCTTTCCGTGGCTTTGCCCGGGGTTCCCGTCCCACCGGGAGCCCCGAGCACCCAGCCGGCACATCCGCCGGCTGGATGGAGTCCCGATGAATGCCGGAAATGGCATCGATCGGGGCTCCGATGACGTAACCCGGAGGCGGCGTCCATGACGTCACTTCCGGGTTACTGTGCTGCAAAAGGCGGCAAATTTAAAAAACGGCTGTATGCAAAAATGCAGTTTTCGGCGTTTTGCATACAGGGAAGTGTAGTGGAGGGGTCTAGGGTCTTTTAGACCCTCGATCCCTCCATAAAGTGTACCTGTCACACATATTGCTGTCACAAGGGATGTTTACATTGCTTGTGACAGCAATAAAAGTGATCAGATTTGTTTTTTTTTTAAAAACCTGTAATAAAGTTTAAAAAAAAATAAAAAATAAATAGGAAAAAAAAAATTCGCCGCACCCGTCACCGTTAGCTCGCGCACAAAAAAAAGTATACGCAAGTCGAGCCGCGAATCAAATCGCTGTTCAAACCCCACATGTGAGGTATAGCCGCGATCGCCAGAGCGTGCGCAATAATTTAAAAAAAAGAGCTACACTCTACCTCTAAACTGGTAACCGTTAAATAAATTTAAAGCGTCGCAGATTGAGATCTCTATTGACAGTAGTTTGTCGCCATCCCACAGGGGGGCGCAATTTTAAACCATAACATGTTGGGTATCTATTTACTCGGCGTGACATCATCTTTCACAATATACAAAAAAATGGGCTAACTTTACTGTTTAGTATTTTTTAAATGCAGTGAAATGTGATTTTTCAATTTTTTTCCAAAAAAATGGCGTTTTAAAGACCGCTGCGCAAATACCGCTTGACAAAAAGTTTTGCAATGACCGACACTTTATTCTCCAGAGTCTTTGCTAAAAAAATATACATAATGTTTGGGGGTTCTAAGTAGTTTTCTAGGAAAAAATACTGCTTTTAACTTGTAAACAAAAAGTGTCCGAAATAGGGCTGGGGCTTAAGTGGTTAAATCCAGCCACAACCAAAAGTCATTATCACCCTTTCCACCCAGCTCTTCCTGACTGGAAAAAGCATACCATATGTCTTTCGTTAGGCCAAGAAAAGAATATGAGTTGAATTTGTATTTCTCTTTATTGAAAGCCATCACATCTTTTTTTTTATAATATTTATAATGAACATTGGAAAGAGTTTACAGTAGGACTGCCTCTAATACATTTGTAAATCTGGCAACTTTTTTTAAAAAATTTAAAACATTCCTTTTAAGTAAGTAAGTAAGATAAAGGCCTCATGCAAAGATATACATTCTGTGTGTCCAAATTAAAAATCAGGAGTCAATTTCTAAAAAAAAAAATCTGGGATTTATTAATATTTAGCATATTAATCATAATGTAATAAAGCAAACAAAATAGCATTAACATATTTTAATTGCCTAAGAAAAATACAAGGTAAGAAAAGAATAACTAAAATATTTTCATTTAAAGTAGAGATTTAATGTGAAATATTCATGCACAGACCACATAATGTGATAAGACATGTGAAAATCAATAGTGATCTTGTGAGAAATGCAACACTGGTTGATTACTTTCATTCAGTTTATCACCTGCAGTAGAGACATTACTTTAACAGATATCTACCTGGCAAGCAATATTTTGATACTGGAAGTAACATGATACACCTAAAAGCAATTATTCTTTTATTTATAGGAAGAAAAAAGCTGTATACCATCTTATCAATATGTTAATACTCCTTGGTATCCCCTCTAATGTAAGTGACAGATCTCACTCTGTCTACATTTTACAGTCAGTAGGGGTGAATTACATGGACACATTTAAGTGGTTCTAAAATCTTAAGGCTTTTTACCTTAACCACTTCAATATTGGACACTTTTACTCCCTATCTATAATAAGTAGATTTTCTCCTTCACTGATGTGCGCTGATGAGGCTGCACTGATCGACACTGATAGGAACCGCTGATAGGTGGCACTGATGGGCAGCATTTATGGGCACTGATAGGAGGCACTGATGGCATTAGTGGGTGGCACTAACATTCATCTCTCTCAGTTCTCTTCTTCTTCACTGGGCAGATTGATAGCAACAGAAGCCTTTGCCCCCCCCCCCTCGCTTTCAATCAATTCCTGTGACAAGGGAGCGGGGCGGAGCAGAGTCACACTGTCTGTGTCAATAGACACAGACAGAGCAGTTCAGGATAGAGCCTGCAAGAGTGCCCTCATAGAAAGCGGCTGTATTTATTGTTACTTGGCATTTAAGCTGATGGTGTTACACTTTATAAAGTGATAAAAAGCTGTATTAGTGATATTAGCTGTATTAGAGTCTTGGTCCTATACTACTCACCAGAATGCCCATGTATTTATCAAACTGCTTAGGTTCATGTTTTTTTGTTATTTGCCAGAAACCTGATCAAATCTTTTTTTTTTACCTTTATTTTATTGTACGTTCTGTTCAAATAGGATTACTCCTATATGCAAGCACCTAGTAAAAAAAACATTTAAAAAGCATATATTCAAAACCTCTCACATAAGCATCTAATTTCCAGATCTCAAAAGGCCAAAGCCATAAAAGATATAAGCTAAGAGTGCTTAAAAACAATTCCTATACATATACCTAATTGATCTGTGTGTTTTATAAGTGGAACTTAACCACTTTATGACCGCCCACCGCAAATATACTGTGGAAGGGAGCCGCTCCTGAGCAAAGTGATGTAGGAATACGTTACTCGCTCTCAGGAGGCTAGGGGGCCAACGCATGTGTCAGGTGGCTCCGATTGCCGCCTGACACCCGCGTTCATTCCCCGCTGAGAGAGAAGAACGGTCAGCTGTTGTAAACACAGCCGACCGTTCTTCTCCCTGCAATGATCATAGAGCCCATGTGATCCTTCTATATAATATCGCATGTCTCTATGGTCATTTCACAAGCCCCGCCCCCCCACAGTTAGAATCACTCCCATTTAACCCCTTGATCACCCATAATGTTAACCCTGCCAGTGTCATTATTACAGTAACAGTGCATATTTTTAGCACTGATTACTGTAGTAATGTCACTGGTCCCCCCCAAAAGTGTCAAAAATATCAGTCAGGGGTCCGATCTGTCCACAGTAATGTCACAGTCCCGCCAAAAAATGCAGATTGCCACCATTACTAGTAAAAAAAAAAAAAAACAATAAAAATGACATAAATCTTTACCGTAGTTAGTAGACTCGATAACTTTTGCGCAAACCAATCAAAATTGTGATTTTTTTTTTACCAAAAATATGTAGCAGAAAACAAATTGTCCTAAAATTTTAAAAAAGTTAGATTTTTTACATTTTTTTTTGAGATTGTCATATAGCAGAATGTGCTAAATATTGTTTTACTTTTCAAAATTTACGCTATTTTTTTGTTTATAGCGCAAAAAATCTAAATCGCACAGGTGATCAAATACCACCAAAAGAAAGCTCTATTTATGTGAAAAAAAAAGGCATCAATTTTATTTTGGTACAGTGTCGCAGGACCGCGCAATTGTCCTTTAAAGCAACACAGTGCCGAATCGCAAAATAGGGCCTGGTCCTTAAGGGGGCAAATTCTTCCGGTCTTAAAGTGGTTAATAAACCTTCCTTGCTATATAAAATAAAAATAAAATAAAATGTATTTCTAGACTATGCTCTTATAGTTTTACATGTATGCTGCACATTTAGTTGAAACTCATGGGACACTTCCCTAAAAAGAGAATTCAAAGAAATCTACCTTTTCCGGATATCATTACTGACAACCAGGATAAAAAGGAATACGATATGTTTTTAATTGCACTTCTTAAACGTGTTAGGCTTGATTTATTTTATAGTGTTTTTGACAGTGTTTAAAGACAAGTTTCACAAAGTAGTCCATGTTATCACATAATTGCAATACAGCTTTAATTTTCCCTAAGAGGGAATTCAAATACATCTTTTGCATATATCTTTATAGGTACTCTAGGTTAAGATGAAAAATGTTTTGTTTATTGGTAATGAGTTGACTATTCTTGTTAGGCTTTTAACTCTGTTACCTGCATGGTGTGTTTTCAGATAGTATTCTTGCAATTGTGTTCAATGCATGTCTTAGAATTGTTAACAGAGGTGCTTTATTATGTGACAGACATTTTGGTGAGATAAAGCCCACCTTCCTTAGGGTCACTATTATCAACTCTACCATGCAGCCACAAATACCTTAACCATAGCAATATATTAAGATATCTGGAGTGAAATCAAACATATCATGGGAGGAACCTGTCTCATATTTTCATTCCTTTCGATACAAAATATCATGTAAAAAACAAGTATAAAGAAACTAAAAAAGAGAGAAAGCGAGCATTTGGCTTAGAGGATCTGCAAGTGCCAGCCTGAAGTTGCACATGGGTTTCATAAGTTACACATACTATATGTTACAACTACAAAGTCATTTGGTGGATTATAGGTCAAGAAATGTACTCTTTTGTTTAACCATGGTGGTCCAAAAATCTCACCAACCCAGTATTTATTGCCACCCTTACATACAACATTTTTGGCATTTCTTTTCAGAATGAACACATGGCATCAATCCTTGTATGAAATGTGATAAAATGCTTGCATATATGTACAGGGGAATTTTGATATCTGAGGTATGTTAACCATAAGGCTTCTTGAAAAAGAAGAACACTGAATCTCCTTTATATTACCAAAGTTTAAAGAGTCATGGGCCCATTCAGAACCAACAGAGACATTTTTTTGGGTAGCTTATTTTGATTTTGCATATGGGGTTGATTTCCTGAAGGAAAATAAGCTTTTCACTTTGCAAGGGAAGCTGCACTTTGTAAGGGAATTTGCCCCAGAGCTTAGTGAATGAGGTGGCACTCTGCTGACTTCCATCACTATGATATAGTTTTATAGATGTTATGCACCCTCTCTATGTAAGCAATGCAAGAAATGTGAAACCTGACTGCTATTTTAGACCTTAAAGTAGAGGTTCTGCCAAAAACTAACTCCAAATCTACTGGCAGTCACATTCTAAAACTAATCTATCTATCCTTGTAAAGGAAAAATCACTATACATACCTTTTCTGAAGCCACTCCGGTCTGGTCCCATGCAGAGCTGTCAGCGGCGGCTTCTGTGTATAGGTGGGTGCAGAAGGCAGAAGAGGCATCTGACAACGGAAGCCCCATAACTCTATGGGTGACCTCACTTCCCAGGCATTTCCCAGCCGGCTGTCTCCTGCACACAGCATCCTCCGCTGAACTGGAAATGCTTCAGAACAGGTAAGTATACCAATTTGCTATACAGGGTTTGATAGATTAATTTTAGAATGTGGCTGCAAGTAGATATAGGGTTACTTTTTTGGCTGAACTTCTACTTTAAGGCTTCTGACAATTTTAAAGTAATTGGAAAGTCATAAGGTTTTTATCTTAATACAGTCTATGCATTAAGTTAAAAAACCTTCTGTGTGCAGCAGCCGCCCCAGCACCCCTAACAGTTACCTGAGGTCCCTCTCTGTCCAGCGATGTTTATGAGTGTCTCAGCCATTCGAGATTCTCCCTCCTGATTGGCTGAGACTCAGCATTGGCGCCGTTGGCTGCCGCGGCTGCCAATCAAAGTCGGCTAGGCAATCAGGAGAAAGGGGGGGGGGGTGGGGCCAGGTCAGGGCTTTATGTCTGAATGGACACAGTGAGTCCCCATAGCAAGATGCTTGCTGTGGGGGCACTGAACAGGAAGGAGGGGCCAGGATCACAGAAGAGGGACCCGAGAAGAGGAGCTTCCAGGCCACTCTGTGCAAATCCAACTGCAACAGAGCAGGTTAGTATAACATGTTTATTATTTTTATAGGAAAAAAAATGAAACTTTACAATTGCTTAATTGTAAATAGGTAGACGGAGAAAAGTGAAAACAAATGTTCCATGGTTTTTGTCCTTACAGAAATTAGTATAGTGTAATAAATAACATGAGGCAGTTTTTGAAAAGTCTTTTATCAAAAATAAATAATGTCCCCCATGTAGATCCAACGTCAATCACAATGTCTACCTCTGCCAATAAAAAAAAATGCTCTACCCCGATGAATGCTCCCGCTGTTCTTGCAGCTCCCATGTCTGACAATTTCCTATATAGCTATGGGAGATGACTGACCATGCAGTGATTTAACTTGGAGGCCCCGCCCCCTTATGATGTCACAGGCCCCTCATGCTGGGGTCATGACGTCGCAAGTGGGTGGGGTCTCCGAGTTATGTCACCACATTGTCACGGCCCATAGCTATATAAGAACTGTCAGGCCAGAACGGTGGGAGCATTTGTTAGGGGGGAGTTTTTTTATTTTTTTTATTGGGTATCAGGTCGGCGGTGGCGGTGGAGGAAGACTTCATGATTGAAGTTGGATCTACATTAGCGGACGTTAATAATTTTTAATAAAGGACTTGTCGAAAACTGCCTCATGTTTTTTGTTATACTACACAGTTTTTTTGGGGTGAATAGGTAGGGGTATAATGTACCCCATACTCATTCAGATGGGGGAGTTGGATCTGAAGGCCCCCTTTCTTAAAGGGGGCTTCCATATTCTGATAAGCCCCCTGCCCCCAGACCCCCACAACCACAGATCAGGGTTGTGAGGAAGAGACCATTGTCCCCTTTAATACGGAAACAAGGTGCTTTGGGGTGGGGCAGAGCCCCCCCCCGCCCTAAAGAACCCCCCCCCATGTTGAGGGCATGTGGCCTGGTATGGTTCAGGAGGAAAAGGCGCTCGCTCATCCTCCCCCTTTCCTGGACTGCCAGGCTGCATGGTCAGATAAGGGTCTGGAATGGATTTTGGGGATATGACCCCATGATATTTTTTTTCTATTTTGGCATGGGGTTCCCTTGAAATCCATAACAGACCCAAACTGTTATGGACAGGGGGGACCCCACACCATTTTCTTTTCAATACATTTTGCATTGCTAACAATGCCTCTAAGCACAAGTTAAGATGCTGATCTGACATGGATGGGACTTTCATTCTATGGGCTGAAATCAGACAGAAGTCTGACCAAAGTGTTCTCCATGTCGGAGTGATATCCCACCAGTGTGAACCGGGCCTGGCCTGTGTTTTTACCATCCCCAACTGCTGCAAAGGTAGTAGATTAGGCTGTATCCTCGCCGCATCTGTGATGCTTTGCTTCCTGGCCGCAGCAAGATTTAAACCCCATTACTGGCCACTGAATGTGACCCATTCAAGTGACCTAAACTGCACTGCAACTGCCCCACATTTTAGGATAATTTCAATGACATACCACCTCCTCGCTGCTTGTCAAGCAACCCCCGAAGTGCGATTCACTGTGGATTACTATTCAGGGGGCTAACTGTAGTGTAAATAAGCCCTAAATTACTCATAAATAGCAGTAAAATGTAAAAAAAAAAAAATATATATATATATATATATTTGTTTTTATTGCTTTAGTGCCAGCTGCATAAATCTGAGCTTGCTTTATCTGTGATAAATTGGCAATCCAGTAGAGTAACTTGAATAATTTTTAATGAGGAAATAGCATTGCAGTATTTCTAATGAAACTGAACAGTTTGACATAATTAAAGGATATCTTTACTCAAGAACTAAAATGCTGCAGCTTACCAATCTTTGAATGTGGTGAGTGCTTTTTCTTTTAATTTTCAGGCTAAGCAATTGCCTTGCCACATCCCTGCGAGCTGAAATAAAAGCACACACTAGGCTATCTTCCTTCCAAGCTATCATCTCTTAATACTGCTAACTAGTGTTGAGCGAACACGGACTGTATTATTCGTGTTCGTACCGAATAATTGGATTTTTTGTACCCGAACACGGACACGGACACTTTACTGTATGTTCGGGTAAAAATCCGTGTTCGGTCGTTTTATTTCCGGGTTTTGCATGCTTTGGCGCTCTTTTCATGGCGGGCTTTCAACAGCCAATCAACAATCGTTTAACTGGTGTGCCTTAAGCCATCCCAGCCATGCCTGCAAATGTCTCAGTAGCTGTGATTGGCCGTCTGAAGCATGTGACCAAGTCTTTATAAGTTCGAGGCAGCCGCAGCGGCGTCATTATGCTGCTTAGATTCAGGGACAGAGAGCACACATCAACGTGCTGGCTGCTGATTAGGGAAAGATAGGCAGGAAAAAACCATTTGTGTCCGGATAGAATTGAGGGACAGGTCGGAGTGTTTAGGCAGGGCGAGTTGTAGGCATTTTAGGGATAGAGTCTGCTGAATTATATAGGGTCAGTGTCTTCTACAAACTACAATCGATATTGCTGTGTGGGGGGTGGGGTGAATCTGCACTCAATCCTGATCTACGATCTCTTCTCAATCCTGTTAGGGACAGAGTCTGCTGAATTTTAGGGAAACTGTGTTCTACAAACTACAATCGATATTGCTGTGTGGGGGGTGGGGTGAATCTGCACTCAATCCAAATCTACGATCTCTTCTCAATCCTGTTAGGGACAGAGTCTGCTGAATTTTAGGGAAACTGTGTTCTACAAACTACAATCGATATTGCTGTGTGGGGGGTGGGGTGAATCTGCACTCAATCCTGATCTACGATCTCTTCTCAATCCTGTTAGGGACAGAGTCTGCTGAATTTTAGGGAAACTGTGTTCTACAAACTACAATCGATATTGCTGTGTGGTGTGGGATTGGAGATAGGCAGGTGTCAGTGATCCACATCCATTTTTCTGTGTGTGAGCTGCAGTGAACACAATCTTTTTGGGCTGCAGTGAACACAATCTTTTTGGGCTGCAGTGAACACAATCTTTTTGGGCTGCAGTGAACACAATCTTTTTGGGGTGCAGTGAACAAAATCTTTTTGGGGTGCAGTGAACACAATCCTTTTTGGTGTGCAGTGAACACAATCTTTGTGGGGTGCAGTGAACAAAATCCTTTGTGGGGTGCAGTGAACACAATCTTTTTGGGGTGCAGTGAACAAAATCCTTTTTGGGGTGCAGTGAACAACATCCTTTTTGGGGTGCAGTGAACACAATCTTTTTGGGGTGCAGTGAACAAAATCCTTTGTGGGGTGCAGTGAACACAATCTTTTTGGGGTGCAGTGAACACAATCTTTTTGGGGTGGGGTGAACAACATCCTTTTTGGGGTGCAGTGAACAAAATCCTTTTTGGGGTGCAGTGAACAAAATCATTTTTGGGGTGCAGTGAACACAATCTTTTTGGGGTGCAGTGAACACAATCTTTGTGGGGTGCAGTGAACACAATCTTTTTGGGGTGGAGTGAACAACATCCTTTTTGGGGTGCAGTGAACAACATCCTTTTTGGGGTGCAGTGAACACAATCTTTTTGGGGTGCAGTGAACACAATCTTTGTGGGGTACAGTGAACAGAATCTTTGTGGGGTGCAGTGAACAAAATCTTTGGGGGGTACAGTGAACACAATCTTTGTGAGGTGCAGTGAACACAATCTTTGTGGGGTGCAGTGAACACAATCATTGTGGGGTGCAGTGAACTCAATCTTTGTGGGGTACAGTGAACACAATCTCATACTGAAGGTTTGAGGGTGCTGCCTGTTCCATACTCCCCCTACTCCTCATCTAGCCTTTTAGGGGTACAAACAATAGTAATTGGGGCCTAGTGTGGTTGTGTACGTGTGATATACATACACTTTTTTGGGATCATATTTTCTATTCCGCTATTTAATCAAAAACCTTTGGGGATCAGTTAAATTGGGGGATAGTCTGTGTTGGTACGTGTGAGAGAGATCCACCTTTCCAAGTTGTTGGGGTTCATCTCATACTTCTGAAGGTTTGAGGGTGCTGCCTGTTCCATACTCCCCCCTACTCCTAGCCTTTTAGGGGTACAAACAATAGTAATTGGGGCCTAGTGTGGTTGTGTACGTGTGATATACATACACTTTTTTGGGATCATATTTTCTATTCCGCTATTTAATCAAAAACCTCTGGGGATCAGTTAAATTGGGGGATAGTCTGTGTTGGTACGTGTGAGAGAGATCCACCTTTCCAAGTTGTTGGGGTTCATCTCATACTTCTGAAGGTTTGAGGGTGCTGCCTGTTCCATACTCCCCCTACTCCTAGCCTTTTAGGGGTACAAACAATAGTAATTGGGGCCTAGTGTGGTTGTGTACGTGTGATATACATACACTTTTTTGGGATCATATTTTCTATTCCGCTATTTAATCAAAAACCTCTGGGGATCAGTTAAATTGGGGGATAGTCTGTGTTGGTACGTGTGAGAGAGATCCACCTTTCCAAGTTGTTGGGGTTCATCTCATACTTCTGAAGGTTTGAGGGTGCTGCCTGTTCCATACTCCCCCCTACTCCTAGCCTTTTAGGGGTACAAACAATAGTAATTGGGGCCTAGTGTGGTTGTGTACGTGTGATATACATACACTTTTTTGGGATCATATTTTCTATTCCGCTATTTAATCAAAAACCTTTGGGGATCAGTTAAATTGGGGGATAGTCTGTGTTGGTACGTGTGAGAGAGATCCACCTTTCCAAGTTGTTGGGGTTCATCTCATACTTCTGAAGGTTTGAGGGTGCTGCCTGTTCCATACTCCCCCTACTCCTAGCCTTTTAGGGGTACAAACAATAGTAATTGGGGCCTAGTGTGGTTGTGTACGTGTGATATACATACACTTTTTTGGGATCATATTTTCTATTCCGCTATTTAATCAAAAACCTTTGGGGATCAGTTAAATTGGGGGATAGTCTGTGTTGGTACGTGTGAGAGAGATCCACCTTTCCAAGTTGTTGGGGTTCATCTCATACTTCTGAAGGTTTGAGGGTGCTGCCTGTTCCATACTCCCCCTACTCCTAGCCTTTTAGGGGTACAAACAATAGTAATTGGGGCCTAGTGTGGTTGTGTACGTGTGATATACATACACTTTTTTGGGATCATATTTTCTATTCCGCTATTTAATCAAAAACCTTTGGGGATCAGTTAAATTGGGGGATAGTCTGTGTTGGTACGTGTGAGAGAGATCCACCTTTCCAAGTTGTTGGGGTTCATCTCATACTTCTGAAGGTTTGAGGGTGCTGCCTGTTCCATACTCCCCCTACTCCTAGCCTTTTAGGGGTACAAACAATAGTAATTGGGGCCTAGTGTGGTTGTGTACGTGTGATATACATACACTTTTTTGGGATCATATTTTCTATTCCGCTATTTAATCAAAAACCTTTGGGGATCAGTTAAATTGGGGGATAGTCTGTGTTGGTACGTGTGAGAGAGATCCACCTTTCCAAGTTGTTGGGGTTCATCTCATACTTCTGAAGGTTTGAGGGTGCTGCCTGTTCCATACTCCCCCTACTCCTAGCCTTTTAGGGGTACAAACAATAGTAATTGGGGCCTAGTGTGGTTGTGTACGTGTGATATACATACACTTTTTTGGGATCATATTTTCTATTCCGCTATTTAATCAAAAACCTCTGGGGATCAGTTAAATTGGGGGATAATCTGTGTTGGTACGTGTGAGAGAGATCCACCTTTCCAAGTTGTTGGGGTTCATCTCATACTTCTGAAGGTTTGAGGGTGCTGCCTGTTCCATACTCCCCCCTACTCCTAGCCTTTTAGGGGTACAAACAATAGTAATTGGGGCCTAGTGTGGTTGTGTACGTGTGATATACATACACTTTTTTGGGATCATATTTTCTATTCCGCTATTTAATCAAAAACCTTTGGGGATCAGTTAAATTGGGGGATAGTCTGTGTTGGTACGTGTGAGAGAGATCCACCTTTCCAAGTTGTTGGGGTTCATCTCATACTTCTGAAGGTTTGAGGGTGCTGCCTGTTCCATACCCCCCCTACTCCTCATCTAGCCTTTTAGGGGTACAAACAATAGTAATTGGGGCCTAGTGTGGTTGTGTACGTGCGAGATACATACACTTTTTTTGATCATATTTCCTATTCCGCTATTCAATAAAAACCTTTGAGGATCAATTGAATTGCGGGATAGTCTGTGTCGGTACGTGTGAGAGAGATCCACCTTTCCAAGTTGTTGGGGTTCATCTCATACTTCTGAAGGTTTGAGGGTGCTGCCTGTTCCATACCCCCCCTACTCCTCATCTAGCCTTTTAGGGGTACAAACAATAGTAATTGGGGCCTAGTGTGGTTGTGTACGTGCGAGATACATACACTTTTTTTGATCATATTTCCTATTCCGCTATTCAATAAAAACCTTTGGGGATCAATTAAATTGCGGGATAGTCTGTGTCGGTACGTGTGAGATCCACCTTTCCAAGTTTTTGGGGTTCATCTCATACTTCTGAAGCTTTGAGGGTGCTGCCTGTTCCATACTCCTCCTCCTCCTCATCCATCCTTTTAGGTGTACAAACAATAGTAATTGGGGCCTAGTGTGCTTCTGTACGTGTGAGATACATACACATTTTTTGATCATATTTCCTATTCCGCTATTCAATAAAAACCTTTGGGGATCAATTAAATTGCGGAATAGTCTGTGTCGGTACGTGTGAGATCCACCTTTCCAAGTTTTTGGGGTTCATCTCATACTTCTGAAGCTTTGAGGGTGCTGCCTGTTCCATACTCCTCCTCCTCCTCATCCATCCTTTTAGGTGTACAAACAATAGTAATTGGGGCCTAGTGTGCTTCTGTACGTGTGAGATACATACACATTTTTTGATCATATTTCCTATTCCGCTATTCAATAAAAACCTTTGGGGATCAATTAAATTGCGGAATAGTCTGTGTCGGTACGTGTGAGATCCACCTTTCCAAGTTTTTGGGGTTCATCTCATACTTCTGAAGCTTTGAGGGTGCTGCCTGTTCCATACTCCTCCTCCTCCTCATCCATCCTTTTAGGTGTACAAACAATAGTAATTGGGGCCTAGTGTGTTTCTGTACGTGCGAGATACATACACTTTTTTTGATCATATTTCCTATTCCGCTATTCAATAAAAACCTTTGGGGATCAATTAAATTGCGGGATAGTCTGTGTCGGTACGTGTGAGATCCACCTTTCCAAGTTTTTGGGGTTCATCTCATACTTCTGAAGCTTTGAGGGTGCTGCCTGTTCCATACTCCTCCTCCTCCTCATCCATCCTTTTAGGTGTACAAACAATAGTAATTGGGGCCTAGTGTGCTTCTGTACGTGCGAGATACATACACATTTTTTGATCATATTTCCTATTCCGCTATTCAATAAAAACCTTTGGGGATCAATTAAATTGCGGAATAGTCTGTGTCGGTACGTGTGAGATCCACCTTTCCAAGTTTTTGGGGTTCATCTCATACTTCTGAAGCTTTGAGGGTGCTGCCTGTTCCATACTCCTCCTCCTCCTCATCCATCCTTTTAGGTGTACAAACAATAGTAATTGGGGCCTAGTGTGCTTCTGTACGTGCGAGATACATACACATTTTTTGATGATATTTCCTATTCCGCTATTCAATAAAAACCTTTGGGGATCAATTAAATTGCGGAATAGTCTGTGTCGGTACGTGTGAGATCCACCTTTCCAAGTTTTTGGGGTTCATCTCATACTTCTGAAGCTTTGAGGGTGCTGCCTGTTCCATACTCCTCCTCCTCCTCATCCATCCTTTTAGGTGTACAAACAATAGTAATTGGGGCCTAGTGTGCTTCTGTACGTGTGAGATACATACACTTTTTTTGATCATATTTCCTATTCCGCTATTCAATAAAAACCTTTGGGGATCAATTGAATTGCGGGATAGTCTGTGTCGGTACGTGTGAGAGAGATCCACCTTTCCAAGTTGTTGGGGTTCATCTCATACTTCTGAAGGTTTGAGGGTGCTGCCTGTTCCATACCCCCCCTACTCCTCATCTAGCCTTTTAGGGGTACAAACAATAGTAATTGGGGCCTAGTGTGGTTGTGTACGTGCGAGATACATACACTTTTTTTGATCATATTTCCTATTCCGCTATTCAATAAAAACCTTTGAGGATCAATTGAATTGCGGGATAGTCTGTGTCGGTACGTGTGAGAGAGATCCACCTTTCCAAGTTGTTGGGGTTCATCTCATACTTCTGAAGGTTTGAGGGTGCTGCCTGTTCCATACTCCCCCTACTCCTAGCCTTTTAGGGGTACAAACAATAGTAATTGGGGCCTAGTGTGGTTGTGTACGTGTGATATACATACACTTTTTTGGGATCATATTTTCTATTCCGCTATTTAATCAAAAACCTTTGGGGATCAGTTAAATTGGGGGATAGTCTGTGTTGGTACGTGTGAGAGAGATCCACCTTTCCAAGTTGTTGGGGTTCATCTCATACTTCTGAAGGTTTGAGGGTGCTGCCTGTTCCATACTCCCCCTACTCCTAGCCTTTTAGGGGTACAAACAATAGTAATTGGGGCCTAGTGTGGTTGTGTACGTGTGATATACATACACTTTTTTGGGATCATATTTTCTATTCCGCTATTTAATCAAAAACCTTTGGGGATCAGTTAAATTGGGGGATAGTCTGTGTTGGTACGTGTGAGAGAGATCCACCTTTCCAAGTTGTTGGGGTTCATCTCATACTTCTGAAGGTTTGAGGGTGCTGCCTGTTCCATACTCCCCCTACTCCTAGCCTTTTAGGGGTACAAACAATAGTAATTGGGGCCTAGTGTGGTTGTGTACGTGTGATATACATACACTTTTTTGGGATCATATTTTCTATTCCGCTATTCAATAAAAACCTTTGAGGATCAATTGAATTGCGGGATAGTCTGTGTCGGTACGTGTGAGAGAGATCCACCTTTCCAAGTTGTTGGGGTTCATCTCATACTTCTGAAGGTTTGAGGGTGCTGCCTGTTCCATACTCCCCCTACTCCTAGCCTTTTAGGGGTACAAACAATAGTAATTGGGGCCTAGTGTGGTTGTGTACGTGTGATATACATACACTTTTTTGGGATCATATTTTCTATTCCGCTATTTAATCAAAAACCTCTGGGGATCAGTTAAATTGGGGGATAGTCTGTGTTGGTACGTGTGAGAGAGATCCACCTTTCCAAGTTGTTGGGGTTCATCTCATACTTCTGAAGGTTTGAGGGTGCTGCCTGTTCCATACTCCCCCCTACTCCTAGCCTTTTAGGGGTACAAACAATAGTAATTGGGGCCTAGTGTGGTTGTGTACGTGTGATATACATACACTTTTTTGGGATCATATTTTCTATTCCGCTATTTAATCAAAAACCTTTGGGGATCAGTTAAATTGGGGGATAGTCTGTGTTGGTACGTGTGAGAGAGATCCACCTTTCCAAGTTGTTGGGGTTCATCTCATACTTCTGAAGGTTTGAGGGTGCTGCCTGTTCCATACCCCCCCTACTCCTCATCTAGCCTTTTAGGGGTACAAACAATAGTAATTGGGGCCTAGTGTGGTTGTGTACGTGCGAGATACATACACTTTTTTTGATCATATTTCCTATTCCGCTATTCAATAAAAACCTTTGAGGATCAATTGAATTGCGGGATAGTCTGTGTCGGTACGTGTGAGAGAGATCCACCTTTCCAAGTTGTTGGGGTTCATCTCATACTTCTGAAGGTTTGAGGGTGCTGCCTGTTCCATACCCCCCCTACTCCTCATCTAGCCTTTTAGGGGTACAAACAATAGTAATTGGGGCCTAGTGTGGTTGTGTACGTGCGAGATACATACACTTTTTTTGATCATATTTCCTATTCCGCTATTCAATAAAAACCTTTGGGGATCAATTAAATTGCGGGATAGTCTGTGTCGGTACGTGTGAGATCCACCTTTCCAAGTTTTTGGGGTTCATCTCATACTTCTGAAGCTTTGAGGGTGCTGCCTGTTCCATACTCCTCCTCCTCCTCATCCATCCTTTTAGGTGTACAAACAATAGTAATTGGGGCCTAGTGTGCTTCTGTACGTGTGAGATACATACACATCTTTTGATCATATTTCCTATTCCGCTATTCAATAAAAACCTTTGGGGATCAATTAAATTGCGGAATAGTCTGTGTCGGTACGTGTGAGATCCACCTTTCCAAGTTTTTGGGGTTCATCTCATACTTCTGAAGCTTTGAGGGTGCTGCCTGTTCCATACTCCTCCTCCTCCTCATCCATCCTTTTAGGTGTACAAACAATAGTAATTGGGGCCTAGTGTGCTTCTGTACGTGTGAGATACATACACATTTTTTGATCATATTTCCTATTCCGCTATTCAATAAAAACCTTTGGGGATCAATTAAATTGCGGAATAGTCTGTGTCGGTACGTGTGAGATCCACCTTTCCAAGTTTTTGGGGTTCATCTCATACTTCTGAAGCTTTGAGGGTGCTGCCTGTTCCATACTCCTCCTCCTCCTCATCCATCCTTTTAGGTGTACAAACAATAGTAATTGGGGCCTAGTGTGTTTCTGTACGTGCGAGATACATACACTTTTTTTGATCATATTTCCTATTCCGCTATTCAATAAAAACCTTTGGGGATCAATTAAATTGCGGGATAGTCTGTGTCGGTACGTGTGAGATCCACCTTTCCAAGTTTTTGGGGTTCATCTCATACTTCTGAAGCTTTGAGGGTGCTGCCTGTTCCATACTCCTCCTCCTCCTCATCCATCCTTTTAGGTGTACAAACAATAGTAATTGGGGCCTAGTGTGCTTCTGTACGTGCGAGATACATACACATTTTTTGATCATATTTCCTATTCCGCTATTCAATAAAAACCTTTGGGGATCAATTAAATTGCGGAATAGTCTGTGTCGGTACGTGTGAGATCCACCTTTCCAAGTTTTTGGGGTTCATCTCATACTTCTGAAGCTTTGAGGGTGCTGCCTGTTCCATACTCCTCCTCCTCCTCATCCATCCTTTTAGGTGTACAAACAATAGTAATTGGGGCCTAGTGTGCTTCTGTACGTGCGAGATACATACACATTTTTTGATCATATTTCCTATTCCGCTATTCAATAAAAACCTTTGGGGATCAATTAAATTGCGGAATAGTCTGTGTCGGTACGTGTGAGATCCACCTTTCCAAGTTTTTGGGGTTCATCTCATACTTCTGAAGCTTTGAGGGTGCTGCCTGTTCCATACTCCTCCTCCTCCTCATCCATCCTTTTAGGTGTACAAACAATAGTAATTGGGGCCTAGTGTGCTTCTGTACGTGTGAGATACATACACATTTTTTGATCATATTTCCTATTCCGCTATTCAATAAAAACCTTTGGGGATCAATTAAATTGCGGAATAGTCTGTGTCGGTACGTGTGAGATCCACCTTTCCAAGTTTTTGGGGTTCATCTCATACTTCTGAAGCTTTGAGGGTGCTGCCTGTTCCATACTCCTCCTCCTCCTCATCCATCCTTTTAGGTGTACAAACAATAGTAATTGGGGCCTAGTGTGTTTCTGTACGTGCGAGATACATACACTTTTTTTGATCATATTTCCTATTCCGCTATTCAATAAAAACCTTTGGGGATCAATTAAATTGCGGGATAGTCTGTGTCGGTACGTGTGAGATCCACCTTTCCAAGTTTTTGGGGTTCATCTCATACTTCTGAAGCTTTGAGGGTGCTGCCTGTTCCATACTCCTCCTCCTCCTCATCCATCCTTTTAGGTGTACAAACAATAGTAATTGGGGCCTAGTGTGCTTCTGTACGTGTGAGATACATACACTTTTTTTGATCATATTTCCTATTCCGCTATTCAATAAAAACCTTTGGGGATCAATTGAATTGCGGGATAGTCTGTGTCGGTACGTGTGAGAGAGATCCACCTTTCCAAGTTGTTGGGGTTCATCTCATACTTCTGAAGGTTTGAGGGTGCTGCCTGTTCCATACCCCCCCTACTCCTCATCTAGCCTTTTAGGGGTACAAACAATAGTAATTGGGGCCTAGTGTGGTTGTGTACGTGCGAGATACATACACTTTTTTTGATCATATTTCCTATTCCGCTATTCAATAAAAACCTTTGAGGATCAATTGAATTGCGGGATAGTCTGTGTCGGTACGTGTGAGAGAGATCCACCTTTCCAAGTTGTTGGGGTTCATCTCATACTTCTGAAGGTTTGAGGGTGCTGCCTGTTCCATACTCCCCCTACTCCTCATCTAGCCTTTTAGGGGTACAAACAATAGTAATTGGGGCCTAGTGTGGTTGTGTACGTGTGATATACATACACTTTTTTTGGATCATATTTTCTATTCCGCTATTCAATAAAAACCTTTCTAGGGCAAGATCTTAAATTACAGAAATATGAGGAGACCGTCAAATAAGGGCCGTGGCCTGGGTCGTGGTGCTGCTGGTAGAGCTCCTGTTGCAAGGAGAGGACATGGTCGATCTGTGCCAGCTACACGCACAAGTGAAACACCTTCCTCAAGTGTGAGTAGGCGACAGAACCTGCATCAGTATTTGGTAGGGCATCAAACGCCCCTAGAAGTGATGAGGCCAGAACAAGTTGAGGCGATAGTAGATTGGTTTGCTGCTGACAGTGCCTCCAGTTCCTTCACATTGTCTCCCACCCAGTCTACTGCAGAAAGGTCAGAGTTGGCACCTGCAGCCAATGTCCAACCGTCTTTCACCTCACCCCCTTGCAAATCAGGCCAGCAGTCTGAGCCCCAAGCCATACAGCAGTCTCTTATTCTTTTTGAGGACTCTGTCAGCAGGGTTTCCCAGGGCCATCCACCTAGCCCTGCCCCAGAAGTGGAAGAGATTGAGTGCAGCGATGCCCAACCACTTATTCCTCAAGATGAGTACATGCAAGGATCATCGCAGCACGTCTCCGATGATGACGAAACGCAGGTGCCAACTGCTGCGGCGTTCAGCATTGTGGAGACCGACAAGGAGGGCAGGGGTGAAGACTGGGTGGAAGATGATGTGGAGGACGATGAGGTCCTCGACCCCACATGGAATGAACGTCATGCAGGTGAACTGAGTAGTTTGGAGGAAGAGGCGGTGGTCGCACAGAGCCACCAGCACAGCAGAAGAGGGAGCAGGGTGCAGAAGCGGAGCGGCCGTGCCCTAGACACTACGCCCGCTACTGCCCAACGCAGCAAGGGAACGAGCGCACCAAAGTCAGCTCAAAGGAGTTCTCTAGCGTGGAAGTTCTTTAGAAAATGTGCTGATGACAGGACACGAGTGGTTTGCACCCTGTGCAATCAGAGCTTGAAGCGAGGCATGAACCTTCTCAACCTGAGCACAACCTGCATGATCAGGCATCTAAGTGCAAAGCACGAGCTGCAGTGGAGTACACACCTTCAAAACCAAGAAACGTCTCTGGCTCATCCTGCTTCCTCTTCTGCTGCAGTCTCGGCCGCTCCAGCCACATCTGTAGTGATACCGGCACCTGCCACCCCGCAAACAGACGATCTGTCAGCAACACCACCACCTGGGTCACCAACAACCATCTCCACAATGTCCCGTGGAAGCGTTCAGCTTTCCATCTCCCAAACACTTGAGAGGAAGAGGAAGTACCCCCCTACCCACCCGCGATCCCTGGCCCTGAATGCCAGCATTTCAAAATTATTGGCCTTTGAAATGCTGTCATTCCGTCTGGTGGAGACGCACAGTTTTAAAAACCTTATGTCGGTGGCTGTCCCACAGTACGTCGTGCCCAGCCGCCACTACTTTTCCAGGCAAGCCATCCCTTCCCTGCACAACCAAGTGGGGGAAAAAATCAGGTGTGCACTGCGCAACGCCATCTGTGCCAAGGTCCACCTAACTACGGATACGTGGACCAGTAAGCACGGTCAGGGGCGTTATATCTCCCTAACGGCACACTGGGTAAATGCAGTGGCGGATGGGCCTGAGGCGGATAGCAATTTGGCGCATGTCCTTCCACCACCGAGGATTGCAGGGCGCTTCAGTTTGCCTCCTGTTCCTAACTCCTCCTACTCCGCTTCCTCATCCTCTACCGCCTCCTCATCCGGACAGCGTAACACCTTCACCACCAACTTCAGCACGGCCAGGGGTAAACGACAGCAGGCAGTTTTACAACTTGCCTGTTTGGGGGACAAACCACACACCGCGCAGGAGTTGTGGAGGAGCATGGAACAGCAGACAAATGAGTGGTTGCTGCCAGCGAGCCTCAAGCCCGGCCTGGTGGTGTGCGATAACGGGCGAAATCTCATAGCAGCTCTGGGCCTAGCCGGTTTGACGCACATCCCTTGCCTGGCGCATGTGCTGAATTTGGTGGTGCAGAGGTTCCTTAAAAACTACCCCGATATGTCAGAGCTGCTGCAGAAAGTGCGGGCCGTTTGTGCGCACTTTCGGCGTTCTCACCCTGCTGCTGCTCGCCTGGCAGCGCTGCAGCGTAACTTCGGCCTTCCCGCTCACCGCCTCATATGTGACGTGCCCACAAGGTGGAACTCCACCTTGCACATGCTGGAAAGACTGTGCGAGCAGCAGCAGGCCATAGTGGAGTTTCAGCTGCAGCACGCACGCGTGAGTCGCTCTGCGGAACAGCACCACTTCACCACCAATAACTGGGCCTCCATGCGAGACCTGTGTGCCTTGTTGCGCTGTTTTGAGTACTCCACCAACATGGCCAGTGGCAATGACGCCGTTCTCAGCTTAACTATCCCACTTCTATGCCTCCTTGAAAAAACAATTCGGGCGATGATGGAAGAGGATGTGGCACAGGATGAGGAGGAGGAGGAGGATGAAGAGGTAACATTTCCAAGGCTTTCAGGGCAGTCATTCGCAAGGGGCTCCGAGGGTGGGTTCCTGCACACGCAAACGCCAGGGACGCAATTGTCCAGCAGGGGCACAGTTCTGGAGGATGAGGAGGATGAGGAGGAGGAGGAGCTGGAGGAGGAGATGGAACCATGTTCACAGCAGGGTGGCACCCAGGCCAGCTCATGGCCATCACTGGTGCGTGGCTGGGGGGATACAGAGGACACGGACCATACACCTCCCACAGAGGACAGCCTTTCGTTGCCTCTGGGCAGCCTGGCACACATGAGCGATTACATGCTGCAGTGTCTCCACAACGACCGCCGAGTTGCCCACATTCTAACTTGTGCTGATTACTGGGTGGCCACGCTGCTGGATCCCCGTTACAAGGACAACGTACCGTCCTTAATTCACTCACTGGAGCGCGATCGCAAGATGCGCGAGTACAAGCGCACGCTGGTAGACGCCATGCTGCTGGCATTCCCATCTGACAGCGGGGCCACAGTGGAAGCACAAGGCAGAGGAGGAGGAGGAGGAGGTCGCCAACGCAACCAGGGCACCGCCAGCACCTCAGAAGGCAGGGTTAGCATGGCCGAAATGTGGAAAAGCTTTGTCAGCACGCCACAACAAACAGCAGCACCAGCAGCTCAGATGGAACGTCTTAGCAGGAGGCAGCATTTTACCAACATGGTGGAGCAGTATGTGTGCACACGCCTACATGTAGTGAATGACGGGTCTGCCCCCTTCAACTTCTGGGTTTCCAAATTGGGCACATGGCCTGAGCTTGCCCTTTACGCCTTGGAGGTGCTGGCGTGCCCTGCAGCCAGTGTATTATCTGAACGGGTATTTAGCACGGCTGGGGGCGTTATAACAGACAAGCGCAGCCGCCTGTCCAGAGACAATGTGGACAAGCTCACGTTCATTAAAATGAACCAGGCATGGATCCCACGGGACTTTTCCGTACCTTATGCAGAATAGCAATGGATACCGACCTTACCCACCCATTGTTCCATTTTTGCTCTTTCTCACTCTTTTGGGGTGTACCCTCATTTAAAATTTGTGAAAAGAAGCAGTGTTGGCTACCTCGTCCTCCTCCTCAGGGCCAGATTAATGTAGGGTCTATTGGAGCTGCAGCTCCAGGCCCCTACCTTTTATATAGGCCCCGGGTTGGCCATATTCACTGTTACCGCTCTTCTGTCACTTGTAAACACAGAAGTCTGGCTTCTATGCTCGCTTCCCCAGGCAGCACCCTCAGAACCTCCCCACACAGCGTGAAGGCCGGACAAGGAGGGACAGTTGGCGATGCATGGATGTGTTTATGGGCTTCAGAGACAGCATCCCATGTTGAATTAGGCATGCATGGCTGCACCCTTCCTCCTCTGGGTGCATGGCAAGGCACGGCCCTAAGGCCCTTCAAAATCCTCAGCACCAAGCCCATGATGCTGTTAATCCGGCCCTGGTCCTCCTCCACCGCCGCTTCCACCTACACCGCCCATAGGTGTGCGCAGCCTATTGCATTAAGGTGTGCACCCCAAAGTTGAAATACACATGCATGTGTTTGCCAGCAGCGAGAGTAATGTATCGGGGCCATGTACCTGTAGGCAAGGAGAAATAGAGCAGAGCAGGTCCCAGGGAGATCTTTCCCATCTCCTCACTGGCAATGCTATGTGCCCTAGGTGATTAGGGTGTGCCCAGGCACACCCAGCACACCCTGTGCGCACGCCTATGTCACCGCCACATCCACCACCACCTCAACCTCCCTCCTACTCCATATGGGCCTCGTCCTTCAGAGATGAAGAAGAACATTGTTTTATTTTTCTGTTTTTTTTTGTTGTTTTAAGTTATTTCCCTATCCACATTTGTTTGCAGAGCACTTGCCATGCTCTTAATTACGTTTTGCTGCCATTTGCAGCACTCTAGCCCTTTCCTTTGGTGTTTTAGAGCCATTTTAGTGCCTTAAAGTTCGGGTCCCCATTGACTTCAATGGGGTTCGGTGTCCGGGAAAAGTTCGGTAAAAGTCCGGGACACGGACCCGGACTTTTTTTTAAAGTTCGGCCGAACCCGTCGAACACGGACATCTAGGTGTCCGCTCAACCCTACTGCTAACCCCCTCTCCCCCTAGGAAGAAGTATTTGTGGTTCAAATCTTAGAGAGTAAAGTGGAAGTACAGCCTAATACCTTAAATTCTCCCCTGCAATCATTAATGTGAGCGGAGTTCAGCCTTATGTGTCAAAATGAAAGCATCCCAGTTTTTCTACCTTTATTTTGCAGTTTTCAGTGCTGTCACATGACTTCAATTCCTCTTCCTGCTGAGTCCAAGAGCAGCAAGTGGGTGTGGTTACTGAAAGCTAGTGACATCACTTCCAGGGAGGGGCACTGTTCCTGTGTAGCCAGTGGGCGTATACAGAATGCTAGCCATAGGCTCCCGCTCAGTGTTCTCTCCTCAGTAAGGATGCATTGTACACCCAAATTCATGAGAAAATTAAGAAATAAAAAAGACCCATTCACACATGGGGGTGCATATACTGTAGACCATATAGCTGAGCTTGGCTTTGAATGCAGGCTGCCTTAGGAGAAGGAAGCTGGACACAGGGAGGAGGGGGCTGTCAGTGTAGCTGGAAGTGCTCTGGAGTCTCAGCTCACAGTCTACAATCATCACTATACAATAAAGGAATAGTACAGGCAACCACATTAAGTCTACGTTTCACAGCCCATCAATTTCAATGACACCCATTCCCACCTATGTGACTTTGAAAATCAGTGACTTTGAAAAGATACCTGTATTGCTTTGATGCAACTTTTGATGTGACTTTTATCCATAGAGTGTAAAGTTGGATCAAAGGTGCACTCAAAGTCGCATCAAAGTTCCTATGTTTCCACTAGTGCGACTCTCAAGTTGTGCGATTCAGAGTGCAAATTTGAGTGCAGCTTTGATACAACTTTATACTCTCTCGATCAAAGTTGCATCAAAGCAGTGCAGGCACCTTTTCAAAGACACTGATTTTCAAAGTCGCATAGTTGGGAATGGGTGCCATTGAAATCAATGGGCTGTGACTTGTCATACCACTTTGTTTGTCTCATGACAAGTTGCACTAGTGGAAACTGAGCCTAAAATGCATTACTCACATGTAAAGAGCAATATAAATTGTTCTGTATCCTAAACTTTAAAAAATGTTACTTTATATCTAATTTATTTCATATATTGCACCTTCTCTCTCTCTCTCTCTCTCTCTCTCTCTCTCTTTCTCTCTCTCTCTCTCTGGAAAAGCTGCTAGCCTAAACAAGGCTATAAAGACAGCAGATCATGCTCTGTGAAGGATGGGACAAATGGGGGTGGAGCTGGGCAGGCCTAGGCATGCCTGTCTAAGAAAGCCTTTTTAGGAAGTGAAAGACAGCTTAGCAAATTCAGATGAAGGCAGAAAGTGTTGTCGGTGAAGAACAGGAAGAAGCTGTTTGTCTAGTTTAGATAAGACTTTCTAAGCTACACAAGCAGCGAGCCAGAAAAAGAATAATACCAAAGATGAAGATATTTAACATACTATTAACCTGTTGCTGACCGCCCGCTGTAGTTATACGGCGGCAGGAAGCCACTCACAGGCCAATCGCCGTAGCTGTATGTGGCTTGCTTTCGGGAGTCTCGCCAGTGGGCAAGCCGATGCAGTGGGCAGGCGGGTCCGATTGCCGCCTGACACCCGAGATCGTTCCCCACTGAGAGAGAAGAACGGTCAGCTGGGATTGGATTGGATGAGAACGGACACACACACACACATAGAAGCTCCTGATGTATAGGGGGATTCCAAATATGAAGGTAGAGTCCTGATGTGAAGGGGGCACTCCTGAAATTAAAGGGTGCTTAATATACATTGTTTTGTACTTTCAACCAAGTATTCCTGAGCCATTGACTGTATCTGAGAGTATACGCGGCAGGCTTTTTTTTATATTAAATGTAGGTTTATATAAGTGAGTCTCTCAACTTATTTTTTTACCACCTTTTTGTTGAATTATGTTTGCTTTTTTAGTTAAAAAAAAACCCTTTTCAATTATGTACTTTTAATTTGTTTGTTTCTGTATATTAGATTAAAGAGTTCTCTAAATATTTATTTTAAACAGTCTTAAAATGTGATTTATTGTTTCATTTTTCTCTTATGTTTTAATTTTCATGGATGATAAAAGTGGCAGGTGGGGGTTCAGGAGGAGGCAGGGAAGAGGGAGAGTGGGAGTGGGGGCCAAGTCACTGCACCATGGGCCTCTGCTGCAATGGCTCTAAGCTCTGTATGAACTGTATTTAGCTTTAGCTACATACAGTACACAGTGCCAGGTTCCTGCTGTGAGACAGACTTCCCGTCTCACACCTGGAACCCAGCACTGCACAGTATGTAGCTGAACATACATACAGTCTATACAGTACTTCTAGCCAATGCAGCAGTAGGTTAGGGACATTATTTGTTTTGACCAATTTAATCCAAAAATAGTATTTAAAGTAGGAAGTTATTCATTTGAAGTTAGTGCACATTTGCTACTTGCTTGCTCAGTATTGACACAGTGTTATTAATTAACAGAGCGCAAACACAAGGACATTTTTTATTTATTTATTTTTTATTTATAAGGATTCAAATATTATAAGAAAGTTTTACACATAAACATATATAGTACATAGATGGGTGCACTTATATAATTGTTTGAAAGACCAGACATTTAAAGAAATGCTCATTAAAGTGGTTGTGAACTTACCTTTAGTGTTCGTACAAATAGGTAAGCCTATAATAAGGCTTACCTATAGGTACTGTAAATATCTCCTAAACTTGCACCATTTAGGAGATATTTACATTGCATGCAGCCGATGATGTCATTGGCGCATGCACTCTGAAGGAACGGCCGCTGTGACGTTTCTTCAGAGCCCTGTGCTATGACCGGCAGCTCACGAGTGCATGTGCCAGTAGCACAGCCGAAGTCCGCGGACCCAGAAGTAAGACGGGCGAAAGTGGATGCAGCCTTCAGGAGGGATGACGCATTCTTTGTTTGAAGGTAAGTGTCACATACTGTGCTTGTATGCGATGCATACATGCACATTATGCATTGACTTTGCAGGTTAAAAAAAAAAAAATCGCAAGTTAAAAAAAAATAAACTTTACTTCCTCTTTAACCTGTTTACGACCACCCGCCGCAGTTATACGGCGGCAGGCAGCCCCTCCCAGGCGAATCGCCATAGCTGTACGTTGCTTGCTCGCAGGAGGCTAGGGGGCGAGCGCGCACCGCTGGCGTCGCGCTCCCGCTCTTCAGCAGGGAAGCTGATGCAACGGGCAGGCGGCTCCGATTGACGCCTGACACCCACGATCGTTCCCCGCTGGGAGAGAAGAACGGTCGGTCAGCTGTTATAAACAGATCATAGAGCCCATATGATCCTTCTATAAAGGACTTTTGCGCAAACCAATCAAAATACGCTTATTGTGATTTTTTTTTAACAAAAATATGTAACAGAAAAAAAATTGGCCTAAATGTTAAAAAAATTTGATTTTTAATTTTTTTTTTTGAGAATGTCATATATATATTTTTTTTTTCAAAATTGTCGCTCTTTTTCTGTTTATAGCGCAAAAAATAAAAATCACACAGGTGATCAAATACCACAAAAAGAAAGCTCTATTTGTGGGGAAAAAAGGAAATCAATTTTATTTGTGTACATCATTGCACGACTGCGCAATTGTCTATTAAAATAATGCAGTCCTAAATCGCAAAATAGGGCCCGGTCAGGAAGGGGGCAAATCCTTCCGGTCTTAAAGTGGTTAATTCCTCATAGGTACCAAAATAACACATCTGTACTGTAATTGAGCACTTGAATGTTTTTGCCTGCATATTACAGTAAACAAAATTTTCACATATAGTTTTGAATGGTAATTCTGGACTAAGCATTCTGTTAAAGTCATCCATTATTAAAATAGATGGTTGTACATACAAAGCAGCCAAACTCATTATTTCAAATAACAGATTTCTAGAAGTACCTGGTCAAGTGTAAACATTAATTAATATCAATGGCAAAGAGTATTGCATAAGTTATAAGGACAAATTTACCCTTAGGGTCTTACTGCAACACAAATAACTTAAGTGATATATTACATGAATAACATGATGGAATTTTTTTTTTTTTTCCCAAGGAAATATTACTGGGGTATATCAAATAAATTACAGGAATGTACAAATCCAGAGCTAGGCTAAAAATAGTAAAATACAAATTTCTTTGTAAAGTTACACTGTAACTTAAGAACACCTTACCATAAAGTGGGGTGCTTTGAAACTCCAACAAAAAGAAAATACAAAAAAAAATATTCATCCTTTCTTTGTATTTACAGCACAAAGCATATGAATCATAACAATTCCCAAATGTAAAACAACAAACTACATGAATAACAGCACCCTGTGGGGGTAATGGGGACACCCATGGCAAGTATCTGAGAGGGAGGGATGACATCAATTCCTTGATTTGTATCCATTGTTTCCACGCAGGATTATGGAACCAATCCAATATTCAGGAAATGTGCACTGTCTGGGGATATAATCCCAGTTGGGGAAGATTTACACCACCTTGATGTTTAAGTCTGAATAAAATCTCGTAACGCATTCTCGCAGAGGATGTCTCCAAATATATTTCAGAAAAAGAGCTTTCAAGAAGCTAAAAAAGCAAGAGGGTGTTCTAGAGGTACTGTTTAGAAGACATATAAAATAGGGGAAGGAATGTCCATTTTTTAAAGCACCATCCTCCCACACCAAGAATGTTTGAGGTTCCACCATTCTTTAAGTTTGCCATTTACCATTAACAAGAGAGGTTTATAGTTCAGATCATAGAGATGATCTAAGCAAGATGGGATTTGTACAACTAACATCCAGAAAAAGGGAAAGGACTTCCTCAGGTTAGGAATGCTGGAGTCTGGCATAGTGATATTAAACACTTCACTCTTGTGCATATTTACACTATGTTGCTGTAGTGGCCAAAAGCTTTGAACTCACTTATACTGTAAGTGCGGGAAAAGCGATATAGGGATTTGATAGGTATAATAATAGATAGTAAAGACTTAGCTTGAATTTACATTGGTCTACAATAAGCTCCAGGATGGAGGAGTTTGATCTGATGGCATTCGCAAGGTGTACCATTGCCATGATGCAGAGAAGAGGCAAGAAGGGTCAACCTTGGTGATTGCCGTTATGGATATGGATGCAGTATTACAAAATGTCATCAATCTGAACCCTGGTTGAGGGCCATAATCTTTGTTAGAAGGCTGGATAGTATGACAATTTGTGTACGAGAAGCAGATACAAAGTCCCGAGCGATGCGATCAAATGCCTTCTCAAATGCGTCAATGGCAAGGAGGCAGACAAGAAGGTGTTTTTTTCTTGCGTAATCAATGAGAGTGAGCATTTTGGTAGTATTGAGGGTATGTGGGATTGAAGTATTAACATTTCTATGAGATAACTTATATTTTCATCGTTTCCCCTGCTCAAATCATGGACACTTTAAAATTGAATGAGCCCAGAGATCCATGATTAACTTCAGGTCTCAGTTCATATCAGAGACAACCTCTTTTCCAACTCAGCTAGTTTGTCCTGGCAAATTAATTGTGTACAGAACGGAGGGAAGCAAGGACACCTCTCAGTGCAGGAACAATGGAAAAGTTACCTGCACAAACAACTTAAACCCACCATACACAAACCCCCTAATATAGCTGAGATTTCATTGTTTCAGCAACGTGGAAAATGACCCTCTGTATTAGACTTTTGTGTTCACAGCTGAACCAAGATCAATATCTTTCTACATTCAGTAAGTATCTCTTTATTGCTCCAAAGATTGAAAGACATGGTTAACACAAATTCCACCTACAAGAAACTGTCTAAAAAAATTTACACATTTCAAGATTCATCATATACCTTAGTATTGTGGTACATGTTAAGAAAAAAGACTAAAAGAGAATTAGGTATTAAGACACTTGTCCAGTCAAATGCATATGTTCGAGATAATATAATCTTCTTTGAAGGAAGTCTGAAAGAGAAGTTTTAATCCCCTTACATACAATATATACAGTATTTAGTGAGTATTTAGTGTATTGGAGTTTATCGTTTTTAGAAATATTGTATGTGTATAAGTAGTTTAGGTATGCAAATTGTTATGCATATATATATATATATATATATATATATATATATATATGTATATGTATATATATATATATATATATATATATATATATATATATATATATATATATATATATACATATACATATATACACATATACATATACATATATTAAATGCAACACTTGTTTTTGCCCCTTTTTCATGAGCTGAACTCAAAGATCTAAGAAAACCGGTATTCATCCGTGAAGAGAAACCCTCTCCAAAGTGCCAGACACCGTTGAATTTGAGCATTTGCCCACTCAAGTAGTTTACGAAGACGAACTGAAGTCAGGTTGAGACCTCGATGAGGAAGACGAGCATGCAGGTGAGCTTCCCTGAGATGGTTTCTGACAGTTTGTGCATAAATTCTTTGGTTATGCAAACGGATTGTTGCAGCAGCTTTTCAGGTGGCTGGTCTGAGACGATCTTGGAGGTGAAGATGCTGGATGTGGAGGTCCTGGGCTGGTGTAGTTACATGGGGTCTGCGGTTGAGAGGCCAGTTGGATCTACTGCAAAAATTCTCTGAAACGCCTCTGGAGATGGCTTATGGTAGAGAAATGAACATTCAGTTCACAGAAAACAGCTCTGGTGGACATTCCTGCAGTCAGCATGCCAATTGCACACTCCCTCAAAACCTGCAACATCTATGGCATTGTGCTGTGTGATAAAACTGCACATTTTAGAGTGGCCTTTTATTGTGGCCAGCCTAAGACACACCTGTGCAATAATCATGCTGTCTAATCAGCATCTTGATATGCCACACCTGTGCGGTGGATGGATTATCTCGGCAATGAGAAGTGCTCACTAACACAGATTTAGACAGATTTGTGAACAATATTTGAGAGAAATAGGCCTTTTGTGTATATAGAAAAAATCTTAGATCTTTGAGTTCAGCTCATGAAAAATGTGGGCAAAAACAAAAGTGTTACATTTATAATTTTGTTCAATATATATATATATATATATATATATATATATATATATATTTTTTTTCCTTTTTTTGGTGGAGGATGCGGGCAATGATGTTATTTTCTTTCTTCTATGTGTAGAACTAATATTGATCGTTAGAACGATAGCATAACCATTCAAATTAATAATTTTTATGTTTGTTTTTGCTTTGTTTTTTAATTGTGTTGTTTTAGAGCCATAGTGGTGCATCATTTGCGTAGTTTTCCCCTTATTCCCTCTGCATGGGAATAACAGTTGAATTCCGTAAAATGTAGACTATTCTCTGATTTTTAATCTGGTTATTTTGTCTATGGGGAGAATTTAATTATTAAATTTAATTATTTCTATATATAAATATGTCATCTATTGTTACAGATAATTTTGGAATTTATTTTGCAATTATCTTAGCGTCTATGTACGTCACAATTGGGCTATAATTTATGGTGCTTGTACATGATTTATTGTAATAAATATTCATTTAATTCCGATAACTCATATAGCCTGTACTTACACTGATCTTGATTGGTGTTTTTAAAGAATTTTGCTTGGTTTAAGATTAACTCAAATTAATTAATCATTCAGGCATTCCCTTGACACAACACAACACAAACAGAAGTCTGATGGCAATCACCTTTGCATAGACTTTTATATCTACACTGATGAGGGAAATGGGCCTATAACTGATGATGCTGAGTCTTTGTTGGATTTAGGTATAACAATTAGGCTCAGTGGGCTTCTGGAGAGTGTCTCGGAAACGGGCAAGTCTGCGAGATGGAATTACAGGTTTTTTTCATAACTGGAGTTCATCAGTCTGTAAATAGGAGGTAGAGATGGGTTAATCCGTCTGGGCCAGGGATTTTCCCTAAGGGGAGAAATTGATGACAAGGGCAATCTCCTGTGCCATAAAAGGTGCAGAGAGCTCCACAACAGTCTTGAGGGGAAAAGTTGGGAGGGCAGTCATTTCTAAATAATGTGTCACTGGGGCCATGGTCTGGTGTTGCCATAGGTGTGGTGAAGATGCTGTAGAAGGATGAGTAATATAATTGAAAGGCTTTAGCTTCAGAGGTGTGTCCATGGCCCTAAAAAGGACATAAGATCTTGGAGATATATGCCCAAGACTGTTGGAGTTTAATTGAAGCTTGCCACTCTTGTAACCAAACCATTAATTGGAGAGTAATGTCTGTACAGTGGAGGGACCACTGTAGCTATCTCAAGGGGAAAAACACTTCCTCTCAGCTCAGCAGGACAGGATTCTCCCAGCTGTCACCAATCCTCCCAATGGTAAATTGGACTCTCAGCTCCACATTTATGAAGGTAACATGTAATCACAATAGAGGGCTCATAGCATAATCTTGTAAATTAGCAGCTTTATTTAATAGTCCCCTTTCCCCTCATAAAATGCACTCACATGTAAAAAATTCCATTAAGCATATCAAAAGACAAATTTCTAGGTAAAACCTGTGTCCTGCAGTGGCGCCCAGCTCGTACTCACTTGCCGCCCGGTACCTGGATGGCGAAGTTCCGGGTGTGACATCAGACGTCGGGTTGCCTAGGTGCCCGCATGTTCACGCCCTTACGTGTTTCATCATCAAGGACTTCTATGGAGAGCGTTGGCACGCGGCACGGCCACTTTCTTTTATTTCACTACGGGGTAGGCGGTGCCTGCTCCCAATCTGCGTACACAGAGGACACGGAGCAAACACGCTACCGCCCCTACCCGGGAGATGTACATGTAAAAACCTTATTTCTACCAACACTATGCATCACCTCCTCTCCGGACCAGTTAACCCATCACCTCCCTAAACAGGTCAGAAAACATCCTGGAATGCGGATTAAATGAAGTTTATCCACATAGTAAATCAAAAATCATGAAACAATTGTATAATATGCATAGTGTATATATATACTCCCGAAGGGGCAAATATCTGTGGCTTATACCACTTGAGGACAATATAACATGTACACGGCAGAAACTATTATTAACAAGCCCTAAGATAAATAGGATAAAAAATACAAAGGGTAACATACAAATTAAGACTTCACAGGCTGCGAGCCGGCAGTCTGTAGTCTAGGTAGTTAAAACCAGTCCTATAATATTAATTACCACTTATGTTACTCACAATAGCTATAATTTAAAGGACACAACACAAGTAAGCATTAGTAAAACAATTTGGGCTTCCAAAGACCCCCATAAAATTAGATAAATGATATCAATGCAAATTTAATAATTGCTTATAAAGCAATTAATATCCAGGTCAATGTTTAACCCATTGGGGCACAAAGAGTTGGTGAGAAAAATCCAATGGGTTTCTCATTTGGAGAGTTCTCTAACTCTATTGGAACCCCTCCACACTGGATCAGCTCTCTCAATACCCCAAAATTTCAAAGATGATGGGTCCCTATTATGATGTTGTCTAAAATAAAGGGACACACTGTGGTCCTTGAACCCTTTTCTGATATTAGCAATGTGTTCTGAAATTCCTATAGCCAGGGTTCTCTTGGTCCTGTTAATGTAAATCAACCCACAGGGACATTGCAGGCCGTATACAACATGGGTCGTGTTACATGATATAAAATCCTTTATATCAAAATTGTGCCCATTTGCTGATGAGAGAAAAGATGTAAAACCCCTCAAATGTGTGTTGACCTGTCTACAGGCCCTACAGTTACGGCAAGCATAAAAACCTTTTCTATCATCCCAGAACATTCTTGGTCTAACTGGGGGATCCAGAATCTTCTGGACTACTTGATCCCCAAAGGTAGGTCCTCATTTATATATGAAGGTTGGTGTTGGTGCAAAACTTTTCCCAAAATGTTGTCCATACAGAGGACACCCCAATGTCGTTTGATGACTTCTTCAACCTCCTTGTACTGTGCGTTATACTGGGTGATAAAACTCCACTCATGTTTGGTATTTGGTTCCTTATTATGCTCAACCAAACATTCCTCTTGTGTGCCTGCCAACCTCCATGAAGCTCCTGTCTAAAGCCTGACTGTTATATCCCTTTTCAATGAATCGTTGTTTGATAATGAGAGCCTGGGAATTGTAATCTACAACGGAGGTGCAATTTCTCCTAACCCGTAGAAGTTGTCCCTTTGGGATGCTTTTTTAACCATTGTTGATGGTGGCCACTCTGGATGGGAAGATAACTGTTCCAATCGGTAGGTTTAAAATAAACCTTCGTCTCCAATTGGCCATTCCTCAATATTACCTCAACATCCAGATGTATCAATTCTCTACTCCAATTAAACTCCAATCTAATATTATTTTGGTTGGAGTTCAATGAGTGTGCAAAGGCCTCCAATGAGCTCTCTGAACCCACCCATATAAAGAATAAGTCATCAATATATCTTTTATACATCTTTAACTTGCTTTTTTGTGCAGCGTAAATGAAGCAGTCCTCCCATTCGCCCATGAAAAGGTTGGCGAGACTCGGGGCGAATTTTGCGCCCATTGCCACGCCCCTCTTTTGATTGTAATAGGTTCCACCGTACCAGAAATAGTTATGCGATAAGCAATATTCCAACGAGTATCTAAGGAACCGTTTCTGGGGTTGGGCAAGTCTAGCCTTTTACTAAATGCCCAATTCAGGGCCAGCAAGGCGTCTTCATGCTGGATTGCTGCCCAGTTTCAGTCGCATCCCGGGAATGTTTGGTTGAGCGTAATAAGAAAACAAATACCAAGCATGAGTGGAGTTTTTAAGTAGTAATTAATACCCACGCCCTCCATAGAAGTCCTTGATGACGAAACGCGTAAGGGTGTGGGTACCTAGGCAACCCGACGTCTGACGTCACACCCGGAATTTTGCCATCAAGGTACCGGGTGGCAAGTGAGTACGAGCTGGGCGCGACTGCAGGATGCAGGTTTTACCTAGAAATTTGTCTTTTGATATGCTTAATGGAAATTTTTACATGTGAGTGCATTTTATGAGGGGAAAGGGGACTATGATATAAAGCTGCTAATTTACAAGATTACGCTATGAGTCCTCTATTATGATTACATATTACCTCCATAAATGCGGAAATGAGAGTCCAATTTACCATTGGGAGGATTGGTGACAGCTGGGCGAATCCTGACCTGCTGAGCTGAGAGGAAGTGTTTTTCCCCTTGAGATAGCTACATTTTAATGGTGCATTCCAAGCGCTTTGAAAGCCACCTCTGGTGAGTGTCCATTACCACAGGGTGTGCACGGTGGTGAGGTGGAGGTGATTTGTAGATTGCGGTGACACTGTGGTGAAGGAATGTTCATTTATTAGCACTCTCCACAGAAGTTGTTACATCAGGGGTGTGTAATTTGCTATCTGACAGCACCTTTTCACCAACATTATGGACTTTCTTTTCACATGATTTACATGTTTATGGACTTTTTGTTTGTGCATGTTTTAAAGTGCATTTTATTTAGCGCTGCTAGTGTAAATTTTTTATTCATATATTATTTGCAATTTACACCTATTTCTTTTTTTTTTCAAATATAGTTTTATTAAATCATTTCATACAAAAACCAACAAGACATAACAATTCAACAAGTTCCCAAAACATAAACACAATGGCAACAGTACATCCTCATAGGTAACTCTCAACTATATCTCAAGATGGTATTTCAGACCTTCATATATTAGCCCGTCTGGCACCTGATCCCAATGCTGTTGCCCAGTTTATTATACCCTCCCACCCCCCACAGAGAAAAGAGGAAAAAAAAAAAAAAAAAAAAACAAACAAGCATCTCCTCCTCCCAATCCCAATTCGAGATGTTTGCACTTGTAAAATAATTCATATTTCTAATTTCAAAATATTTTTCGCATTTTTTATTTTTACTTTATTATCATTTTTCAATAAATGAATATTCTTTTTATACACTTTACAATACTGTTGTATCTACTGTAAATGACAAATTAGGATATTATTATTGTGTTTGTCATTAATTATTTGGATTGGTTCATACTTGTAAACAACAGGCTGTCGGCTTGGTATTCTATTTTATTTTATTTTTATCTTATTTTTCTACTTGCCATCTGGTATTTAACCACTAGATGGGGTGGCTTCATTAACAGCGTATAAATGTGTGGTTGACAGGGTTTGCTATGCCCAGCACATTTGCATACAGAATGTTCTTCTTGTTCTATTTGCATAACCAATAACAGCAGGCTGTGAATTACTATTTAATCTGGTGCATGATGCCAGATGTTCAGCCTGCCCTTAAGAGAACGTCACAGATAAACGTTTCTGGATTGGCCTGTACCGACGACATCACGCACGTTGAGCCGACACTCGTGGCTTTTCTTTCCTACAAGCCGACAGTCTGCTGGGGCGTATTATGTTTTTGCTAAAATACAAATTCTTATACATTTAAAAAAAAGAACATAGATTTAAAACTGGCTTTTTGGGACTGTGTTTCCTACCCCTGTGCGGGAATTCTTTTGTTTGATTGTACATCCTGTCCAATAAACACAGACAGGAAGCCTTTAAACTTTCATGCAGCTTGGATCACCTCTCTGAGAACACTCCACTTGAAGCTGAACCCTGTAATGTGTATGTGTCATCTGTGGATTTGTGTGTCTGTGTCCCTCACCTCTTGCTTTTTCCTTTCTGTCTCTTTCTTATAGCCAGTCCTTGCCCTGTGTCACTCACTCCCACTCATCCCCTTCGGGCCTGAGTAGGGAGAGGGCCAAAGTACTGTGGGAGCTGCAGAATGTGTGATTCAGAGCTGCATATTGTTCTCTAAGAAATCAGTGACCGATATACACAGAAACAAGACCGGTTGATAAAGTTTTAAAACGTGGCGCTGTATATTGTCTTTCTATTCAAAAAATTGTAAAATACTATACCATGAGAGGTATTCCTGTGTCCCTACCTCTAAGAGTCTGATAGGCACAACAGAAGGAGTAGTGAGAATAAGCAATATCGCATGGGCTAAAGGCATCCAGGACCCCCTGGAGATACCATCCCATTTTAAAAGGCTGGTTACAAGAAAGTGAGAGGTGAGAGGCTAGGCACACTGGTTTGGTGGCACTACACCGAAAATCACCATCACTTTCTCCAAGATTTGTATAGGTGAAGGGATTCACCATTCAGCTCCCCTATAGGACATTAGAATTTATACCATTATATTTTTGCACATTTTTGGAAATATTGTTTCACTTATTTGATGCACCACCATTGATAACACTGATATATGTGAAGATATCAGCACTTTATGTAACATCAAGAGCACTACTGTTTCACTAATTTATGGAAACTAAGCACTTTATTGGTTATTCCTATTATTAATTTATTTTCTTTTATAAGTGCATACTCAGTGTTTACATGTTAAAATCATGGTATTTTATTAAATTTTACTAAACAGATACACTTAAACTGCATATTTTTTATAACTTATTATTCACAAGAAGATACACTTGTAATATTGTTTATATTTATTTTATTATATTGCACTTTTTGAGAGGCACCGTAGCACTACGTTATACACTGTAATTCATCATAAGCTAAAGGATAGGCTTTTAAGTGACAGCAGCAGCCTCACTTCATCTATAATATATATATATATAATTTTTTTCACATTTTCTACATTGGAATACATGAAAGCGCGAGAGACATTCTTGTTTATTAAAGAAAAAATTGCCAGCAAAAAAATGTATGAAAAGCACGGCGTGGGGTCCCCCCCTTTGGGTCTGGTATGGATTTGGAGGGGACCCCAGTGCTAAAATAAACAAAATGGGTGGGGTCCCCCCAAAATACATACCAGACCCTTATCCAAGCATGCATTCCAGCAGGTCATGAAAGGAAGGGGACAAGTGAGCGCCCCCTCCCTCCTGAACCATACCAAGCCGCATGCCCTCAACATGGGAGGGGGGGGGGGTGCTTTGGGACAGGGGCAGACAAGCTGTGCTAGCACGTGATATTACAAGGGGTGGGTTATCCAGGTGACGTGACCAGATGGCACATCACTATCTAAGAAATGGCGGACAGTGGGAGCCGACACAATGGAGGCAGCTAGCATCCCAGGAAGACACATTTTATTTTTAGTGGGTTAGTGGCAGAGGAGGAAGAACACATCACCGTAGGGAGAAGAAGGAGAAGAAATCACCAGAGGGAGAAGACAGCAGTGGAAACAGAAATCACTGGAGGGAGAGGGCTGGGGATAGAAGACAGCGGAAGGAGAAGAAACCACTGGAGGGAAAAGACCAGAGGAAGAAGACACATTCTTCATTTTAATAAAGGACTTGTAAAAATCATCTCTTGTTTTTTTGTAACACTACACTGCTTTCTTTTTTGGTGAATGGGTAGGGGTACAATGTATTCACATAGTATTCACATAGTGGCGGGGGGCGCTCGCTCATTCCCCCTTTCCTGGCCTGCCAGGTTGCATGCTTGGATTAGGGTATGGTAGTGATTTTGCTGGGGACCACACTCCGTTTAAAAAAAAAAAAAAATTGGCAAGGGGGGTCTCCTACAAATCCATACCAGGCCTGAAGGGTCTGGTATGACCTGAGAGGGACCTCATATTGTTTTTTTTTCACAATTTATTTTTGCAGTCAATTCTTTTTTTTACATTCAGCTGTCAGCGGGAAACCCCACTGACAGCTGATGTCTCATCGGTTGTTAAAGACACCTCAGCTAGCTTCATAGCATGCTTTTTAACAACCAGCTGTATAAAGTGTGTTTACAGTGTGTTTAACCACTTCCCGCCCACCCTATAGGCAATTGACAGAGGGAAGGGGGTTGCATTATCCTCACCCACCGTCATATGACTCTGACACACCGCTGACGTAGGTTCTTTACCATGTGATCATCTGTGACCAATCACAGCTGGCCACATAGTAAATAGGAAGAGCCATTGATTGGCTTTCCTCAGTTCGTGCCTGAGAGGCAATAGTAGAGGAAAGCCGATCTGCGGCTCTCCTGACAGAGGGGGGTCTGTGCTGGTAATCAGAGCATTGATTACCAACGCAGACCCTTGCAGGGGGGTGCCACTAGAGCCACCAGGGATGCCCACCCATGGCCACCAGGGATGCCCACCCATGACCACCAGGGATGCCCACCATAGCCACCAGGGATGGCAATCAGGACTCAGGGAGCCTGCCAGTGCCCTCCCCATCAGTGCTGCCCACCAGTGTCCATCATTGCCATCTATCAGTGCCGCCCACCAGTGCCCATTATTGCCCACCAGTGCTGCCTATCAGTGCCCATCAGTGCCACCCATAAGTGCCACCTATCAGTGCCCATCAGTGCCCATGAGTGCTGCCTATCAGTGCCACCTATCAGTGCCCATCAATGCCCCATAACACTGCCCATCAATGCTGCATATCCGTGCTACCCAGCAATGCCACATATCAGTGCCCATCAGTGCTGCATATCAGTGTTGCCTATCAGTGCCCATCAGTGCTGCATATTATTGCCACCCCATCAGTGCCACCCCAATCAGTGCCTCCTCATCAGTGCCTCCTCATCAGTGCCTGTCAGTGTGGCCACATCAGTGCTCATCGGTGCAGAAAAAAACATATCAATTTACAGAATTTTATAACATAAACAACATCATTTTTTTTTCACATTTTTCTGGCTTTTTTTTTGTGTAGCAAAAAAGAAAAAACCTTATGGTGATCAAATACCACCAAAAGAAAGCTCTATTTGAGGGGAAAAAATGACATAACTAACTGCCCTGTTTTGAAGTAGTTAAAGACTTACCTTTGCCTAATTCCCATCATGCTACCTGCCAGCTAGTTTGGATTTCCTTGTTATCGACCTAAGATTGGAGGACTACTTTGTCTTCTGTGTTCTGTCCTCGTATTGATTAGTGGTTTCAAATGAATAACTACTGGTAGAGAACAAGCACAAAAGATACACTCAGCATCTTGCAAAAAACTGTTCTGTTTATTCAGAGCAATTGATTTTTTACACGTTTACATAGGTGTAACTGGGTTTTGAGGGCGCTCCCTAGTGTCTTTGGGGTCCCTGAACCTAGTTAACTCACTATGCCTGACAGGCGGATCCTGAGCCTCCGCTATCTGGGAGCTGGGGTACATGTCTGCGGCAGTGCCTCCACCCAGTGGGGCATCCGGGGTAGGGATGTGGGGTCCCACTGGGAACATACTTGGTGCAATGAGACTGACACAGCCTAACTGGAACTAACTTTATATAGTAAGTAGCAAATGAACCAACATGCATGGGAAAATACAATAGAGTAACACAGATAGCAATGCAATGTGGATTTTCCTCACCCACCCACTAGCACACCTACGTCCCACCCCCTTATCTTCGCCCTAATGGCCGTTGGTGCACATAGGAGAGTTGGGGCCCTTATAAGTCCTGCTCCGCAGGGTCACTGAAGCAGCCTGAGATGTGCAATATCCACTCTGGACCTCAGAGTCTTTACTGTGAGTGAGGAGACAGGTGCCCTGTGGTGATACAGGGAGAGGCTTGGCTTACCCTCACAACGCAATTAACCAGGTCAGTCCGCTGCAGTCTCCTCTCACTGGATTCACCAGACGTCTGGACTCAGTGCTTGTCTTTCACAGCGGTCCCTCTCTCAGCTGGTGTGGTCTTGGGTGAAGCAAGTTCTCTCAGCAGGATTCTATCTCTGTGCTGCAGTCTTTCACAGCTAGTCGCATGTCCTTTCTCTGGCTGAGCATGTGGTAACTTCTAGAAGTCTTCCAGGACCTCCTTCCTAAGAGCTGTGCAGGAAGTCCTCCCAGGACATTAATAGGTGATAATACCTGAGCAGAAGGATAAGAAGTCATCCAGAGCTGGTCTCTATCTCCCTCAGAGTTCTCATCTCCTCACACACCACTTCCTGGTCACACTGTGATGATGCCACAATCATGTGACTGAAAAGGCCAAGTCCTGTGATCAATGCTCAATGTTTTATTAACAGCATACTGAGTCCATCTGCCATCTACCGGGCATTTCAGATAATACAGCCTGTGTAACTCCACAGGGTTTCATAGGTATGACATTAATATTACAATTTAATTTTATGGTAACAAGAGGCATAACATAGGCATGCTAATTCTAATCAGGACTCAAAAGAATTCAACATGTATTCAAATCAGTGTTAGTGCAGTGTGCACAGTAAATGCAGTGTACAATACAAAGGCAAAGCATACAAAAATAGAATACAATTTTATACAGAATTTACACATTTCCTATTACACCACTCTGCCTGTCTGTCAACTGAAAAATACCTGTTTGCTGTTCCTGGCTTGTGCCTGTCCTAGCGTGGTGGCCAGGCACTATAGCACTGTATATAAGACCTGGGGGCAACCAAGTACCAGTAGGCCTGCTTGCCTTATGGGAAAGGGAACTTCTATAGGGGAAAAACACAGAGCCAGCAATAGGGTCCTACCACCACCCAACGCTAGGGGTAGGTGTGACATAAGTATCACAATGCAGCTGGTATATTTGAGACAAAATAGATTTGAGCCTAAACTTTTAAAACATTTTCCAATCAGACTTCAAGTTTAAGAATTGAAAATTGGAAAATCCTTATTTATTTTTTCTGCCAAGAATGATTCTCTGCCAACCACAGCTTTAGATTTTCACTTCAGTGTATTACACGCACTGCATACAATGCATTGACAGCTGGCTTGTGTTTGAAATCTAGTTGTCTCAATTCTATTTTGACATGTACTGTTGATTGATCGGTGTCGCCATTTAACTAGTCCACCACAGTTATGCTTTATCCATTCAAAAGTAAGCAGCCTTTAAATAGCAGTATCAACTTTGGAAAGCCATTGTTTTCATGAACAAACTTACAAGAAACGTACAACCAGTCAGTGGGGAATCATTATCTAAAGCCAAAACCTGCAAATCATTTCAAGTATAGCATTCAGCAATCAGCAAGTAATTCTCTCCAGAGAAAATGTTCTCCTAGTTGAATTTGATATACTATTTGCACTAAATAAGTGCAAGGTGTAAGTTTACAACAATGTGATACAAATACAAACATATGTTATTTTGTGGTGATAAATAAAAATTGGGGATGCTTACAAAATTAAAATATAATTATTTCTACAACTATTATACTTTTTATGGGAATGGTTTGGGAAAGAATAGAATAGGCATGGTAAATCAGCTGTTTTACCAGTACACAAGGAAGCTCACTAGTTTCTTAAAGGTAAAGATGGTTTACCGTATATGAATAATTTAGATGGCTATAGGTATTATAGAACACATTTAGTCATAGATTTTGAAGAAAAACAATTATTTGTTTTTACTTTTTTTCTTTTTTTCTTGTTTATTTTTTTCCCCATATGTTCTGGGATGTCTCCAGGAGTGTTAAAATTACCTTAACCACTTAAGCCCCGGAAGATTTTACCCCCTTCCTGACCAGGGTTTTTTTTGCGATTCTATACTGCGTGACTTTAACGGACAATTGCGCGGTCGTGCGACGCTGTACCTAAACGAATTTCACGTCCTTTTTTTCCCACAAACAGAGCTTTCTTTTGGTGGTATTTGATCACCGCTATAAACAAAAAAAGAGCGTAATTTTTGCAAAAATAACAATATTTTTCACATTTTTTTATATGAAATCCCCCCCCAAAAAAAATGTAAAAATCAAAATTTTTTAACATTTTCGGCCAAATTGTTTTATGCTACATATGTTTGGTAAAAAAAATCGCAAAAAGCGTATTTTGATTGGTTTGCGCAAAAGTTATCGCGTTTACTAACAAAGGGAAAGATTTGTCATTTTGGGTGTTTTTTTTTTTAACGAGTAATGGCGGCAATCTGCGATTTTTTTTGCGGTACTGCGACATTGCGGCGGACAGATCGGACCCTTGACTGACATTTTTGACACTTTTGGGGGTACCAGTGACATTACTGCAGTAATCAGTGCTATATATATGCACTGTTACTGCAAAAATGACACTGGCAGGGAAGGGGTTAACTGTATTGGACAGGGAGGGGTTAAGTGTGTCCTAGGGGCGTGATTCTAACTGTAGTGGGACAATGCTATTGGTGTAAAAACAAAGATCAACGGTTCTACATAGTAGAACCATCTGATCTCCATTTTTACACAGGGGAGAATGACAGGCGGCTTGTTTACATAAGCCGCTCTGCCTTTCTCCCGCTGTACCGACGATCGGCGAGTGACCGGCGGACATCGGGTCCGCCGGTCACACGCCCGCACTCCTCCCTGAACGAGCCTTAGCGGGCGCGCGCCTCAGCGGGCGCGCGCTCGCCCGCTATTGGCTCTAATAGCAGTGACAGGCGAAAGACGTAGACCTACGTCACTCTGCCTGGCCGGGGCTGACTGCCGCAGTAAATATACTGTGCGCAGTCGGCAACCGGTTAATAACAGACACACAACCTTTCCTCTCTGCTTACAGAGACACTAAACTTAGGTTATCCCAAATTCTCTGGTATGAATTTTAAAGGGGTGCCAAACACAACAATAAAAAATCCACACAGACCCTTATCTGAACATGCAGCCTAAGAGAGGGGAAGATGATCATGCAACCCCCCTTATGAACATGCCCTTAACATGGGGGGGACCCATGTTGATGAAGACAAGGGCCTCTTCCCCACAACCCTAGCCCAGTGATTGTGGGGGTCTGTGGGCAGGGGGTTTTATTAGAATCTGTAACAACAATAAAAGGACAACCAGATACTGCTCCCTCTATGTGAATGGTTAAGAGGTGCATAGACATAGTACCCCTACTCATTTTGAAAAAATGTAAAGTGTAGATATGTTTAACCTCCCTGGCGGTATGATTATGTAAAAAAAAAAAAAACGGTACAATTTTTTGCATGGAAATTTGGCGTTATGTATTATAGGCTTACAATTCTTAGTAATTACTGACTTAAACCTGACCAAAACAAGACTCTAGTAGACATCCCAGATGTGATCAATTTGAAACACAAACGCATTAATTATAATCTAATCAATAATATAATTTTATTATATAATATATAATGTATACATATATATATATATATATATATATAATAAAATTATATTATTGATTAGATTATAATTCATGCGTTATATATAAATATATATATTGTGACAGGAAGTCAGGTAAATCTGTGAATGTAGTCACAGACAGGAGCTACACTTCCACCTGGGTTAGACAAATCACCAATTACTATAGGGTGTCGGCTGCAGAGGTAGCCAGAACTGTCTAAGGAAGTTGAAAGGCCTTCAGCTGTTCGGAATGAGGAAGTTAAGGCCTCTATAATTTGTCCAAAGGAAGTCTATGGATTGCTGCCTCCTGTCGCCGTGTGGGCTGGGAGAGGAGGACAGACATACGTGTGCCTCCCGACGCCGTGTGGGCATGGGAGAAGGACTGCTGCCTCCTGTCGCCGTGTGGGCTGGGAGAGGAGGACAGACAGATGAGTGCCTCCCGACAAGCTGGTGAGCATGGGAGAAGACCCCCTGAAGTGAAGTGCGCTAAGGAGGGTAAACAAGTGTGAAGACTACTCGAAGTGAGGTCTTGGATCGTCTCAAGGTGAGAAGAGAAACTATTTCTATGTGGAAAGAAATAAATGCACTGCTTGCTATGTGGAGAGACAAGCAAATGAACTGTGTTCAATGAGAAGAGTGTGAAGAAACAAAGGGACATGTTCCATATGAAGAGGAAAAGGGACATGTTAAATGAACTGTTTGCTGTGTGAAGAGATTATAAATGGACTATTGATGGTCTGCTGTAGGATCAGCAAAGTCTGCCCAACAGTAGGTTGGGGACAGACTTCATTAGATAGGTTCCAGTGTGTGAGAAGGTAGCCGCCCACAGTGGCAAGGATTTATTTTGTTTTATTTTATTTTGGCTGTTTTGAGGCTTGCAATTGTGTGAAGTAAATTGCATGAATAAATCAAAGTGTTGTTTGCAACCACTTCTCGGCTATCTCTCTGTGAAAACGCACCCCCAAAGGGGTCATCCACGCCTATCACCGAGCTAATCCCTTACATATGGTGGAGGTATGCAGTGGGCAGAAGCAGAGATCCCTGCAAAGAAGTGCATATGTTTGATGAACTTTGTCTGGTGCATGAGATTGCACAATCTATGTGTGCAGGAGAGAAGATCCTGAAAGAAAAAAAAAACGTGTTTTAAAGAGACAGCAGTCTCAAAAAAATTTTTTTTGAACTTTGTTGTGTCTGGTGCAAGGGACTGCACAAACTGTGTGCGCAGGAAAAGAGATCTTGCAAGAGAGAGAAAAACGACATGTGTTAAAGAGACAGTGGTCTGAAATTTTTTTGCTGGACTGTGAAAAATTTGTTTGTGGAGTTATTGAAGATGGGGCGATCAAAACGCCTGAAAAATGCAAAGATAGATGAAATGAGAGACCGGATTCTATGGATGGAGGGGATGTTACCGTCTGAACGAGCCCCATCCATGCCTAAAGAGAGTCTACTAAAGAGGAAGGTTGTCCCTAGCAACACTGATGAAACTGCTATGGAGACGCAGTGTGCTCAGATGAAAAGTAAACTCAAAATGGGGGAGATGCTGAAACAGCGGAGCTTTGCAGCTCAACAAAAGGCTCACCAAGAGAGCATGGCAGGCTGGAAGCAGAGACACCAGCAGCCAATGGAGGTCATCGGTTTGGAGGAAACCGAGTATGTGTGCAGGGCTGAGTTGGATGCCTTGCAACGGAAAATGGAAGAAAAGGAACGAGCCCTGGAGTTGCTTAGGATGGAGCATAGAAACGTGCAGGCTCAGGTGTTCCAGTGGGAAGAATCCACTGCTCTTCTTTTTTCCGAGTTGCACAAACGCAGAGACTATAATGGAGAAAGATACCATCCTTATGGAAAAGGAAATTGAAATTCAGACTTTGCAGAAGCAAAGTATGTATGAAATGTTGGAGTTGCGTAATCTGCTGGAAAAAAGTCTTCAGTCTTTGTAAGCTACCAAAATAGACCTGCAGGGGGCGCAGGAACAGAATGTTGCTCTGAAAACGACATTGTCTCTCAGCGACAACGAGAAAAGTGAAAGAGAGGCTAAATTACTGAGTACTGTGTATGAGCTCACCACTTTGAGCAATGTGGTAGATGAATTACGTGCAGACTGTGAAAGTTGGAAAGGTGAAGCCCAACGTTTCCAGCAGCAGTTAAAGGAGAAAGAAGCCTGTGTGGCAGAATTACAGTCTCATTCCCAGAAGCTAGCCAATGAGGTGAAAGCTCTTATGCAGGGAAAAGGAGATTGTGAACATAAGAAGGAAAAAGTAGAGGCACAGCTGCAGGAATCGCAAGTCAAGGTGTCAGAAGGTGACCGAGTGTGTGCTAAGCTGTCAGAGAAGGCAAACCGATTGCAGGTTGAGTTGGACAATGTTACAAATCAGCTTTCTCAAGCAGACAGCAAATCTAGAGAAATTGCGGAAGATTTTTCTATCTTGGAATCGCAGCTGCAAGACACGCAGGAACTCTTACAAGAAGAGAGGTGTCAAAGGCTGAGTTTTAGCACAAAGCTCAAACAAATGGAAGATGAGAAAAATGGCTTCCTGGAACAATTAAAAGAGGAGGAGGAAGCAAAGAAAAACCTATCAGAGCAAGTCGCAACATTGCAAGCTCAGATAGCAGATATGAAAAAACGCATGGAAGAAAGCGTTGGTTCATTAGAGTGTGTTGAAGATGTGAAAAAGAAGTTTGATCAGATGCTTGGTGAGGAGAAGACTGTGTCTGCAAAATATGCAGAAGAACGCGACCGTGCAAAAATGGAGGCGCGTGATAACGAGAGCAAAGCCCTGTTCTTGGCTCGCTCCTTGGAGGAAGCTCTAGAGTGTAAGGTTGAACTAGAAAGAGTTAACCAACAGCTGTGTACAGAAATGGAAGATTTGGTCAGCTCCAAGGATGATGTTGGGAAAAGCGTTCAGGAGCTAGAAGAGTCTAAGCGAGCCTTAGAACAGCAAGTAGAAGAGATGAAGATTCCGTTGCAGGAACTGGAAGAGGAATTACCGGCAACAGAGGATCTGTCCCAAAGAGGGGATAGTGTGCCTGATGCAGTTTTTAAAAGGATCAGTGTTTTGGGGTCTGTCCTGAGTGAGCCTCAGAAATGTGATGACATGTGGCTTGAATCACCCCTTTGGAATAAACCGTTCCTTCAAAAACTTCAAGCATTGGAAAATGTATCATTAGAGCTTCAGCAAACAAAAGAGTTGTGTAAGAAATGTGATGATTTCTCAGTTCAGGCTGAAAACCTAGTGGAGAAAACTAAAGCAAGTGATATAAATCTGGGAGAAAAAAGCAAACGCCACCTAGTGGAGAAAACTAAGGCTGTTGGTGAAAATGTGAAGCAAATGAATTTCAAGTGCCTTTCAGGGAATATTTCCAAAATGGAACTGGTGAAAGACAGGTGGCAAAAGTTTGATTGTGATCTTGAGATGCATTCCATGGGGAGTTCAGATAAAGAAAAGGAACTAGGTGACCTTGAGCGGTCAAATAGTTCAGCAGAAAGTGCATTGAAGAAACCTGTAATAGACTGTGTTGTTGCCTTTGACCCATGTGTTGGTGAAAGGAAAGTTGATGATGTCGCTGGAAAAATGAACAGGGGTCACTTTGAAGAAATGTGTGACCGCCTGTTGTCGCAAACGAAAGGCCCTCTGCACAGCATCTTAGAGCAAGCTAAGCTCAAGAAACAAAGAGTCAATGATTGTGTACAGCTGTATGGAGAGGCAACTCAAGTCACAGAGAGATGTCAAGAGTCCCTACTTGGAACAAAGCAAAGGGAAGCAGAGGTTCTCAAAGTGTTGTGGAAATCATTTGTTGATTGCAGAGAGAGGCGTCTTAAGAATGTTGAAGACTTTAAGACTAGCAAAATTGAGTTGCCTATGGATCACGGTCCTCCATGGCGGATAGGACAAACTTGTATGCAAGACAAACTTGAGAAGGAGCGAAATGATGCCAAAAATGCAGTTGAGGAATGTGTATATGAGATGAGAGACAAACTGTGTGGCATTTATGAGAAATCTGTCAATGAAGATGACAGAAACAGTTTCATCCGGAAGCTTGAGGATACTAGGAGGCTTATCAGTGAGAGTCAAGAGCAGTGCCTGACACATGCGTGCCTGGAAAACTGTGTCCCAACCCTAGGGTTGAAACAAGAGGGGGGGGGGGGTATGTGACAGGAAGTCAGGTAAATCTGTGAATGTAGTCACAGACAGGAGCTACACTTCCACCTGGGTTAGACAAATCACCAATTACTATAGGGTGTCGGCTGCAGAGGTAGCCAGAACTGTCTAAGGAAGTTGAAAGGCCTTCAGCTGTTCGGAATGAGGAAGTTAAGGCCTCTATAATTTGTCCAAAGGAAGTCTATGGATTGCTGCCTCCTGTCACCGTGTGGGCTGGGAGAGGAGGACAGACATACGTGTGCCTCCCGACGCCGTGTGGGCATGGGAGAAGGACTGCTGCCTCCTGTCGCCGTGTGGGCTGGGAGAGGAGGACAGACAGATGAGTGCCTCCCGACAAGCTGGTGAGCATGGGAGAAGACCCCCTGAAGTGATGTGCGCTAAGGAGGGTAAACAAGTGTGAAGACTACTCGAAGTGAGGTCTTGGATCATCTCAAGGTGAGAAGAGAAACTATTTCTATGTGGAAAGAAATACATGCACTGCTTGCTATGTGGAGAGACAAGCAAATGAACTGTGTTCAATGAGAAGAGTGTGAAGAAACAAAGGGACATGTTCCATATGAAGAGGAAAAGGGACATGTTAAATGAACTGTTTGCTGTGTGAAGAGATTATAAATGGACTATTGATGGTCTGCTGTAGGATCAGCAAAGTCTGCCCAACAGTAGGTTGGGGACAGACTTCATTAGATAGGTTCCAGTGTGTGAGAAGGTAGCCGCCCACAGTGGCAAGGATTTATTTTGTTTTATTTTATTTTGGCTGTTTTGAGGCTTGCAATTGTGTGAAGTAAATTGCATGAATAAATCAAAGTGTTGTTTGCAACCACTTCTCGGCTATCTCTCTGTGAAAACGCACCCCCAAAGGGGTCATCCACGCCTATCACCGAGCTAATCCCTTACTATATATATATATATATATATATATATATATATATATATATATATATATATATATATAATATAAATGTTATGTGTTTGTGTTTTGTGCAACGTTTGAATTTCCCTCCCAGTTCCGCTTCCATGCAGCATTGCTGCTGCAGGGAACGGAACCAGGAAGTCATCAGACCGACGGACGAGCGGCGGGGATCTCGGCTGGCGATCACAGCAATGGGAGATCATCGCTGGATCGCCAGGAGAAGGTAAGGGACAGCGCTGCACGCTCTGCACATCTAAACGCTCGGGGATACCGCTAAGGGGGTTAATAAAAAAATCTAAAAAAAACTCACTATGATAAAACATAGAAGAGTGATTGCAGATAAAAGACCAAGCAAGCCATCAAGTCTGTCCTATATATATATATATATATATATATATATATATATATATGTATATATATATATATATATATATATACACACACTCATACAGTATCTCACAATAGTAAGTACACCCCTCACATGTTTGTAAATATTTTATTCTACCTTTTTGTGTGACACTGACAACACTGAGGAAATTACAGTTTTCCACGTGAAGTAGTGAGTGTATAGCTTGTAACAGTGTAAATTTGCTGTCTCCTCAAAATAACTCAACACAGCCATTAACCACTTGCCGACTGCCGCAAGTACATATACTGCGGCGGTCAGTCCCCCCCGGGCAAAGTGATGTATGGGTACGTCACTCGCCCGCGAGCCAATCGGGGGTGAGCGCGCGCCACCGGAGGCGCGCTCCAGCCCCCGCTCGTTCACTGCCATCCCAGTGTGAGTGACCGGCGGCTCCGATGTCCGCCAGTCACTCGCGATCTCCCACTGGAGAGGAAAAAAGAAAAAGGGTGCCCTTGGGGTGGGACTTTAAATGAGGTATGTACATTCAGTGACCATAGTACAAAGATGGTAAAAAAATGACAAATTTTATTGATGTAGTTGCATATGAATGATAACAACAATAAAATAACAAAGCAATGGGCATGCGGCATAATAGCATCAACAATACACATGAATAACAATATCGATAAAAATATAGGTTGCACTCATATATTGTAGTAACTCGACGCGTTTCGTGAGTCTTCAGTAAGCTCACTCATCAGGAGTATATATGAGATAAATTGTCTAAAAATGAATGAGACAGTAAACAACATGTTACTATATATGATTGAGGAGTGTGATATTGTAACATCTGTACATGAACAGAAATGAAAAAGATCACACTCACACATGACCCAAAGATAGATGGTGGATGCGTGCTCTCACGATGCGGGGGCTGCCATGGTCTAACCCGGGAGCTGACAGGACTTGAACCAATGGCGAACACGTTGGGGAGACAGGTGAGGAATCAAGATTGTGGAGAATGAAGCTTCTGCTTGATTGCAAAATATGGGCTGAAAAAAAAAGGAATATGTATCTCAATGGAGTATATAATTACATTGTTTGTATCACTAAGTGATATCCAAGGGATCAGGATAAGTATAATTGTATAATAAAATAGTATAATAAACTGCATAATGAGTCAGTCCAAGCAAATATTGTATTTTACAATATTTGCCTCTAGAAATATAGATTGTATTGTATGCAGTTCAAAATTAGATTTGAAGGGTAAGATACTATATCCACTTGGTGATACATAAAAAGTGAATGGGGTGTGGTGAAATAAGGGGGACCAGGGTGTAAAAAATAAAAATAATGTATGAGAAACAGAGTGGAACCCAAAATAAATAGTGATGAGTGATGATTAAAACATATGGTGATTAGTGAATCCACTTGGGAGTGGGTGAGAAAGACCAGGAAGGATGAGCCTTAGAAAGGGTGAAAAAACTAAAGGGATGCAGGGGAGGTGAAACATCATGAAAGGACCCAAAGAAGGAAAGAAAACGAAATAGCAGCAAAAGAGATAGTGGAAGGAAACCTCACCTGAAAACACACCGCATAGGCACCTGGCTCTAGTCCTAGAACGCCATGTGGAGGATGGTGGAGGCAGGGGTGCAACCAGTGCATCCATGCTGTCCAGCGGTAGAAGTCAGCTTGTGCTGGCAACCGCAGCCTCAGATAGATTTCACCCACCAAACCATACGTGCACCTGCAACGGTGCTCGTACATTGGGGGGGAAGGACATGGTGCTGATATACAGGTGGCCCCGCCCCCGAAGGGGAGGGGGCAGCCAGGGAGACTAAACTTCCTGTTCGTTTATCACAGCTCCCGGGAGAGATACACAGCCACCACCAGAGGGCGCACAACCAACCCGTGGGTTATATAAATAAAATAGGGTAAAAAGTGTAAATTGTATGCAGCCATAGGCCTGTGTGTGTCACAATGGGGCCGTGTGGGACCGAAAATGGGCATGGGTGTCTTCCACCCGGGTACTATTAAAAGTAAGCAAAAGAAATGGTCTCACATGGTTCCATGTAAATACCTCCAACCCGGTTCATACTGAAAAAATAAAAAGGGTGCCCTTGGGGTGGGACTTTAAATGAGGTATGTACATTCAGTGACCATAGTACAAAGATGGTAAAAAAATGACAAATTTTATTGATGTAGTTGCATATGAATGATAACAACAATAAAATAACAACGCAATGGGCATGCGGCATAATAGCATCAACAATACACATGAATAACAATATCGATAAAAATATGGGTTGCACTCATATATTGTAGTAACTCGACGCGTTACATGAGTCTTCAGTAAGCTCACTCATCAGGAGTATATATGAGATAAATTGTCTAAAAATGAATGAGACAGTAAACAACATGTTACTATATATGATTGAGGAGTGTGATATTGTAACATCTGTACATGAACAGAAATGAAAATGATCACACTCACACATGACCCAAAGATAGATGGTGAATGCGTCCACTGGAGAGGGAGAAAGGCAGGCGGCTGATGTAAACAAAGCCGCCTGTCATTCTCCCTGGTGTAACTGCAGAGATCATACAATCCTAGGATTCGTATATCTCTGTGGTTACATCTAAATCCACGCCCCTTTACAGTTAGAAACATGCCCCTAGGGACACACTTAACCCCTGGATGTCTAATAAAGTTAACCCCTTCCCTGCCAGTGTAATTTTTACAGTAAGAGCGCATATTTATAGCACTGATTACTGTAGTAATGTCACTGGTACCCCCAAAAGTGTCAAAAATGTCAGTCAAGGGTCCGATCTGTTAAAAAAAAAAAACAATAAAAATGACATAAAACTTTCCCTTAGTTAGTAAATGCAATAACTTTTGTGCAAACCAATCAAAATATGCTTATTGCGATTTTTTTCACCAAAAATATGTAGCAGAAAACAAATTGGCCTATAATGTTAAAAAATTTAGATTTTTACATTTTTTGGGAGGAATTTCATATAAAAAAAATGTGAAATTATTGTTATTTTTTCAAAATTGTCGCTCTTTTTTTGTTTATAGCGCAAAAAGTAAAAAACGCACAGGTGATCAAATACCACCAAAAGAAAGCTCTGTTTGTGGGTACAGCATTGCACAACCGCGCAATTGTCCGTTAAATTCATGCAGTGTCGAATCACAAAATAGGCCCTGGTCTTTGAGCAGCCAAATCCTCCGGGGCTTAAGTGGTTAATGTCTAAACCGCTGGCAACAAAAGTGAGTACACCCCTAAGTGAAAATGTCCCAATTGGGCCCAAAGTGTCAATATTTTGTGTGGTTTTCATTACTTTCCAGCACTGCCTTAACCCTCTTGGGCATGGAGTTATCCAGAGCTTCACAGGTTGCCACTGGAATCCTCTTCCACTCCTCCATGATGACATCACAGAGCTGGTGGATGTTAGAGACCTTGCGCTCCTCCATCTTCCATTTGAGGATGCCCCACAGATGCTCAAAAGGGTTTAGGTCTGCAGACATGCTTGGCTCTTTGTTCCCTATGTGATGAAAAAAATGTAAACAAAAAAAAAAGTTTCTTTAAATGAAAAAATAAAGTTACACCCAAGCACATACATTCTCCACCAAATAAAAATGTGAGGACCCTTATCCCCACACAAATTTAAGGTTTGGCATGTTAGGTATCTATTTACTTGGTTAAACTTCATCTTTTATATTTTACCAAATATGTGAGTAATTTATTGCACTTGTTTGCCATAAAATTCACTTTAGTGTGTTTTTTACTGAAATTTTGCATTTCCTAGACCTTTGCTATAATAAAAAATGTGAACTACCACTATGTTATTTTCAAGGATATCTGCTTTCAGAAAATATATTTTGTTTGAGGGTTTTGTGTAATCTTTAGGCTTCAAATTATCTGGTTGCCGACCACATGCCGTGTATTTACTGCAGCATAGTGGCTCCCCCAGGCAAACCGATGTAGGGCTAGGTCGGTCGCGAGCAGGGAGCTAGGGGGCGAGTGCGTGCCGCCGGCGACGTGCTCCCGCCCCCAGTCAGCAGCAGGGAAGCCAATGCACAGGTCAGGTGGCTCCGACACCCGTGATCATTCCCCGCTGAGAGAGAAGGACGGTAGGCTGTTGTAGACACAGCTGACCGTTCTTCTCCCTGGAATTATCATAGAGCTCTGTGACTCTTCTATTTAGGATCACAGGTCTCTGTGGTCATTTCAGAAGCCACGCCTCCCCACAGATAGAATCTCTCCCCTAGGCTCACATTTAACCCCTTGATCACCTACAATGTTAACCCCTCCCCTGCCAGTGTCATTATTACAGTTATAGTGCATATTTTTAGCACTGATTACTGTAGTAATGTCACTGGTCCCCCCAAAAGTGTCAAAAATGTCAGTTAGGGGTCCGATCTGTCCGCCGCAATGTCGCAGTCCTGCTAAAAATTGCAGATCGCCGCCATTACTATTAAAAAAAAAACAATAAAAATGACATAAATCTTTCCTGTAGTTAGTAGACACTATAACTTTTGCTCAAACCAATCAAAATACGCTTATTGCAATTTTTTTTACCAAAAATATGGTATATATATCTTTTTTTGTTTATAGAGCAAAAAATAAAAATCAAATACCACCAAAAGAAAGCTCTATTTGTGGGAAAAAAGGACACCAATTTTATTTAAGTATAGCATCGCATGACCGCGTAATTGTTCATTAAAGTTTTGCAGTGCTGAATTGCAAAATATGGCCTGGTCATTAAGGGGGGAAATCTTCCGGTCCAGAAGTGGTTATTTTTTAAACATGTGCAAAAAAATGCAAAAACAACACCAAAAGGGTTAAAGATTTCAATCATGTTCCTGCATTGAGAAAGTTACATGCTCCTCCATCTAGTGCTGAGTAAAGCTGCAGAAGAGCAAAGTAAACATAAGTATTTGAGAAGTAGGGGCTCAAACAAGCTTGCTGCCTTGTCCGGAATGGGCAAAATGATAGTTTCTTTTTAACTTCTTCCTGCCCACCCATTGTCAAATATGACATCATATGATGGCACCCCAGAAAAGCCGCTCTCGCAGGGGCGTGGCTCTTTACCTATCTGATCAGCTGTGTCCTATCACAGCCGGTCACATGTAAATGCAGAAGTGCTGTTTATTGGCTCTCCTCACCTCACACTAACAGAGTGTGTGTTGCGAGGATAGCCGGTCAGCGGCATCTCCTCACAGGAATGACCAGTACAGGTAATCAGGGCACTGATTATCAGTGCTCTGATTACAGTAAAGCCCCAGCAGTTGCCCAAAAGTGACAACAATCAGTGCACATCAGTGACACCAATCAGTGCCCATCAGTGACACGAATCAGTGCCCATCAGTGACACCAATCAGTGTCCATGAGTGATGCCCGTCAGTGCTCAACTGTGCCTGCTCATCAGTGCTGCCCATCAGTGCAACCTATCAGTGTCCATTAGTGTCGCCCATCAGTGCCCATCAGTACAGTCTATCAGTGTCACCTATCATTGCCACTAGTGCTGCCTATCAGTGAATATTAGTGCCACCTATTAGTGCCACCTATCAGTACCCACCGGTTCCACCTATCAGTGCCAATCAGTGTTGCCTACCAGTGCTCATCAGTGCCACATATCAGTGCCCAAGAGCCACCTCATCAGTGCCCATCAGTGCAGCCTTTCAATACCCATCAGTGCCGCCCCATCAGCGCACGTCAATGAAGGAGAAAAATTATTTATTTACAAAATTTACTGACAGAAATGAAGAAAAACCCAGCAGTGATTAAATACTACCAAAAGAAAGATCTATTTGTGTGAAAAAAAAAATGCTAAACATTTAATTTGGGTACAGTGTTGCATGGCTGCCCAATTGTCATTCAAAGTGCGAGAGTGCTGAAAGCTGGAAATTGGTCTGGCCAGGAAGGGGGTGAAAGTGCCCATTAGGTAAGTGGTTAAACAAAAAATCAACACTATTAATTGTGTTAGATAATGAGTTTGTGTCAATCTCCATCATCTGATCTAAATAATATTATAATTGGAAATATATTTTAGTTAGATGGAAATGTACAGTATTTAGACCATCAAGGGTGTTACAGCATCAAACTATTCCTAGCTTCTATATTGGTGTTAGTGTAAATAGTTTTACAGTTCAAAGGTCTGGACTTTTTGCCTCCCTTATCACATCTTACATGTGCTGTAAAGAGCAGTATTCTTTAAATCACCCAATCAGGCTGTACCCAATATACATTTGCTAGGTACAGTGACCAATTAGGGAGCATTGTATTAACCACAGTACAGAAAGGAGGGGGGGGGGATATAATTTTTTATCACCAAGCTATGGGCTCTCTTTGTGGTGGGGACACCCAGCAGCCATCATGCCCAGACCTGAAGTAAAGAGGTAGACTAACTCCATACTTAATATTGAAAATATGGTGGTTGTGGGTAATTTGTAAATATCATGTAAGCCAGGGGACTTACAACGTACTTTGTGTTATAAATACTGTCTAGTGTGTAATTTGCATATATTATGTAACCCTATCAATAAATGCGTATTGCTGATAGAACAACCTCTTTTGTGTAAGAATCAGATCTAGATGTGTAAATGTAAATGTTACTAAAATGATTGAGGTGTAGGCACATATACACATGACTTAGGCTTGTACTGATTTTGATGAAGTCAGCAAACATATACTAAACAATGGTTGTCCGTGTTAGGAGAACATCCTATCATTCCTTCATTCCTTTATCTGTATTTCCTGTATTATGGTAAACATCTACACCTTGCAACTTTATTGTATGTACTGAGTGTTCTATTCCACAATATTTCACCTTATAACTACAAAAGCACAGTTTTTATAAAGCAGTTTTCTATGCCATAAACATTCTTATATTTTACATTTTTGTGAGGAAATGTCACCTAACATATGGCATTGACAGGTATACATTTTACAACCATAAACACAGTGTTCTCACTGTCATAACACCTTTGTTTCTGGAAATGTTCCAAATTTAAGTACTTGTCAAAACTGAATCATTTTATATTCATCCAGCTTTAGAAAAGAAAAACCTATTTTCAATTACACTTATGTCTAATAAGAAAAAGGCCGTTAATCTTTTAATATTCATGAAATGCACATTTTACTGGCAGTGAAATATACCATGATACCTTTTTATCAACAATATTCAATCAAATTTACGTCTACTGTATGTTTAAAAAACAAACAAACAGTATTATCTAATAATGATAGGTAAGGAACGTAAAGGAGAAACATATTTGGATACATTCAGTGACTTTTCAGTAAGTAAGCATGAATAATTATTGAAATATCATAACTAGAGTTGAGCGGACACCTGGATGTCTGTGTTCGGCGGGTTCGGCCGAACTTGAAAAAAAAGTCCGGGTCCGTGTCCCGGACTTTTTCCGAACTTTACCCGGACACCGAACCCCAATGAAGTCAATGGGGACCCGAACTTTCAGGCACTAAAATGGCTCTAAAACACCAATGGAAAGGGCTAGAGTGCTGCAAATGGCAGCAAAACGTAGTTAAGAGCATGGCAAGTGCTCTGCAAACAAATGTGGATAGGGAAATAACTTAAAAAAACAAAAAAAAAACAGAAAAATAAAAATATTTTTATCATCTGTGAAGGACGAGGCCCATATGGAGTAGGAGGGAGGTTGAGGTGGTGGTGAATGTGGCGGTGTAGGTGGAAGCGGCGTTGGAGGAGGACGAGGTAGCCAACACTGCTTTTTTTCAGTCATTTTAAATGAGGGTACACCCCAAAAGAGTGAGAAAGATCAAAAGTAGAACAATGGCTGGGTAAGGTCGGTATCCATCTCTATTCTGCACAAGGTACGTAAAAGTCCTGTGGGATCCATGCCTGGTTCATTTTAATGAACGTGAGCTTGTCCACATTGTCTCTGGAAAGGAGGCTGCGCTTGTCTGTGATAACGCCCCCAGCCGTGCTAAATACACATTCAGATAATACACTGGCTGCAGGGCACGCCAGCACCTCCAAGGCGTAAAGGGCAAGCTCAGTCCATGTGCCCAATTTGGAGACCCAGAAGTTGAAGGGGGCAGACCCGTCATTCACTACATGTAGGCGTGTGCACACATACTGCTCCACCATGTTGGTGAAATGCTGCCTCC